>NC_091958.1:21966590-22298090 GCF_031021105.1 Erythrolamprus reginae | reverse complement strand
AATCGCTATATCGCGATTTTCCACCCGATGACGTCACTCCCTTCCTTTCTCATCTTTCTTTCTCTCTCTCTTTCTCTATCTTGTTTCTTCCTCTCTCACACTCTCTTCCTCCCTCTCTCATCTCTTTCTTTCCTTCTCTCTCTTTCTCTATCTCTCCCCCTCTTGCTCTCGAGCGGCAAGCGAGCAGCCGGGCGGGCGGGCGAACGGGCAAGCGGCAAGTGGCAAGTGAGCAGCCGGGCGGGCGGGCGAACAGGCAAGCGGCAAGCGAGCAGACGGGCGGGCGGGCGAACGGGCAAGCGGCAAGCGAGCGGCCGGGCGACGGGCAAGCGGCAAGCGATCTTGGGGTTTCCCCTTTGCCTGGGCGGCGGGAAGACCCAGGGAAGGTTCCTTCGGCCACCCAACAGCTGATCTGCTCCGCAGCGCGGCAGCAGCGAGGAGCCGAAAATGGGGTTTCCCCGTTGCCTGGGCAACGGGGAAACCCCATCTTCGGCTCCTCGCCGCTGCCGCGCTGCGGAGCAGATCAGCTGTTGGGCGGCCGAAGGGTCTTCCCCGCCGCCCACACGCAAACTCCACCATCTGCGCATGTGCGGCCATGGAAAAAGGGGCGCGCATGCGCAGATGGTGTTTTTACTTCCGTGCCGCTACATCGCGAGTTATCGATTATCGCGAGGGGTCTTGGAACGGAACCCTCGCGATAATCGGGGGATCACTGTATACAGACTGGGTGCTGTGCCAAAAGACCTCAGCCAGCATTTGAAAACAATAAACATAAATAAAATCACAATCTGTCAGTTGCAAAAGGCCACCATACTTGGATCTGTGTGCATCATACGAAAATACATCACACAGTCCTAGACGCTTGGGAAGTGTTCGACTTGTGATATTGTGATACGAATTCCAGTTTATAAATCTCATTTGCTGTGTATTACTGTTTCTTGTTACATTAGTCAAATAACAACATTGGTCAAAAATTGACAACAGCAACAGCAACAACAGAATTGGAAGGTCTTCTAGTCCTTCTTGCCACTTTCTCCTTGCAATGGACCACTAACAATCTCCTGCCCACCCTGCTCTGTTATAAGAAAGTAATTTTAAGAAAAATGCAAAAGCATGCCACAAAGAAAAAACCATTTTTCTCCGAAATTACTATTGTTCTTAAAACATTTCACAATCTCACTATTGTGGGGGGGAATAGGAAGAGGAAAGAGAATTAGGTATGTTTACTGCCTTGTATTGTTTGTAAAAATAATAAGAGCCGGTATAATTCAATTAATAAATTGAATAATAAATTAATAAATTAATAAATATACAACGCAGGACTGCATGAAGCATAGATGAAGGGAGGGGCAAAGAAAGAGAAAAAAAATCACTTAGAACAATACTCTGTAAAGTTGAAGTCATTGTAAGCTGTGCTGTTACTCTCCACCTAACTCATCCTAAATCAGCCCCATTTACGTCTAACTACATTAGGTTATGTCAACCTGGCACTGTCCGTTCCATTTGAGTTGACCATGTAATAATTTCTGAGTCTGACATTTGGGGGGTGACAATAAAAAGGGATGAATAACGGTTCAGTCCTGGCATTCCTTCCCATTAAGTCTCGGTGGATTCATAAAGAGATCAAGGGATCTTGTTGCTGGGAGAAAGCTTCAGAAACTGGGGTTCTGCCATCAGTTGACAATGTTAAAACACTCAATTAACAATTTTAAGGGCTTATGCTGATGTTCAAATGTTTCATATCTTTTAGTTATAAATTGCAAAATAATGGGAGAACAGAATAACAGAAATTGGAAGGGATCTTAGAGGTCTTCTAGCCCAACCCCCTGCTCAGGAAGGAAACCCTATACTAGTGATGGTGAAACTTTTTTGACTCGGGTGCAAAAAGTGTGCCCATACTTGTTATGGTTAGCTCTGGCCCAGCTCCTGCCCCAAGGACTGTGGATGTGGGGGAGACATCCACATGCTGCAGGCCTGGTTTGCCCCTGGTGGAATCTGAAGATGAAGACTCCTCTGACCAAGAAGACATGAGTGACAAGGAGGAGGAGAGTGTGGCAGACAGCTCAGAAGGAGATCAATTATCTAGCTCCTCCTTGGATTCAGAACAAGAGTTAATGATACAGCCACACATGCGGAGAGCGATGCATAGGCAACAACAACTGAGAGATTATTATCAAAGAAAATGAGGCCATCTGTGGTTGGGTCGGCTGTGGTAATTAGTGAGCCTGCTATAAATAGTAGCCTGTGGATTTGGCCATTGTGGAGGATTATCTGATCGTTGTGTTTCATGACTGCTTTACTGACTTTGACTTTTTGTGTGCTGATTTTTCCCTGCTTTGAAACTAAACCAGAGCAAAGTGTGTTTCACTTTGTGAAAGAAGGACTTTGAATTGCCTCACAGCTGCAAGCTAAGTATCACAGGACTGATAAGGGACTTGTATAAATTACCAGTTTGTTTGGAGAGGAGTGCTCTTTGCTATACCAAAAGAGGGCTTAGTTTAAGTGAATTTTCATTATAAAGAACATTGTTTTGAATTTTCAAACGTGTGTGTGTCTGAAATTTGTACCTGTGAATTTTTGGGAGGATTCTACCAGAGAGCCCGACAGAACAATACTCATAATACAATGCTCTCTCCTGCGCATGTGCACAACCCCCGCACTGCCATCTCACGCATGCGCACAGGCCTCACTGAAGCCTCCTAGGCTTGTTGGGCTGTTTTTTGCCATCCTCAGGGTTCAGGAGGCTTTTATGAAGCCTGGGGAGAGCAAAAACGGCCAAAAAGAAGGCTGAAAATCAGCTGACTAGCGCACACATGGGCCCTGGAGCTGACATAGAGCAACGCCTCGTGTGCCCTCGGATATGGCTCTGCGTGCCACTTGTGGCACCCATGCCATAAGTTTGCCATCACTGCCCTGTACCATTTCAGACAAATAGTTGTCCAATCTCTTCTTAAATCTTCCAGTGTTGGAGCATTCACAACTTCTGGAAGCGAGTTGTTCTACTGACACTGTCAATAAATTGCTCCTTAGTTCTAGGTTGTTTCTCTCCTTGATTAGTTTCCACCCATTGCTTCTGATTTGGTGACTTGGAGAATAGCTTCACTCCCTCTTCTTTGTGGTAGCCCCTGAGACATCGGAACCCTGCTATGATCTCATCTACCTGTATAGTCTTTTTTTCCATTAAACTGAGACACACCCAATTCCAGCAACCGTTCTTCGTATGTTTTAGCCTCTAGTACCCTAATCCCCTTTGTTACTCTTCTCTGCCTTCAGGACATGACTATGAAATCATACTATCTAGACATAAGCAAATATCAGCCGGCCATGGATCTCTAATTCATTTTAATGCAATACCAAGAAAAACATACACATCACAATTACTTGTCGTAATTTTAATATGAAAATTAATTTCATTAATTTTGAGGAGATTCATTTCTCATTTAGGGCCAGCTGCTGGAAAAGCAAATGGTTTTCAACGTTCTGATTCCAGTGGATTGTCGGGCGGAGAAATGAGCATTGAAATTAATTCCTTATGCCAACATGACAATTTCCTTCATTTATTTTAGGATCGTTTACTTCTAGAATGTGGAGACCAAGAGTCGGCAACCCGCAGCTCGGAAGCCACATGTGGCTCTTTCATCCCTCTGCTGCAGCTCCGTGTCACCGGTCGGGGCCACAATTTTGAGAGGAGCTTCTGGTTTGGGAGGGGGGAGAGCATGGCACGCCAGGAGGAGACACGATGCAAGGTTTTCTGGTCGGTTCCACAATTGATAGGGCTTTGGTTTAGGACAGGTAAGTCTTCTCCTCCTGCGTTTGGGGGAGACTCTATGTTAGGGGAACAAGACTTTCGGTCAGCTCCAGAATTGAATGGAGGGCTTCCAGTTAGGACCTTTGTGGCTCTTTAAATGTTTATACAGGTTGCCCACCTATGGTGTAGACTAGGGGTGGGCAAAATTGGCTCTTCTATGACATGTGGACTTCAATTCCCAGAATACCTGAGCTAATCATTCTAGCTCAGGAATTCTGGGAGTTAAAGTCCACATGTCATAGAAGAGCCAACTTTGCCTACCCCTGGTGTAGACCAGTGATGGCAAACCTATGGTGCATGTGCCACAGGTGGTACATGGAGCCATATCTGCTGGCACATGTGCCGTTGCCCTGGCTCAGCTCCAATGTACATGTGTGTGACGGACAGTGGATTTTCGGCTCACATAGAGGCTCTGGGAGGGAGTTTTGGCTTCTGGAGGGCCTTCAGGGGGATGGGGAAGGGTGTTTTTACCTTCCCCAGTCTCCAGGGAAGATTCTGGAGCCTGGGGAGGGTGAAAAATGGGACTACTAGGCCCACCAGAAGTTGGGAAACGGGCCGTTTCTAGCCTCCAGAGGGCCTCTGGTGGCCAGAGGAGGCCGTTTTCACTCTCCCCAGGCAGTGAATTATGGGTGTGGGCACTCGTGCACATGCGATAGCCCTTGCACAAGCGCTTTTGGCACCTGTGGGGAAAAAGGTTTCCCATCACTGCTGTAGACCATTGTTCAGAAGACAGCTTTCCAGTGCAATTTAAGTATAAGTAGATTCTATTCTTGCTGGGTTGATTCCTACAAAAGCCTTAGCATGTTGTTTTCCTTGAACCAAAGCTCTAAAATTACAATTAAAAATAACGCCTAGAACCGAAAACACAACCAGGTCACTACTGTAGTTTTAAAACAAAACATGAAGACATTCACATAACATTAAAGGCTTGACACATTGGACAGATATCCAAAATCACTCATCAAAAGGAAGCATCTGCAGCTAGGGGCCATCACCGAGAAGATTACAGAGCGTAGAATCATAGGGTTGGAAGGGACCTAGAGGTCTTCTAGTCCAAACTAATACTATCCCAGTAAATTTTTGATTTCCAGTGATGGTGCATCCACAACTCTGAAAGGCAAGCTATTCCACTGATTAATTATTCTCATTTGTCACCGAAAATTTCTCCTTAATTCTAGGTTGGTTTTCTCCTTGATTAGTTTCCATCCATTACTTCATGTCTTGCTCTCCCGTCCCCTCTTCTCTGTGGCAAGTATTGGAAGAGGCTATTATGTCACCCCAAATCTTTCTTCACCATAAGTTTGACGCACCTCAACCATTCATCCCAACTTGTTAGGATCTCAGCATCCTTTTGGTATCATGGCATCCAGAATTGAACACAATATTCTATTTTCCTGCCACTTACACATTAGTTCTTTCTTGCAATATTGTGGGTCTATCCAAACAAATATCACATCCAAGAAAGAGATTGCTAGCAATATGTATGCATGATTTATGCATGTATGTTAGTACTATGTACATAACTGATTGGGTTTGGCAATATATAAACAAACTATCAATGTACGTTTAAATGAATTATAACACTATAGCTTTAAGAGTGTTGCAGTTAGCCATAAGAGGGAGCCAGAAGCATATCTCTCCCTCTCTCTCTCTCTTTCTCTGATTACTCTGCTATTTCTGGTTTGTCTGTGTGACTATACTGTAGAACTGAGTGTTCAAATGATGATTTAATGTATTTTGTAAGTAAGACTTATAGTATTGTATATATGTATTGAGAGAGGCTTATAATATTGCATATGTATTAAGAGTATTGACTGATGCAATTGTGTATGACTAGAATTGTTCTTGACTAAGCTACTTGCCAAAGTAAAGTACTACTACTATTACTACTACTACTACTGCTACTATTACTACTACTACTACTACTACTACTACTACTACTTATTGGATTTATATGCCGCCCCTCTCCAAGGACCCGGAGCGGCTTGTACCATATAAAAAGAACAATACAAAAAATCTGAAATCCAATATTATAATATTTATACACTTAATGTATCTGGTAATCTGAATTACTACTTGTATCTCTGGGCTATCGGCTGGATATCTGCCTGCCACCTCCATGTTTCCTCTGTGCATCCTTGGTAACTCAAGGGTTACTCTGCACACATCCTTAACAATTAGCAATGTAGAAAGTGACAGAAATAGGGCAAAACAGAGCAGCTATGCTTACGATGAATAAATCCCCCGAGAGAGAATTAATTGCCTTTCCTAATTCCAATTATATCCATGGACCAACTTTACAATGCACAATTGTCCTCCCAATGTTCAAGAGATGTTTTCAACTCCCCACCATTTTCTCAAAAACTTGGTTTTTAAAGGGAGGAACGAGGCTGTTGAGAAGAATTAAAGAGCATAGCCAGAGCGTCTGTCATTCCTACGTAGCTGCTATCTTAAGCACCCTCTCTGGAAATGCTCAACTACTGTCCTAAATAAGGATTTATGATGCTGTTCCACAAAGTCCCACCCCTAAAGCCGTGCCAAATTCCCTCCCAGGTAAACATATTAACATTAAGCAGACACTCAGATGGAGGAGAGAGAGAGAGAGAGAAAGAAAGAGGGAGGGAGAAAGGGGAGAGAGAGAGAGAGAGAGAGAGAGAGAGAGAGACAGACAGACAGACAGACAGACAGACAGACAGACAGACAGACAGACAGACAGACAGACAGAGACAGAGACACAAGAACAAATCCTGAAAAGCAAGGCAACACAGCCTAGAGAACAGGGGTGTCAAACTCAAGGCCTGGAGGCCGGATCTGGCCCACCGGGTGCTCAGATCTGGCCCATGGGGTGGCCTTGGAAAAAAGCGAAGGACCGGCCTCTGCTGCTTTTGCCAGTGAAAATGGAGCTTGGGATGGACACAGGCAGCCTCCCAACCCCATTTTTGCTGGCAGAGGGTTACAGGAAACTGTTGTAGCTGAAAACGGAGCTTGGGAGCCAGTTTTTGATGGCAAAGCAATTGGGCCATCACATGGGCCCCAGATATGAGTGATGTTGAGCTGGCCCCGCCGCTGCTGTCTCACCCTGAAGACAAACACAACCCTGATGCATCCCTCAATAAAATCGAGTTTGACATCCGTGCTACAAAAGGAAGTATGCACACATGTACCTATATACTTTCAGAGCATAGGAGGTGCCATGCCCAGAAATGGCTAAGAGAGCAAGAGCACTTAGACTTATATACCCCTCCAATCCCTCCATAATACTTTACAGCAGGGGTCTCCAACATTGGCAACTTAAAAGTCTTGTGGACTTCAACTCCCAGTCCAAGTTTTCCAGTTCGGCCAAAGTCCAGTTGGTGATTCCAGCTGAGTAGCACATCACTGGAACTGCCCAATGTATTAATGGCTTTAATTATGTTTCCAGCATTCAGCTTTGATTTTAATATTTTGGAGACTCTCCTGATGCATTTCTTTTGTATTGACTATTTGACTTTCCCATTCAAGATGTTATCCGCTTCCAATATTATCCATATTATTGTTTATATTGTTTTTTACTGTTGTTAGCCGCCCCAAGTCTACGGAGAGGGACGGCATACAAATCTAATTAATAAATAAAATAAATAAATAAATAAAATATGCCCAGATATTTGTAACCATCAACCTTTGGTACTGCTTTCATTATGCTTCCATTTCCCAGTTCTATTCCTTCTATTTTTTTTCCATTTTTCCTTGCTGCATGGATAATATAGCACATTTTTCAAGTCCAACGTTCATTTTGATGTCACTGCTAAACAGTTGAAATGTGTTGAGTATTGATTTAAGTTCAGCAGGGCTTTTTGCCTACATTTTTAAGTCATCCATGTAGAGTAGTTGGTTTATCTTGCCATGTTGGATTGAGATTTGGTATCCCTGCTTTGTATTTCGTAGCATTATTATCAGTGGAATTAATGTGATGTTGAAAGTGAGCGCCCCTCACTTTGCAGGAAACACATAACTTTTCTCAGGCTGAAATTAAGACGATTTCGTGCCAGTGGGAACACACCCCAAAAAGGAGGCAGAAGGAACTTAATTCAATCTTACTGAACTCTATTTCAATGTACATTTAAGGGTCAAAAGTAAATTTAATTCCACTCCCTTTAAACTGAACTGAAGGGAAATTAAAGGAACACAGTTAATGGGATTACTTCCCACATGTTGAATGCTTTGCAATGTGGTGGCAAATTTTCCTAGGCTTTGACAATCTCCTACCCAGCATGTCAGCCTGGGAGATACGTTTCTTTGAGTGAAACTGAAGACCAATATATTGATTTGCAGGGAAACTATACTAAAGTGCACAATTGTTTCCTTCTAATGATTTTAGCAGAAACAAGGATAAACAACTTACCTTCCACTGCAAGGAATGGAACCACTGGTCTCTCAGGTAACTGTTTGCAGCCTGCAATTTTAACCGGAGAGGAAAAAATAAGCACAAGTATTCGGTTTTGCTAACCCATCATTAAACCAAAGGGGCAATCGATAGCTTGCGTGGACTTTGCAGCCTCTCATTTCACTTGTTTGACCCATTATCTTAGCATTTCTGGGCCACACTCCAGAAGCTTCCACAGACACACACACACACACACACACCCTCCCTTCCCATAAGAAGGATATAAAAGACATTTTTATTTACTTGTATCCTGCCTTTATTGTTTATACAAATAACCCAAGTAGGCAAACCTAACCAACACACCTTCCTCGTTCTATTTTCCCCACAACAACAACTCTGTGAGGTGGATTGGGCTGAGAGAGATTTACCGGCCCGTAGTCACTCAGCTGGCTTTCTTGGCTATGGCAGGATTAGAACTCACCACTTCCTACTGATGGTCCAAAGCCACCCAACTCACCATCTCTCATTTCTAGCCTGATCCCTGAACCATTAGACCAGGGATGGCGAACCTATGCTATGCGCACCCTAGGTGGCACGCGGAGCCATATTGGAGAGCACATGAGGCGTTGCCCCGTGAAAGCTTTAGCATGCATGTGCGCACCAGCCAGCTGATTTCTGGCCTGGGGGAAGGCCGTTTCGTCCTCCAGAAGCTTCAGGGAAGCTTCCTCAAGTCCTGCAGTGCAAAAAACAGCACAACAGGCAAAACGGAAGTCCCTTTTTTACGAGCTTCTGGTTTGCCTGTTTGGCCATTTGTTCACCCTCTCAGGCTTCAGTGAGGCCTGTGCGAATGCGCGATGGGGGGATTATGCAGATGTGCAGGGGGGCAGCGCAGTGGGGGGGATTTATTTTATTTATTTATTTACTTTCTAGGCCGGGAATGGGTGCTACCACACATACACACACACTTTTGGCATGCGCTATAACTGCACTGGACTAAGCTGGCTCCTATGTTGTTGACTATGGCCCCTTCTTACTACATTTCACCAGCTTTTGCTGACACTTAGTTTACTTTGGAGCAGGGGTGGGCAATTAATTTTGCCAGGGGGCCGCATGAGAAATTGGGATGGTTTTAGAAGGCCAGACTAATATAATTAACTCAGTTCTACCCAATACTGTATATTATTGGGTAGAACTGAGTTAATTATATTATAATTATAAATTATAATTATATATTATATTATATATTATATATATAGTTATATATTATATTATATATTTCTCCTTCGTTCCTTCCTTCCTTCCTCCCTCCCTCCATTTCTCCTTCCTTCCTTCCTCTCTCCATTTCTCCTCCCTCCCTCCATTTCTCCTTCCTTCCTTCCTCTCTCCATTTCTCCTTCCTCCCTCCCTTTCTCCTTCCCTCCCTCCATTTCTCCTTTCTTCCTTCCTCTCTCCATTTCTCCTCCCTCCCTCCATTTCTCCTTCCTTCCTTCCTCTCTCCATTTCTCCTTCCTTCCTCCCTCCCTCCATTTCTCCTTCCTTCCTCCCTCCCTCCATTTCTCCTTCCTTCCTCCCTCCCTCCATTTCTCCTTCCTTCCTCCCTCCCTCCATTTCTCCTTCCTTCCTCCCTCCCTCCATTTCTCCTTCCTTCCTTCCTCTCTCCATTTCTCCTCCCTCCCTCCATTTCTCCTTCCTCCCTCCCTTTCTCCTTCCCTCCCTCCATTTCTCCTTCCTTCCTTCCTCTCTCCATTTCTCCTTCCTTACTCCCTCCCTCCATTTCTCCTTCCTTCCTCCCTCCCTCCATTTCTCCTTCCTTCCTCCCTCCCTCCATTTCTCCTTCCTTCCTCCCTCCCTCCATTTCTCCTTCCTTCCTCCCTCCCTCCATTTCTCCTTCCTTCCTCCCTCCCTCCATTTCTCCTTCCTTCCTTCCTCTCTCCATTTCTCCTCCCTCCCTCCATTTCTCCTTCCTCCCTCCCTTTCTCCTTCCCTCCCTCCATTTCTCCTTCCTTCCTTCCTCTCTCCATTTCTCCTTCCTTACTCCCTCCCTCCATTTCTCCTTCCTTCCTCCCTCCCTCCATTTCTCCTTCCTTCCTCCCTCCCTCCATTTCTCCTTCCTAGTTGGACCAGCCTCTGTGGTCCAGTCACAGACAGCAGGCAAGCCGCATGCGGCCCCTGGGTCACCACTTGCCCAGTTATATTTCAGTTCCAGCGGACTAGGTGGGAAATTCTAAAAACTGAAGTCCACCCACCTTAAAGTTGGCAAGGTTGGAAAATACTAGTTTAGAACAACCATGAGGTATGGTCTAGACCAGGGGCGGGTTACTCCTACTGGTCTACCAGTGCGCTGTGCGCACATCATCACAGTGCGCATGCGCATCCCCTCGTGTGATTTTGCTTTTGTGCATGTGCAGGAAGCCAAAAATGACCAAAATCTTGCAAGGGGATCCTCACACACACGCAAAATATGATGATGCACGTGCAGTGCATCGGTAGACCAGTAGGAGGAACAAAAAATGGCCAAAATCGCACACGAGCGTGTGTTCCCTCACTCCATGGCCTGCATTGGCTGCCGATCAGTTTCCCTCACAAGACTCCGTGGCCTGCATTGGCTGCCGATCAGTTTCCCTCACAAGACTCCGTGGCCTGCATTGGCTGCCGATCAGTTTCCCTCACAAGACTCCGTGGCCTGCATTGGCTGCCGATCAGTTTCCCTCACAAGACTCCGTGGCCTGCATTGGCTGCCGATCAGTTTCCCTCACAAGACTCCGTGGCCTGCATTGGCTGCCGATCAGTTTCCAGTCACAATTCAAAGCGTTGGTCATGACATTTAAAGCCCTACATGGCATTGGACCAGAGTACCTCCGGAACCGCCTTCTACCGCAAGAAATCCCAGTGGCCGATAAGGTCCCACAGAGTTGGCCTTCTCCGGGTCCCGTCGACTAAACAATGTCATCTGGCGGTCCCCAGGGGAAGAGCCTTCTCCGTGGTGGCTCCGGCCCTCTGGAATCAACTCGCCCCGGAGATTAGAACCTCTCCCACCCTCCTTGTCTTCCGTAAACTACTTAAGACCTACCTATACCGCCAGGCATGGGGGATTTGAGACACCTTTCCCCCAGGCTTATTATAATTTATGTTTGGTATGTATGTGCTGTTTGGTTTTTAATTATGATAGGGTTTTTAGTTTTTTTTAATATTAGATTTGTGCCAGTATAATATTGTTTTTATCGTTGTTGTGAGCCGCCCCGAGTCTTCGGAGAGGGGCAGCATACAAATCTAATAAATTATTATTATTATTATTATTATTATTATTATTATTATTATTATTATTATTATTATTCGCATGCACATGAAGCAAAAAATAGACCAAAAATTGAAAAAAAAGAGATGGTGCCAGCCGCGTCACCCAACAGACCGGTGAAGACGGCACTGGAACCATCGTGCGCAAATTGCTCAATCTGCGGACTGCTATAGGAATGGCACACTTTACCCGCACTGGTAGGAACTCACCACTGGTTTAGACAAAAAATAAATTAGAAGAAAGAGCAGAGTCTTCTGCATCAAAACACCTTTTTCAGGACCCATTTAAACAAGCTCAGGTTCAACATTCATTGATTTTTTTAAAAAGATTGCTTTGCTTGGGGGGGAAAAGAATAGATGTTTAATGCGCTCTGGTCATGATGCACAGAAATTCTTTTTTGGGGGAAATGAGCCTCTCTTCATCATTTTAAATTTCCAGCATTTGAATTTTTCCAAAACAGGTAAGTTTTGACTTTGCTACAATTTTGTGCACGTTGGCATTTGTGCACAATGTCTGTGGTAGTCTTTTCCTGGCATACAAATGAGACAACTGTTTGCGAAAAGTCGAGAGGAAATGATAAATGTGCCCACAACAATTGTGCCGGGTTGGTGCAGTGGTTAGAGTTCAGCACTGCAGGCTACTTCAGCTAACTGCTAGCTGTAGTTCAGCGGTTCAAATCTCACCACTGGCTCAAGGTTGACTCAGCCTTCCATCCTTCTGTGGTGGGTAAAATGACGACCCGGATTGTTGGGGGGCAAGAGGCTGATTCTGTAAACCGCTTAGAGAGGGCGTAAGTGTAAAAGTACTATGTTTATTTTATTTATTTATTCATTTATTTTATTTATTAATTTGTATGCCACCCCTCTCCGAAGACTCGGGGCGGCTAACAACAATATAAAAAGACAATGTAAACAAATCTAATATTGAAAATAATCTAAAAAACCCCAATTTAAAGAACCACTCATACATACAAGCATATCATGTATAAATTCTATAAGCCTAGGGGGAAGAGAAATTTCAATTCCCCCCTGCCTGACGACAGAGGTGGGTTTTAAGGAGCTTGCGAAAGGCAAGGAGGGTGGGGGCAACTCTGATATCTGGGGGGAGCTGGTTCCAGAGGGTCGGGCCGCCACAGAGAAGGCTCTTCTCCTGGGTCCCGCCAAACGACATTGCTTAGTCGATGGGACCTGGAGAAAGCCAACTCTGTGGGACCAAACCGGCCACTGGGATTCATGCGGCAATGAAGCAATATATAAGTCTAAATGCTAAACGTTTATTAAAATCTGGGCAGGAGATACTTTGGGCAGAAAATTTGGGAAGCGCATTACCTGCTTAGATTTGTAATTTAGTCCAGAAATGATAGCTTAATTTGAATTAAAGGTTGGATCTACAAATAGAGAACATATACTGAAGGTAGTTCTTGAACTATGACCACAGCTGATCCCTAAATTTATGTTGCTAAGTGACACAGTGTTAAGTGTGCTTTGCTTCATTTTACATTGCAACTTTGAGCAGTTACTAAATGAGGTGTTGTAAATTGAGGACTACCTGTATATGTAGTTGGGGATAAAGCAAGAAGTTTATGTGGCAAAAAACTACATTTGCTTATCTGTCAATGAGCTTAGCCACGAGAATATACTTTTTGGATGTACCACATATACTCAAAGATAAATGCATTGGCGGATAAGTAAATCCTTTTATTAACTAAAAACCGTGAAAAATGTGTCACCTGGAATAAGCCAACCCTTGAACTTTTTCTATTTTGATTTTCACAAATGGCTTATCCAGGAATGGCACATTTTTCATGTAACTTTGTTTAAAAATTCAAGGGTTGGTTTATATGCCAAGGAGCTTAACCATGAGTATATACGGTAGATTAAAAAGAGGGTTATGTTTACATTTACAAAACTTTTCAAAATTCATATGCAATTGCACAATATAGATTCACAGAGTCTGAGTGGCTTATTTAGGCTCTTCAAATCCTTGCTCCATGCATGAATGTCAGTCAAATGCACTGTTTGAGCTTATCCAGGGGAAAAAAAATCATTATAGCATTTGCAGCATTGCAAAAATGGTTTTTATGGTTGGAAATTTTTTCTCTATGTTCATTTGAATTCTGCCTTCTCGTAACTTCAGCCCATTATTATCAGTAAACTCTACTCTGGAGTTCCCTTTTTGTTAGAATAAGAATAAAACCAAATGCCTCTGCTTACACACACGAAAAAAAGGGTGAATCATTTTTTATCTAGAACCATTGTTAAGACTTATCAAGTTTGTTTTTTCCTTTTGCATACACCTAATTGCCAGGAATAGTCTTCAAAATGCAGGGAACACACAGGGCCAAATATAGACTATGGTCAAAATTAGAACTTGGCCAACTTTTGCAATTTTCCAGAGATTAAAAAACCCTAAAACTTGTACTGAATGTTTGTTTTTTTATCTCTCTGAACACCCCTTAAGCAAGATGAAAGTAGAGTACAACCCATAAGTTAATATTCTCCTGCCTCGATTATTATCACCATTATTCATGTTGTTTTTCAGGGGACCAAAATGCTTCATTATTTCATTTTATAATTCTCCCAATGGCTTGTTAGCTTCATATTGTCTCTCCTAATCTTGATGCCTCTGATTGTCTCTCCTAATCTCTTTTTTTATTTTATCATTATTTTTTTATTGGTTTACTTACTAAATTAACAACAAACAAAAAAATACTTAAAAGAAAACGTGCCCAACACCAATAAACCCCACCACCATTTAGGTGGTTAAATTATTTGCAATAAGTTTCAATTTCTTCCTTAGCTCCAGTTTACATTTCTTTACATACAAAAAGTGATTGGAATTTATTTTTCACATTGTCGTCATAAATTCTACTTAAGATATAATTTTTCACCTTATTCCATCGTGCCATCAGCTTCTCCAATTTATTTTCATCAAAGTGATTTAATCTTATTTCCATAATTTCGAAGTGGATGTGGTCCACCATGTACCAGTACCAATTCTGGATTGTCCATTTATTGCTATCCTTCCACCCTAATACGACTACTGCTTGAGCGCTTTCCAAAGCTGCTGTTTTGATTTCTTTAAATTGTCGTAATTCCCCATATTTAACTAGTATTGCTAATACTTTTGTAATTATCCAATTAATGTTTAGCATATTATTTATTTCATTCTGTACTTCCTTCTCTCCTAATCTCTATGCCTCTGATTGCAAGATTTTTCCCATTTCTGAGAGCAAATTCTCAGACCTGCTGTATTTAGGGAAAATGTATACCCCATTTACATTCGGGGTGTATGTATGGGAGAAAATCATTCTCCCTGCAGAAAAATTAGGTGAAGACCAAGGGGAAATTCAACCTAGAAATAAGAAGGGACTTTCTGACGGTTAGAGTGATCAGCCAGTGGAACAGCTTGCCTGCAGAGGTTGTGAGAGCTCCAACACTTGAGACTTTCCGAGGAAGATTGGACTGGGATTTGTCCGAAATTGTGTAGGGAGTAGGGACTCCTGCTTGAGCGAGCAGTTGGGCTAGATCAGTGTTTCCCAACCTTGGCAACTTGAAGTCCAAATATCTTCAAGTTGCCAAGGTTGGGAAACACTGGACTAGATGATCTACAAGGTCCCTTCCAACTCTAATAATCTAATCTATTAGATTTGTTTGTTTAAAAGTTTGTAACTTTGTTTAAAAATTCAAGGGTTGGTTTATATGCCAAGGAGCTTAACCATGAGTATATACGGTAGATTAAAAAGAGGGTTATGTTTACATTTACAAAACTTTTCAAAATTCATATGCAATTGCACAATATAGATTCACAGAGTCTGAAATTCAACCTGGAAATAAGAAGGGACTTTCTGACGGTTAGAGTGATCAGCCAGTGGAACAGCTTGCCTGCAGAGGTTGTGAGAGCTCCAACACTTGAGACTTTCCGAGGAAGATTGGACTGGGATTTGTCCGAAATTGTGTAGGGAGTAGGGACTCCTGCTTGAGCGGGCAGTTGGACTAGATCAGTGTTTCCCAACCTTGGCAACTTGAAGTCCAAATATCTTCAAGTTGCCAAGGTTGGGAAACACTGGACTAGATGATCTACAAGGTCCCTTCCAACTCTAATAATCTAATCTAATCTAATCTAGAATTGTTACATGCCCACAAATATTCCATGCCCAGCCCCTCTTCAATTCCATTGAGTCTTATCAAGCATCAATTTACTGTATGTGAGTGTAGTGGCACAGTGACTAGAATGCAACAATGCAAACGAATTCTGCCAACTGCCAGGAGTTCAATCCTCACTGAATCAAGGTTGATTCAGCCTTCCAACCTTCCAATGAGGATGCAGATTGTTGGGGGAGAGATGCTGACTCTGTAAACCTCTTATAGAGGGCTATTAAAGCACTGTAAAGCAGAATATAAGTCTAATTGCTATTGCTATTGCTGGCAATTAATTGATTGGATTCTTGTATGCAGGTACCTTACTCACTTACTTACTTACTTACTTACTTACTTACTTACTTACTTACTTACTTACTTACTTACTTACTTACTTAATTCAGCAATAAATCTAATGCATGGTCCTGGTTCTTTACACCAGACTTTCTTCCCCATAGTGGAGCACAGTTGTCAAAGAATGTCAAAGGCAACATGAGAAGATTAGGGTAATGTCCCCAAATCCACATCATATTGGCAGTGCTCCAAAATAAAAAGTGGATGCTTATACAGTGTTCCCTCAATTTTTTCGGGGGATGCGTTCCGAGACCACCCGCGAAAGTCGAATTTCTGCGAAGTAGAGATGCGGAAGTAAATACACAATTTTTGGCTATGGGCAGTATCACAAGCCATCCCTTAAGACTTTAAACCCCTAAATTACCATTTCCCATTCCCTTAACAACCATTTACTCACCATTATTACTGGTACTCACCATTGAATAAGACACTTAGTGATCCTGATATTTATAAACATAATTATTTATTAACAATAAATTTTTTTGTTATTTATTTGCAAAAATTATTAGTTTGGCGATGACATATGGCATCATCGGGCGGGAAAAACCGTGGTATAGAAAAAAACCCGCGAAGTATTTTTTAATTAATATTTTTTGAAAAACCGTGGTATAGGCTATTTGCGAAGTTCGAACCCGTGAAAATTGAGGGAACACTGTATTCTAAATCTCTCAAGGAAAGTAAGGTATCACTGCTCTCAGTACTCCTGCAAATTGGAACCTTGTTTTAAATTCCTCCATTTTCCATTCATATTTTTCTCCCGAAAGACAAAGTGGAATTGCTGGGGGGGTTTTAAATCAAAGAAACCCCAGCTTTATGCCAAATCTATGCACAGGTAGGGAGGGGGAAGGTGTTATACTGGTGAAAACGTGAGATTTTCAGATTATCACCTTTATTGCATTGCAGAGAAAAAGCAGCAGCATTCACTGTGGAGCATACCTTGTGCAAATTACCTCCTTTATTGTGTCATGACTTTAAATACAGTTTTTTCCATCTGGATTCCCCCGATAATTGGTTTCTATTTCAGTGCTGCTCAAACACTGAAATAGAATATGAGCCAGCCGTGTGCTGCAGCTGCCAAAAAAGCCAACACAGTTCTAGGCTGTGTTAATAATAGAGGGATAGAATCAAGGCCTTGGTAAGGCCTTGGTAAGGCCATACTTGGAATACTGCATACAGTTTTGGTTACCACGATGTAAAAAAGATGATGAGACTCTAAAGCATTGGTTCTCAACGTGGGGGTCGGGACCCCTTTGGGGGTCAAACGACTGTTTCACAGGGGTCACCTAAGACCATGGGAAAAGACAAATTTCCCATGGCGTTAGGAACCAAAGCTTCTATTGTGGCGCCTTGGAACATATTTCTACAATCTGACCAATCAGGCATTTACAGAGGGTTGTCCCTTTGACTTTCCTGCCAATCAGCTTAAAGCTCTGTTGGGAGAACTGGCGCTAGACTTATGGTTGGGGGTCACCACAACATGAGAAACCGTAATAAGGGGTCGTGGCATTGGAAAGGTTGAGAACCACTGCTCTAGAGAGAGTTCAGAGAAGAGCAACCAGGATGATTAGGGGACTGGAGTCTAAAACATTTAAGGAATGGTTGCTGGAATTGAGTATGTCTAGTTTAATGACAAGAATGATCAGGGGAGACAGGATAGCAGAGTTCCAATATCTCAGAGGTTGCCACAGAGAAGAGGGAATCAAGCTATTTTCCAAAGCACCTGAGGACAGGGAAACCAAACAAGGAGAGAAGCAACTTAGAACTAAGGAGAAATTTTCTGACAGTTAGAACAATTAATCAGTGAAACAACTTGCCTCCAGAAGTTGTGAATGCTCCAACACTGGAGGTTTTAAAGATGTTGGATAGCCATCTGTCTGAAGTGGTGTAGGGTTTCCTGCCTAAGCAACGGGTTGGACTAGAAGACCTCCAAGGTCCCTTCCAACTCTGTTATTCTATTCTACTTCACTGGAATTGCATCCCACCGCGTCTGCCTTCTAAGAGCATCTCTCCAGTCCATCACACCCCAGGAATCCCAACGCAACCGCTCCAGAGAAAAGTTCACACAGGAGCAATTGCGTTGGGGCCCCATTGCTGTCTGTCCGCGAAGGAGCCTTGCTCTGTAAACTTGCAGGGAAGGTCCAAGATAAATCATGAGGGAAACCTGGACTCCATTCAAATCCTGTTATCGATGTGGAAGAAACAATATTATGATCTCAGTTCTACAAGTGGGAAAACATTCAGGCGAAGCTCCCGTCTTCAAATGCCCATTTCTCACAAAACGCTATTAATTTGCTCTCGGAATAAAAAAAAAAATTAGAGCCCTTAGCAGCAGATAAACATCTACGAGGCCTGCCAAACTTCCTTGAAACGTAGCCAGGAGCTCAGACTTCAGACTTGCTTCACTTATTATTATTATTATTATTTTTCCAACACAAAACAATCCTCATCCATGTTTCTGCGCGATTTCCTTAAGCACGCTGGAAATAAAAGCAAGAAGGCAAAGAAGCAGGGATTCAAAAACACACATTGTTATGTGCAGTCAATTGCACACTTCCAGGGGAAAGAGAAGGGCATATGTTGGCACGGATGCCAGAAAAAAGGAATTTTTATGCATATGATCTGGGAGTGTGCAGAAATTCAGAAATTCTGGAATGTAATCCAGAATGAAATTAATAAAATGTTAAACATTAACTGGATTATTACAAAAGAAATAGCAATTTTAATTAAATATAGAGAATTAGGAGAATTTAAGGAAATTAAAACCGCAGCACTGGAAAGTGCTCAAGCGGTGATGGTATTAGGATGGAAAGATTCTACAAAATGGACATTACAAAATTGGTACGGGTATATGGTGGATCACATACATTTTGAAATTATGGAAATAAGATTAAATAATTTTGATAAGAATAAATTGGAGAAGCTGATGGTGCGATGGAACAAGGTAAAAGACTATATGTTAAGTAGAATCTGTGATGTAAATATGAAAAATAAATTGCAATCACTCTTTTAGTAATACTAGAACAAGATAGAGCCAAGGAATAATAGATAAACAATTAAAAAATTTTTTGAATCCTCTTGTATGGGTGGTGGGGGTGATGGGGGGGGGGTGTTGTTGTTAGGTGATGGGCACATGCACTGTGCACTGTTATATGTCTGTTGTATGTAAACTATTAAAAAACCAATAAAAATTTATTATAAAAAAAAAAACATTGTTATGTGCAGTCCAAATGTTGATAGCTTAGATTTTCTTCAGGAAACTAATACCCCCCCCACCCCCCACCTAATCTACGCTGTGATATTAGTGGAAAGATGCCGGTTGCAGGATTTGGGGCGGGAAGCGGGATTAAAATGGCTTTGGTTGCCTTGGTGTGTGACATATGCCAGGCAGCAGATGTGAGCGGATGCAGTTAGTTCTCTTGAATCTCTCTGTCATTTCTGATGGTAAACTTCAAACATGCAAAAAACATGCAAAAATGGACAAGCCAAAAGTTCGGGAAACACTTGCGGATTGTCGTTGTGCTGATTTTTTGCACTCCGGAGAGTTCGGGGAAGCTTCCTAAAGTTCCAGAATGCAAAAAACAGCATTACAAATGTTGTGGTTAGCTCTGGCCCAGCTCCTGCCCCAAGGACTGTGGATGTGGGGGAGACATCCACATGCTGCAGGCCTGTTTTGCCCCCGGGGAATCTGGTGATGAAGGCTCCTCTGACCAAGAAGACATGAGTGACAGGGAGGAGGAGAGTGTGGCAGACAGCTCAGAAGGAGATCAATTATCTAGCTCCTCCTTGGATTCAGAACAAGAGTTAATGATACCGCCACGCATGCGGAGAGCGATGCATAGGCAACAACAACTGAGAGATTATTATCAAAGAAAATGAGGCCACCTGTGGTTGGGTGGGGCTGTGGTAATTAGTGAGGCTGCTATAAAGAGCAGCCTGTGGGTTTGGCCATTGTGGAGGATTATCTGATTGTTGTGTTTCGTGACTGCTTTACTGACTTTGACCTTTTGTGTGCTGATTTTCCCCCCGCTTTGAAACTAAACCAGGGCAAAGTGTGTTTCACTTTGTGAAAGAAGAAGGACTGTGAATTGCCTCACAGCTGCAAGCTAAGTATCACAGAACTGATAAGGGACTTGTACAAATTACCAGTTTGTTTGGAGACGAGTGCTCTTTGCTACACCAAAAGAGGGCTTAGTTTAAGTGAATTTTCATTATAAAGAACATTGTTTTGAATTTTCAAACGTGTGTGTGTCTGAAATTTGTACCTGTGAATTTTTGGGAGAAGTCTACTAGAGAACCCGACAGAACAACAAACAAGCTGGAAGTCTATTTTTCTGATACTCAGAGAATCTCGAACACAGGGCCTTTCCCGTCCTTTTTTGAAGCCTTCCTATGATTGCTGGGGATCCTTTCACATCAGGCAAGGGCTCCTCGCCTCCAGCGCTACTGGTGCGCTCCCGGAGACCAGCATGGGCAGGCGGGCATCCAGTGGGTGGGCGTGCATCAGCATAAGACTTGACTTCTGCGCATGCACCGGAAGTGGAATCTCATGTGAGGACGCTTGTGCATGCAAGATTTCCCCAATTTTTGGTAATTTCTTTGCTTCTACACATGCGTGGACTCAAGCTCAACCCGGATAAGACGGAGTGGCTGTGGGTTTTGCCTCCCAAGGACAACTCCATCTGTCCGTCCATCACCATGGGGGGGGGAATTATTGACCCCCTCAGAGAGGGTCCGCAACTTGGGCGTCCTCCTCGATCCACAGCTCACATTAGAAAAACATCTCTCAGCTGTGGCGAGGGGGGCGTTTGCCCAGGTTCGCCTGGTGCACCAGTTGCGGCCCTATCTGGACCGGGACTCATTGCTCACAGTCACTCATGCCCTCATCACCTCAAGGTTCGACTACTGTAATGCTCTCTACATGGGGCTACCTTTGAAAAGTGTTCGGAAACTTCAGATCGTGCAGAATGCAGCTGCGAGAGCAGTCATGGGCTTACCTAGGTATGCCCATGTTTCACCATCACTCCGCAGTCTGCATTGGCTGCCGATCAGTTTCCGGTCACAATTCAAAGTGTTGGTTATGACCTTTAAAGCCCTTCATGGCATTGGACCAGAATATCTCCAAGACCGCCTCCTGCCGCACGAATCCCAGCGACCGATTAGGTCCCACAGAGTGGGCCTTCTCCGGGTCCCGTCAACTAAACAATGTCGGTTGGCGGGCCCCAGGGGAAGAGCCTTCTCTGTGGCAGCCCCGGCCCTCTGGAACCAACTCCCCCCGGAGATTAGAACTGCCCCTACTCTTCCTGCCTTCCGTAAACTCCTTAAAACCCACCTTTGCCGTCAGGCATGGGGGAACTGAAACATCTTCCCCTGGGCATGTCTAATTTATGTATGGTATGCTTGTGTGTATGTCTGTTAGTATATGGGGTCTTTTTAAAATCTTTAATATTTTAAATTGTCAGATTATTTATGATTTGTTTCCACGTGTTCTGAGCCGCCCCGAGTCTTCGGAGAGGGGCGGCATACAAATCTAAGTAATTAATTAATAAATAAATAAATAAATAAATAAATAAATAAATAAATAAATAAATAAAACCAAAAACCTGCAAACTCTTGCATCCTCACGCAGGATTTAACTTCTGGCGGACGCGCAGAAGCAGAATCTCGCGTGGGAGCCTGTGCATCTCCATTTCCGCTACCACACTATAGTGTGGACCGTACCGGATGCAACCCACTACTGTTTCAGATCCTTCCCATTGCCTGGGTCTGGGACATCCCGGAAGGGACCTTCCTCCTGCTGTACAGGTAGCCTTTAGACTTAAGGCCACAATTGAGCTCAAAAGTTTACTATATACTGCTAAGCAAGACAGCGTGTCAAGGTTCCAGGTAGCATCCATGTATGGCTATTTTATAACGGTTTTTAAAATTGTTTTTAACTATTATATTTGTATATTGTGTATTATCTTCTTGTGAGCCGCCCCGAGTCCTCGGAGACGGGCGGCATACAAATCTAATAAATTATTATTATTAATTATTATTATTATTATCCAACCTAAATCAGAGTCCAAGTCAAAGTACTCCTCAAAGTTCCAATTTATTTCCAGAGCCATCCTGGCACTCACACAGGGAAACCTGGATCGGAGTTTCCCATCCAGATGAAAGTTCACCTCCCTTGTCCCCCATCCACAACTGGTCAAATTGCCCACTCAGATTGTGCCAGCGTGGCAAGTCCTCCTTCCGCTTCCCCCCAGTGGGTGGGCATAGGATGGCCTTGAACCACTCAAAAGAATGTTTTGTGGCTGCATCTGTCCCCTCATGAAAACCACCCCTCCCAAGTTCCCATAAACATCAGGCTTTCTATAGAGAGCCATTAATTTATCACAAACTTCTGCACCGGTTTAACCCAGTGGCTAAGTGAAATTTGTACCATTTTACGAAATTCCTTGCTACAATTGTTGAGTGAAGCACTGCCGTTGTTAAGTTAGTAACACGGTTCTTAACTGAATCTGGCTTCACCGTAGAAAATACAACAAATCAAAATACAACAAATTGTATTTCGAATTTCGAATTGTATTTCGAATTTCGATCACATGACCACGGGGATGCTGCAATGGTCATAAGTATGAAAAACGGGCTTAAGCACCTCTTTCAGTGCCCTTCTAACTTCGAAAGGTCATTAAATGAATGGTTGTAAGTCAAGGACTATCTGAATGTGGTAGAGTGAAATATCCTGATATTAATGTATTGGAAAGTTTTTTCAAAGCTGATGAGACTTTTCAATGTTAATTAGATCAATTACAGGACAGACAAAGTTAGAAGCCACAATGACACAGTGGCAGCACTGTAGGCTACTTCTGATGACTGACAGCTGTCTGCAATTTGGTACTTTGAATCTCACCAGGCTCAAGATTGACTCAGACTTCCATCCTTGGTGAAGATTGGTAAAACAAGGAACCAGATTGTTGGGGACAAAAACTAACTTGATAAAACGCTTAGAGATAGAGAGTGTTGTAAAGCACTGTGAAGTGGTATATAAGTTTAAGTGCTATTGCTATTTTTTTCCCTTCCTTCCTTCCTTCCTTCCTTCCTTCCTTCCTTCCTTCCTTCCTTCCTTCCTCCCTCCCTCCCTCCCTCCCTCCCTCCCTATTAGAATGCAGTGTTGCAAGCTAACTCTGCCCACAGCCAGCAGTTCAATGCTGACTGGCTCAAGGTTGACTCAGCCTTCCATCCTTCCAAGGTCAGTAAAATGAGGACCCAGGTTGTCGGGGGAAATATGCTGACTTTGTAAACCGCTCAGAGAGGGATGTAAAGCAATGTGGAGGGGTTAAAGTTCTATTGCTATTGCCAAATCAACTATCAGGCTCCAAGAACCGAGAAAGGCACACCTTCCCTCCAGGCGAGGGTTGTTGCTCCTGGTGAGCTGTGTGCGCAGCTTCGCATCTCCGGTGTGCACGCTTGTGTGCCTGAGTGAGATTTTGCTTCTGCACATGCTCAGGAAGCAAAATCTTGCAAGGGAACATGCACGTGAGAGATTTCAGCAATTTTTTCTGTATGCGCATAAGTAAAAATAGACAAATCGCGCATCCCCTTGCAAAATTTTGCTTCCTGCGCATGCGCAGAAGCAAAATCTCACTCGGACACCCATGCATGCAGAGACAAAGTTGCACACGCAGCTCAAATTTTGCTACCTGTGCGGCGGCGTCATCCATACCAGTAGGAACCCGATACTGCCTCCCTCCCTCTTCGTATTGTACCACTGTATTACGCCACAGTTAAGAGAAGGAAGAAATTTCAAAACACATCCTCCAGTGAACTCAACATTGGTATGTACAACTTAATCATGCTCCTATTTATTTTATGGAGATGGGTGTGGTGGTTGCATATGGCCTTGATCCCTTGGGAAAAATGAAGAACAACATCTAATTAATCGATCACAACACTGGAAACCAACTTCCTTGATAGCTAGGTAGGTGAACAGTAGGGACAACAGACGCTTTGAATACTGCTAATTTGTGTGTGTTTTGCCATTCAATCCAATCCGTGTTTACGTAGGAAGAAGGAAATATGTGGGCCTGATTTGGGTAGATTGCAGAGGTGATAAAGTAATATAATTTTATGTCATTTTATTCTAGTTTACATGTTTATTACATTAAAATTATTGTATTTTATCCTGTAACTATTGTATTTTACCCTACTCTCCTTTTTAAATTGTTTGTTTAGAATTTTTTGGGTAATATGTGCTTCAACCTGTACATTGATATGGCTACAGCCGTGATGGCAAACCTATGGCACGTGTGCCAGAGGTGGCATGCAGAGCCCTCTCAGCTGGCACATGCGCCATCGTGCAAAGTCAGATCTCTGTTGAGTTTCTTTCATGAGCTTCTGTTTCTCTGCAAATGACAGAATAGAGGCTCATCAAAGTCAAAGATCTTATCTCTTGTCACACTGCTGGTGTTGGAGTGTCCTGCCTCCCGCTGGCTAGCTGGTCTTCGGGTCCCTGCTGCGCATGCCTGGACATGGACATTTGCATGTGCACACCTTTCAGATTGAGCACGCGCACATGTGCAGTTTGGTCACTCGGGCAAAAGGTTTGCCATTCCTGGCCTATAGTCTAATCCAGTGTTTCCCAACCTTGGCCACTTGAAGATATTTGGACTTCAACTCCCAGAATTCCAAATATCTTCAAGTGGCCAAGGTTGGGAAACACTGGTCTAATCAATAAATCTACATAAATAAAAATGTAAATATTTGTTTGTTCAAAAGCTTAAATCTCCGAATGTTCTTCATCGATTCCTTTGAAATTTTGATACAATGTTGCGTTCGAATATGCGTGCTTTTATTACCTATATTATATAGATGTCACACCTATGACAGGTAAAAACATGCAGGACCTTCATGATTGCTTTCATATTTTGACAGGCTGCATACGAATACGTGCGTGCGGTTTAGATCTATATACGGATTGCTTCTCACAGTTATATGTTGCATATTCTAGGGTCGACAAACCAGGCTGAGCCACAGCAAGTGGCTAGTATATAATAAAATACTGGAAGGGGGGAGGACTTGAGCAAAGAGGGGGGGGGTAAGTGAAAGATTCAACAGTAAGAAAGCAAAACAAGTTTTCAATGGTGTTTACTATACCTGCAGCAGGACTGTTCCTCCAGGGATTGTGAGCTGTAAACAATACTTTGGGGCATTTTCCCAAGAGAGCAACTGAATATCTTCAATTGAACTGTAGGAAATGGAGCTTTCCATGTACCCAGTTGGCTGTAAAAGACAAAAAAAAAAGGAAGGTGAGTGGAAAATGTGGTTCAACGTCACTCTTTTTAAACGAACCTAACCAGGATTCGTAATAATGTTTATTCAGTCAAATTTAAAAATACACAACCCCAAAGTAAAATCCAAGGGGGTAAGATAAAATGTTAGGAGTTTCTCTAATAACATGCTATAAGTTATGCTAATATGATGGTATGATGATAAACTCTGCAAATATAAATCTAAACTATTAGATTCTATAGTAGAAAAATGTATATTATCTAAAACAAGATATCTAGCAGGAAGTGATGAATAAAATGTGTGTATTTCTGTAAACAAGTACAGTATTAAGAATCAGGCTGTTGCCAAGTATTAAACATTTATCAGTAAATAATAATAATAATAATAATAATAATAATAATAATAATAAGAAGAAGAAGAAGAAGAAGAAGAAGAAGAAGAAGAAGAATTGCAATGGAAAATACAGTGAATTTTTTTATAATCAAAGGATGCATGGAGTGGAGTGGTATTTACATTTTTCTATAGAGTGGGTTGTTACATCAACCATGGGTGCGACGCGTAAATAAATCAATATACCAATTTTTGCACCAAGGCATCTTAAAAGTTTTCACTTGTCGGTTACAGACAGAAACTTTGTGAACATCCTGGAAATCGAAAGGAAAATTCTGGAATCTATTAATCCTTTGCAAACTGTTTTGTTCCAGTATTTCAAAGCAGATACCTGTAAAATTCACATTTTACATGTTGTGTTTAAGTACTGTCTATTTATTGTTATAGGACCATGATTGCGAACCTACAGCACATGTGCCACAGGTGGCATGTGGAGCTATATCTGAAGACATGCGAGGCGTTGCCCCATGTCAGCTCCAGCGCGCATGTGCGTCCTGGCCAGCTGATTTTTAGCCTTCTGGAGGGCGGGTGGGGGGAGGCCATTTTTGCCATCCCAAGGCTTCAGGAAAGCCTCCGTAGCCTGTGGATGGCGAAAAATGGACCCAATGGCCTACCGGAAGTTCATTTCGCATTGGGCCACTTTTCACCCTCCGCTGGCTTCGGAAAGCCCTTTTGGCACCCAAGCAAAAAAACAAGGTTCACCAACACTGTTAGGGGATATTCACTGCTTCTCCTCCCTCTCCCACCTTATTTTATGTCACATTATTTGAACTGGGCAGCCTCATTAAAGTTCATAATGAGCGAGGAAACAAAGAAATAAACAATTAAAGATGTCACTGTAACCTCCTAATTTTCAAACTATAACTGGAAAGTTATCAACATTTCTACAAGAACCACAGCGGAGTCCAATACTGCTTTGTGCAACATTTACACACACACACACACACACACATATTGTTTTTTGTTTTCTGTTGGATTACCCTGGTATATTGAAGGAACGTCACAGCTCCTTTTTGCCTCTAGGCCTTAAAAAGACCATCATACCTGTACCCGTGAAAATCTACGAAAACAAATACTGTAGCCTACAGGATAATTCTCTGCCTTACAAGGCAAAGGTTGCAGGTTCAAGTCTCAGTGGGTATGGCTAGCTGATGAGGCCAAAATAAGGCCGAAATAGATCTATCCTAGTCTCCCTTAATTTTCAAGTTCAGCAAAAAACCCACAAAACATGTGTATGTATGTATGTATGTATGTATGTATGTATGTATGTATGTATGTATGTTTGGGATCTCTATGTGTGCTTTGGCATTCAACTAATTGCTTTCCGGTTTGCAAAGGACTTCAATTGCGGGTTAAAAGTTGTTGCCTCATACTTTTCTCCTGGAGTAGAGGGGAAAAAAACTTATTTTACCTTCAAACAAAGAGCCAGCTTATACGGAAAGCTTGTTAACCTTCTGTTTACCCATTTACACAGACAATTATTTCTTGTGCTTCTAAATGGAGGTCTCTGGGGTGTCCCTCCTCACTTCCTACGTCATCCTGTATCTACTGGAGTGCAATTATCTTGGGCACTCAGGAAAATCGAAACCTGAGCTCTCCCCACTGAAAGACTTCTATTAAAAAGAGTTCTGTTGAGGGGAAATGTTGAGCTGCTCAAGAGATGTAAACGGAAGAAGAAATGGGGGGGAAGAAGGAGGGAGTTGTGGACAACAGAGGGGCACATTTTCCATTCTGTCATGGGTGTTGTGCTAACTGTATTCTTTAAAGTTAAAAATAAAAAAAAAATCTGAATGGCAAAACAAACTGATTCCACCAGGAGTGTGTAGCCCAACTACATTTTATTATTATTCTGGGATAAATGTTGAATATTTATATTAAATAATATTGAATTGTTTGCCATTTTTCCTAAGGTTCAGGCAAATTAACTTCTGCATACTCTCAGTCAGCCATTTTTAAGGGAAAGCAAAATGTCGTAATGGTAAGAGTCATAAGGCTGAGGGGGGGGGGGGAGGAAAAGAGTCGGAGGAGATGAGGAGGAAGAGAGGAGGTGGAGATGAAGAGGAGGGGGAGGAGGCGATAAGGAGGGAGAGAGGAGAAGAGGAAGAATGGGAAAGGGGAGGAGGACGAGAAGAGAAGGGGGGAGGAGGAAGAGAGGAAGAGGAGGAGAGGAAGAGTGTGAAAGGGGAGGAGGAGGAAGGGAAGGAGAGGAGGAGGAGGAAGAAGAGAGGAGGAGAGAAAAAGGAGGAGGAGAGGAAGAGTGGGAAAGGGGAGGAGGAGGAGATGAGCAGGAGGAGGGAGAGGAAGAAGAGAGAAGGAAGGAAGGAAGGAAGGAAGGGAGGGAGGGAGGGAGGGTACTGATCACCCTTGGGTCCCTGAAAAAGAAACTCATCAGTTTCTTAACTAACAACATTGTGCCAGTCCTTCTATGAATAAGCAAGGCCTTTAAAAAACCCCAACCCTTTTGTGCAAGCCCCACAAGAATCATAGGCATCTTTTGCTACTGGAATAAACCAGAGTCTGTTCCTTCGGGCTAAGGAGGAGGCTTGGATCTCCCCTTCCTCCAGGCAAGCTTAGCCACATGGCTCTCTTGCCCTCCCCAGACCTGGTAGAAAAGGGCAGAATTGTTTCGCCATGCCAGGAAATGGCTCCCAACGGAACCAAAACAATCCTGCTGCCAGAATCAGCATTTCCTTTTGGATCCTCCTGGCATGGCGAGGCCAATTAGCGTACCACCTCGAGGACTTATTTTATTGAATTTTATCACCTTACTTAAACTGTGACCTTAAGGGCCCTTTGAAGCATCAAGGTGGCTGTTCCCTTCCCATTTTTCCAGTGAGAATATTATAGAAAAGGGTAAATTTTTGGACACACAGGACAAAAGAGGGGGAAAAAACCCTTTGGGGAAGTACAGAATGGTGCTTTTTTTGTACGACTTACAACAGTTCATTTAATGACCATTCACAGTTACAGCGGCACTGAAAGAAACTGACTTATGACCATTTTTCAAACTTACAACTGTTGGCAGCATCCCCATGGTCACGTCATTTACATTCAACTCTATGCTGAATGGAGTAGAGTAGAGTAGAGCAGAGCAGAGCAGAGCAGAGCAGAATATAGGATGGAATAAAATAGAAGAATTGGAATAGAATAGAATTCTTTATTGGCCAAGTGTGGTTGGACAAACAAGGAATTTGTCTTTGATGCATATGCTCTCAGTGTCCGTAAAAGAAAAGATACATTTGTCAAGAATAATGAGATACAACACAATGATAGTCATTGTGGTGCAAGTAAGCAATCAGGAAACAATCAATATGATGAAGGTGAAAGTCCATTCACCTCTTGAGTTGGGAATAAAGAGAGGTTGTCCAACATCACAAAAAATGACTTGCCATGGATCCGTTTCCCAACCCAGTGCCATCAAAAGGTTTCATTCTACAACTCCTCTCTTCAATTACCACCCTGCCATATGTTCGGGCTGAATTTCACTAACGAAGACCCTTCTAAAAGTTTGAACTCCAGCATTTAAATTTCTCAGGAATCAATCCCAATTCCTGACCTGTTAATCCATGGATTTAGGAACACACTACCCAGCTCTCAAACCTGTTTATGCCTCTGTTGCAATTGCCCCCAATTGTGACTGTTTGGGGGTGGGTGGGTGTTAATACAGTTCATATTAAATATGTTTGACCCCTGAGGGCCATGAACTAACAACTATCATGGCCAAATTGTATGAATGGCATGCATGCTTGTTGTCTTGTTTAATTACGTGTTTTTAATCAGGGTTTTAGAGTTTTAGTATATTCGACTTCTTTTTATTGCTGTTGTATTTATATGGTTATTGTAAGCCACCCTGAGTCCTTTGGGATTGGGCAGCATAGAAATAGAAAAAACAAACAGACAGACAGACAGACAAATATAAGACTAAACTAAGTCTACCCTCTACTATAAACTGGTTTGCATGCAGAGCCTTATTGGAGCGCAGGTGAGAGGTTCTCCTATGTCAGCTCCAGTGCTTATGCATGCACTAGCCAGCTGATTTTCGGCCTCGGGAAAGATCGTTTCACAAGTGCAAACAAACTTTTTTTCACAAGTGCAAAACAACACCCAACGGGGAAATCAGAAGTTCAGAAAAACGAACTTCTGGTTTCTCCGTTGTCCTATTTTTCGCACTCTGGAGGCTTCAGGGAAGCTTCCTGAAGTCCCGGAGTGGAAAAAACAGCACAACAGGCAAACCAGAAATCCATTTCCCCAAATCTCCTGTTGTGCTTTTTTTTCATCATCCCAGGCTTCAGGGAGGCCTGTGCGCATGTGCGCGAATGGTGGGTGGAGGGAATTGCACACATGCACAGGGGCAGTGTGTAGGAAGTGCACATTGCATGGGTGTGGGCACATGCGTACATGCTAACATATCTACACATCCTCTTTTGGCACACAAAGCAAACAAGGTTCGCCATCACTTACATATAGGTTTGTCTGCTTAAGCAGGAGATTGGACTAGACCACCTCCAAGATCTCTTCCAACTCTGTTATTCTGTTACCTCCGCCAATCTCAGATGCTTCTCCAGTCTATCTTCCCACTGCGCTTATTTATTCATGGTTTCACAACCACTTATTTGAAAGTTAATGAGCCTGGATTCTGCTTCTTCAACCATATAAAGGAGTGTTGCAAAATACAGAATATGTACCCAACCCAAGAGACCAAAGAAACTAAATTCGGCCAAGGAAAACTGTCATTAAGCTGGATCATTTCAGAAAGACAGGAAGAGGAACTGGATTTCAATCTGAATAGACCAAAAGATGAGCTGTTTTTCATTAAAATATATTGCCCTGAGCAAAGGATGAGAAGGAAAAGTCCCATGAAAGCCAGATGGTCAGAAGCGAAGGAGACAAGAGGATGGATGCCACATATTTGCGATCTTCAAAAGGTTTGGCAAAACAGCTTGTGCTCTGTTCCTATGTTACTGAGATTTCTGTTGTTGTCGTGCATGCAAATTCCTGAAAGTGTGAAGGGATTCAATTCTTCTGATGTATCTGGGTAGCATCAGGGATGACTGACAAACCCAATGTGCCATGATGATGATAGGCGCCTCGGTGGTGCAGTGGTTAGAGTGCAGTGCTGCTAGCTACTTCTGCTGATCACCAGCTGCCAGCAGTTTGGCAGATCGAATCTCAGTAGGCTCAAGGCAGCGAGGGGATGCCCGCCACCGGCGCTACCGGCCAACTCCTGGCGTACGGCAGCTTCCAAGGGATGCACAGATAGAAACATAGAAACATAGAAGACTGACTGCAGAAAAAGACCTCATGGTCCATCTAGTCTGCCCTTATACTATTTCCTGTATTTTATCTTACAATGGATATATGTTTATCCCAGGCATGTTTAAATTCAATTACTGTGGATTTACCAACCACGTCTGCTGGAAGTTTGTTCCAAGGATCTACTACTCTTTCAGTGAAATAATATTTTCTCACGTTGCTTTTGATCTTTCCCCCAACTAACGTCAGATTGTGTGTACATTGCCATTTACCCTACCAGGACAGCAATCCCAACCATTCTGGAAGCGGCCCGTTACTGGCTCAAGGTTGACTCAGCCTCCCATCCTTCCAAGGTGGGTAAACTGCAGCTATGGGCTACCTTTCTGCTTAATCTGACTGTTCCTCCGGTTCAACCTCAATCCCACATACCTTGACAGTAGTGCAGTGGGTAGCTAGCGACATGTTCTAGAAAGGTTGCTCCCTTTCAGTGGAACAGCTTGTCCAACCAGCTAGAAAAATGAGTTCTCCACACAGCAAAAGAGAAGATGAACCTCACGACTTTGCTAACACGTTGTCATTGACTCAACTGATGATGTGTGTGCTCTTGATTCATTCTTGACTCTTAGCAACCACACAGATGACTACCTGTCCCTAACCTGGTCTTTCACTGTATCCTCTTCATCTGTGTAACTAAGTCTTGCTATTGGTCTCCTCTTCTCTTTCTACCTTTTGCAGTATTGCAGTTTTCACCAGACAGCCAAGCTTTGACATAATATATTCCAAACATGGTAATTTGAGCCTGGTCCTTTGTGCTTGACGTGGGAACTATGATTTATTCTACGATCCCATTTGTTTGTTTTCTTGATTGTCCACAGTGTTCTCAATCAACTGTGGCACTTTATTAATCCCTACTGTAATACTGCGCGGCAGAAAAATGACATCTGATGACAATGGATCAGGTGTCCCTCTTAAGGTACAAGATAAGGAGGTCTTCCTGCAATAGTATAAAAGCACGGAAAAAAAATTCCTTGTGGAGGTACAGTGCAGTATTGCAAGCTGACTCTGCCGACTGCCAGCAGTTCGATCATGACTGCTCAAGGTTGATTCAGCCTTCCATCCTTCCAGGTTCAGTAAAACGGGGACCCAGATTGTTAGGGGCAATATGCTGACATTGTAAACTACAGTATTTAGAGAGGGTTGTAAAGCACTATGAAGCAATATATATGTCTAAGAGCTATTGCTACATTCTACCAGGCCAAGCTACTCCAGCAAATAATCCATATCAAGATAAATTCATTCTTAGGGCAATCCAAAATTCAGCATCTTACTACAAATTATGGTTTCAATGAGTTACACAACCATAAGTCATAATCCGCTGCTTACTCTCTGGTTCACATTCAGATTCAACTAAATCTTGACTTAGCACAAGCCACAGTTCAGCTTGATCAAGTAGCTATGAGGACAGAATGAGGAAGGGGAGACAATCGTAACATCATTGATTAAATGTGTGTCCCCACTCAACTCTCAATGAACAGCTTACAATCATTTTTTAAAAAATATAATAAAATATATAAAACATATAAAATAATGATATGGACTACCTAAAGTAATGCAAAGAAAAGGTAATGTATTGTTAATCTTTTTCCCCCTCGAGTAATATCATCTCTCCTAAACTCCAAAAAAAAAGGAATTAATAACAAACTCAAAAGAAAGGAATTTATTTTTGAGAAGCTACACGTAAGCCTATTCTTAAGAATATGAATTTCCAGTTTTCTTGAACATTACCATCACTTGGCTTCCTGTCCAGTTACAGTCAAGATGCATTTTGAGACCCACAATAACCAAAACACATTCTTGGCTTTTGTAATCACTAGCATGAAACTCAAGACAAAATCTTTCCACTGAATTTTCTGTTTAAAATTCAGCCGGTCATTCAGTCTGTCTGTTCTTTCTCTCTCTCTCACACACACACAAACATACACATGCAGTGTACAAGACTTTGCAGGGCAAATTTAATCCTTTCAGCCTCCTGCCCCCTAATTAACCTATGGTTAGAAATTAATCAGTAGGGAAAAAAATGCTGATTAAAAAAGAGGCACTATCTATCCTGCTTTATAAATTATAATTAGTCATCAAGATCAAATCACAGCTGGGATATTTCCAGAGGTGGAGATCAGTCAGTCCATAAACCTTGCTGCTTTAATGTACAGTGATACCTTGTCTTACAAACTTAATTGGTTCTGGGACGAGGTTCTTAAGGTGAAAAGTTTGTAAGACAAAACAATATTTCCCATAGGAATCAATGGAAAAGCAATTAATGCATGCAAGCCCAAAATTCACCCCTTTTGCCAGCCAAAGCACCCGTTTTTACACTGCTGGGATTCCCCTGAGGCTCCCCTCCATGGGAAACCCCACCTCCGGACTTCTGTATTTTTGCGATGCTGCAATTTCACTGAGGCTCCCTCGATGGGAAACCCCACCTCCGGACTTGCCAGCAAAGTGCCTGTTTTTGCGCTGCTGGTATTCCCCTGCTGGTATTCCCCTGCAGCATCGCAAAAACACAGAAGTCCAGAGGTGGGGTTTCCCATGGAGGGGAGCTCAGGGGAATCCCAGCAGCGCAAAAATGGGTGCTTTGCTGGCAATGGAAGTCCAGAGGTGGTGCATCACAGTGGTGGTGGTGGGTTTGTAAGGTGAAAATAGTTTGTAAGAAGAAGCAAAAAAATCTTAAACCCCGGGTTTGTATCTTGAAAAGTTTGTATGATGAGGCGTTTGTAAGACGAGGTATCACTGTATCTTCCAATACTTGAAGAGCTGTCAACCTTCAAGCATTGGAACATATTCTTCGAAGCACCTGAAGGCAGGACAAAAAACAACGGGTGGAAACTAATCAAGGAGAGATCCAATCTAGAATGAAGGAGAAATTTTCTGAGAGTGAGAACAATTAATCAGGTGAAGGACTTGCTTTGTGGGTGCCCCATCAATGGAAGTTTTTAAAGAGATTGGACAACCATTTGTCCATAATGGCACATGGTAGTGTTGGCGAGTGCTGAAATGGGAGTGCATGTGCGCGCTGTGCTGGGAACCAGAAAACCAGCTCCCTGGCGCGCAAGGGCAGAAGGACCAAAAACCGGAAGAGCAGCTCCTCAACCTGCCTGAGTCCAGCTCCTTCCAATCTAGGAAGGCTGACATTTGCATTGTTGGCCTGAGTCTAAAGCAGGGGTATCAAACTCGATTTCATTGAGGGCTGCATCAGGGTTGTGTTTGACATTGCTTGGGGGGGGGGAACAGGGGGTGCGGCCAGCTCAATGTCATCATGTCAGGGGTGCCTATGGCAGCCCGGATGCTCTACCGGTGAAATTGGGCTCCCAATCTCCGTTTTCAGCAGCGACGGCCTCCTGCAACTTCTGTGCCAGTGAAGATGGAGCTTGGGAGAGCTAGGGCTAGCTCTGTTTTCACTGGCAGAAGTACCCTGGGCTGGTCCTTCACTGCTTCCAAGGTTCCCTGCGAGCCAGATTTAAGTCCCCAGTGGGCTGGATCTAGCCCCTGGGCCTTTCGCACCCCTGGTGTAAAGTGTTCTATTCTGGGTCTATGCAGATTGAAAACAAAGGAGGAATCCATGTGCTGATATTTCAAATCAATCTTTTCATATAGAAAGCATCACTTATACAAGCCAAAGTCATGCATGTGAGTTCATCTTGGCAGCTTCTCATTGAGGAGTTGAGAGATAACAGTCCAGTGGCTAGGCTGCTGCCGAAGATCAAAGCTAATTGCATATTCCTTTATGAGATAAAGAGTCTCCAGTTTCACTGACTTACATTTACTGCTTTCTAGTCTCTCCACATACAGGGCAATTCTACTCCAAGGATTTTTAACAGAGAAATAACAGTTGGCTAGTGTAACATGGCTGGAACCCCCAAACATCAAATGACTCCAAAACGTTGAAACTCCACCCTGAATTTCCCATCTGCCACCCTTAAATACCTATGGGGAGTGGCCAACAATTCCCTAGAGTTAACAAACTACAGACTACTTCCTTTTCCCATACAAGTGTTCTTGTCTTTTTCTTAGTCTTCTAAAGCAGCCATCTAACAAAGGCTCAAAGTCTTCTTCCTCCTCCTCCTCCTATAAGTCAGACCCTACTGTTATTGACATATCTACACCAAAACAGAAAATAACTGGACACTCTTCCCTGAAAAGAATGTTAAAATAAATTACCATGCTCACACGCTGGTATGATAAATTATGCCCAGCTTCACAAATTCGATTCACAACCACCACACAAATCTACCAATTCCCTTCCTAGAAAGAAGTGTTGCTTGTTTTGACTTTTGGTATAGCCATTTTTTATTTTTTTTTGGAATGACATGATGAACCTCTCTAAAAAAAATTCCAGACACTGAAACCACACTGAATGTAATTACATTTAAAATTAGCCATCTTTCCTGTTGTTATTCTTCGCTCACCAATTCTTTTGTCTCATTTTGTGAGGTCAAAAAATAGACTTTGTTTGAACGGGGTCTTGAAGATACAAGTTTTTAGGGAATTGGAGAGCATTATCAAGTTGCACACCTCTGGTTAAAAGGAATGTCTGCGGAATGCTGGGGAATTCTAAAAAAATCCAGCTAAGACAAATTTGGAATCTGTAATAGCTTGCAACATAAACCACAATTTGTAGAGTTGCAACTTTTCCCAGGCCTCTGAATTGGTTTAAACCATTGCAGTTACAAGTTCCCAAATATTTAGAAAAGATTTTTAAGAACATATTTGGGGATGAGGATGAACTTCACTGATGTCTAGTGTCTAGTTGTATGCACTGTTCAAAGCTAACAGCAAACATTGAGTTGTGCATTTGGTTTAAGCCGAATTGTCCAAATTTAATTTTATTCTTTGATATTTGCTGCCAACTTTGTTCCTTCCTGCTAACCCTTCACAGAAATTTCTCCCCAAAATACAAATACAATAGTCTATTGTGGAGACAGTCAAAAATGACTAAAAAAGTTGGTTTGGAGGAAAAGTTTCAAAGAACTCTTAAGTATGTAGTTGACTTAATTCATCAATCATGGTTGGATTTCAACTTGTTTCTAGAATTAATCAAGGGAATGTGAGAAAAATGGTTTTTTAAATTACAAATCACGCAATAATCTATTAAAAGTTGCTGGAAGTTGAATGGCATGTAGTTTTAATATATTTTTATTAGGGTGATTTATTGGACATCCATTCATCCAGATGTTTAGAAGGATTTGGAATTTTGAGTCCTTCTTAAAGACCTGGGAGAGGCAAATGTTGCTGGTTGTTACAGGTACTGCTGTAGTACCATGATGGCGAACCTATGGCATGCGTGCCACAGGTGATACGCAAAGCCATATGGGAGGGCATGCGAGGCATTGCTCTATGTCAGCTCCAGTGCGCATGGGTGTGCCAGCCAGTTGATTTTCGGCCTTGGGGAAAGCCATTTCACCCTCTGGAGCAGAGGTCTTCAAACTTGGCAACTTTAAGACTTGTGGACTTCAACTCCCAGAATTCTCCAGCCAGCTATGAGAATTCTGGGAGTTGAAGTCCACACAATGGGTAAACTTCCAGTTTGCTTGTTTGTTCACCGTCCCAGGCTTCAGTGAGGCCGGTGCGCATGTGCGGGGACGGGAGGATTGTGCGCAGGCATAGGGGCAGCGCGTGTGTGTGTGTGTATGCGTGGATGGGGGAGGGAATGGATGTGGGCACGTGTGTGTGTGCTAGCAACAGGCACACACACTCTTTTGGCACACGAACCAAAAAAAGGTTTGCCATCACTGCTGTAGGATGTTCTAAGTCAAGCTGCCTTTTGCAATTGATTGATGATCAATTTTGTCGGTGCTAATGGCATTCAAGTGGTGCTCCAGATGTTTTGGGATTACACCCCAGCATCTAACACTATTGGCATTACTCCTTTTGCTACAGTTGTTCTACTTCTATTTGTCGGTCTTTTTACTTTGCAATTTTATTATTACAATTGTAGTACAGTAGTCCCTCGCTATACCGCGCTTCACCTACTGCGGCTTCATTTCATCGCGGATTTTCAAGAAATATTAATGAGAAAAATCATTCACGGATCTTCGCTGGTTCGCGGGTGTCCGTCGGCAGATTTAAACAGCCCGCGGAACTCAATCGGTAGGTTTTTCAAAAAATATATATCTTAAATTGTAAATACTGTATTTAAATTCTGTATCTAAAATAAATACTGTGTGGGAAGGGTTTATAAACATTTAAAACAATGAAAACTTACCAAACAATTACAATATAAATACTTAAATAAGGACTATCAGTCGATAAATTCCCCATCACGGATTTCACCTATCGCGGCCCGGTCTGGAACGTAACACCAGCGATAGGTGAGGTCTTACTGTATACACATCATCCCTGGAGGTTTTTAAGGAAAGACTGGACAGTCACTTGTCTGAAACAGTATGTTGCTTACTTATCTATTGTGACTCACTTAACAACAATGACAAGAACAGTCATAAAATGGAGCAAAACTTACTTAACAAATGTCTCACTGAGCAACATAAATTTTGGGCTCAATTGTGATCGTAAAGTTGAGAACTCCCTATATTCTGTTTGGAGGTATGTACCAGGTATCTATTTAAATAATTTACTTTAATCAAGATAATCAAGATAAAAGCGAGCAAAGAAAAAACAGAAAGGAACATAGTATAATTCCAATTTTTCCCCATCTCTCCAGAGATTCATAGCTAAGGTTACATTAGCAGTGATAACATTACAATGCAAGCGGGACTGTGATATAAATTCATTTTTCAGAAATGAACAATTAATTCATAGGGAGTAACCAAAATGATTTGTCCACTCAAAATCTGTGGAATCCTTTTTCACTTTAAGGATTGCTCATTTTCATCCGCCTCCAATTTCCTGAGAAGAAGGGAAATGTGCTAAGGAACATTCCCTAATGACTTCAAACAGAAACCAAAAGAAATAAAGAAAGATATGTGCAGCTCGGGTTGAAATGAGAGGTCCTTAATGCTTTCTGGGCATGGCGATTTTTCTTTCAGATGTTTTTTATAGCACTGGCTAGCACCCTTGGTGTTACCTAGTTTAGGTAATGAAACATCTGCAGGAAATCAACCAAGCTCAGAGAGCACCAAGGACCCCATAGTCTTCTTCCTCCTAGCACTGATGATGTTACCCAGCTTGATCATGAAATGTCTGCAAAGAAACAACCAAGCTTAGACAGCACCAAGGACTCTAGAGTCTCCTCCTCCTCCTTTAGTCTTTACTTTGTTGGCAGTAGAATCTTCTAGATCAGTGTTTCCCAACCTTGGCAACTTGAAGATATCTGGACTTCAACTCCCAGAATTCCTCAGCCAGCATTTAAATATGTTAAAGGGTTAAATAGGGTTCAGGAGGGAAGTGTTTTTAACAGGAAAGTGAACACAAGAACAAGGGGACACAATCTGAAGTTAGTTGGGGGAAAGATCAAAGGCAACATGAGAAAGTATTATTTTACTGAAAGAGTAGTAGATCCTTGGAACAAACTTCCAGCAGACGTGGTTGGTAAATCCACAGTAACCGAATTTAAACATGCCTGGGATAAACATATATCCATTGTAAGATAAAATACAAGAAATAGTAAAAGGGCAGACTAGATGGACCATGGGGTCTTTTTCTGCCGTCAGTCTTCTATGTTTCTCTATGTTTCTATCTTCAAGTTGCCAAGGTTGGGAAACACTGATCTAGATATGCCAGGAATAGCTTGATATCAATAGGAAGAATGACACACCATCAACACTTCAGACATCCAGTATTTGAACTACAGTAGTGGGAAAGAGCAAAGAGTTTGATTAGGTAAGTCTAGGCCATATGACATGACTGGACCCCACCTTTGGGAAGTCTAGCTGCTGATGCAAATGAAAGCTTGGAGCTTACGGAAAATATTTTCGAATGAACACGCATAACATCTGCACAGCATCATGGACGGGGACAGACATTCTAGGAATAAGAATTTATTTTAACTGAACAGGAACATTTCCAACTAGACAAATTCAAAATATTCTGAGCAGGAAATGAAGCTCCCTGAAAGAATGGGGCAGCAATTAGAGCTTCAAAACACAACAGAGTTAGAAAAAAGATTCAAGACATATGACTCGACTATTAGTAGCTGATTGAAAGCCTCAGACTTTGTGAACCGAGAGCCCCAATGTAATCAAATCAATCAGAAGAGAGATGGAAGGGACCTTGAAGGTCTTCTAGCCCAGTGTTTTTCAATCAGTGTGCCGCATAGTTTGCCATGAGACATGGTCAGGTGTGCTGCGAAGTTCAGCTTCCGAGACCGGAAGCTGAGCTTCATTTTTCACACCTTCCTTCTTCGCGGCAGGTGAGCTTTCGGGCCCAGCGGGAGGGCGTCGGCAGCAGTAGCACCAGGCAGTAGCCGGGGGTGGCAGCTGCAAGTGGGAGATCCAGAGCGGAGGTACCGGCATCGGCAGCGCCCCGCCCAGCTGGAGCTTCCCTGGTGGGGGCAGCAGCAAATGACCTTTGGGGCCCGGCAGGAGGGCACTGGCAGTGAGAGCGGGAGGGCGCCAGCAGCAGCGGCACTGGGCAGTAGCCAGGGGATGGCGGCTGCAAGCGGGTGCGAGCGGGAGCTCCAGGGTGGAGGCACCAACGGTGGTGGCTGGACGTGTTGCTGGACGTCGTACATGCGGGAGGTGCGGTGCTGGCACTGGCCCGCTGGCTGGGCTGGGATGGAGGTACCAGCCCCACGCCCATGCCCAGCGTAGAGTCAGCATGTACAGCATCCAGCAACACGTCCAGCCACCGCCGTCAGGGCTCCCTCTTGCAGTCGACCGCTCTGCCGCCACCCCTGGCTACTGCCTGATGCTGCTGTTGCCGGCATGGTGTACGAGAGAGAAAGAGAGAGAGAGAAAGAAAGAAAGAGAGAAATAGCAAGAGAGACAGAGAGAGAGAGAGAAAGAAACAGAGATAGCAAGAGAGAGAGAAAAAAAGAGAGATAGCAAGAGAGACAGAGAGAGAGAAATAAAGAGAGAGAGAGAAAGAGAGGGGGAAGGAGGGAGAGAGAAAGACAGAGGGAGGGAAGGAGAGAGAAAGAGAGCAAAAAAGAGAGGAAGGAAGAGAGAAAAAGAGGGAGGAAGAGAGAAATAGAACGAAAGGGAGGAAGAGTTTTATTTTTGTCCAAACTTTTTTTAGCCCCCCCCCCTCCCCAGCTCAATGTTCCCCAGGATTTTGTAAATGTGAATAATGTGCCGCGGCTCAAAAAAGGTTGGGAAACACTGTTCTAGCCCATCACCCTACCCAAGCAGGAGGCCCTATACAACTGTTTGGCGAACCTGTCCAGCACCAAGTGCCGGACCAGAAACCAAAAGAGCAGCTCCTTGACACATGTGGGTAGGAGCGCCAGAAACCGGAAAAGCAGTTCCGTGGCACACCAGGAAGCTGAGTTTCCAGTTTTCATCAGTTTCAATCATCTTCATTCGAAAGAGCAAGTTTTTTTCTATCGCTGTTCTCTCACCTTCAATCATCTTCATTTTTATTTCATTAGAAGAACATGTTTTTTTCCCTATCATATATATTGTTTTTGTGATGGTTTCTTTTCAAATAAGGCTCCAATTTCACCTGGTCCACGTGACAAAGAATGACCGTTTAAGAAATAGCACAGTCTGATAAACAGTCCAGGTCATACACATAATAATCACAATAACAGTCCAAAGAATATCAAATTACAAGTCTTCTAACCAGTTTTCTTTGTCATGAAAGTAAACAAAGATACCAAGCTTAAACTTAAACACAGTTTAGCTACAACAGAGAGTAGAATGTGTAACAAAGCATATTAGAGAGAGAGAGAGTATAACAGAGACTGCAAACTATGACCTCTAGCTCCTTCTTACGGCAATCTGCAACACCGTCAATCGATCAGAAATAGCTTACATTTAAAGCTATATACATTAACACAGTTAAACCTTCGGACATATATTGTTGGTTTATATATTGCCAACCTAACTGTTTGACAGAGTCCTAACAGAAATCAAGCAGGAATGTTTATGAAATCCAAACTGCCCTACTTGGGTAGCATCTATGGGAAAAGATGATCCAGGCACACAGAGAGAAAGATAATGTTGATGCTGTATGAAGTGGATCAACGCAGTAGTGGAAACCTCAAGAATAGCCTCCAAAGAACTGAACTAATATGTCAAGAGGTAAGACAGCTTGGATGGCTTTCAACCACAGAGTCTCACAGAGTCAGAAACAACTTGATGAAAGAGAAGAAAGGAGTAGGTTCTGGGCTATCTATCACTTGATCCCAAACAGCTCAGAGATATCCAGTCCTCCAACATCATCTCTTCGTATCCATGACGCAGAGAGGGAGAGATCAATAGATAAGGGAAACCTCACATGTTGCCCCTGTGTCTGCTTCACATCTGTTCCTTTGTATATTAAAGGAGTCTCTGTGTTTGTAAGACATCAATGGAATTTCCTGCCCCTTCTTCTTCCCTCTCTTCAAAATACAGGATTTTTAAATGTCCCGTGGATTTCTTAATAAATGCACTTTTAAACTTCAGATATAATAAATTCCTACTAGCAAACCAAACCAATACTCAGAATCCAGGACATTTCTATTAGGAGCCTTTGGGGCCTTGCAATTCAGTTGTAATGGCCATGAAGCCAATCTCTTACTCCGTTGCTTAATTCCTCTGTATCGAGTCTGCGGAGAGGGGTGGCATACATATCTAATAAATTATTATTAAATTATTATTTCAGCTCTCTGCTGTTCAAGGGGTACAAACACCAACACTTGTTTTGTTTATAGTTACTTTCCCTAGTTAGTAAAAGAAGGTGCAAAGATTAGGAGGTCAATGCCTACTCTATGTTTACTATCAATCGTGATAACTTTAGAACATAGAATGACAGAGTTGGTAGGTACCTTGGAGGTCAACTAGTCCAACTCCCTGCTCAAGTAGGAGACCCTATACCAGAGGTCTTGAAACTTGTGGACTTCAACTCCAAGCATAGCTGGCTGGAGAATTCTGGGAATTGAAGTCCACAAGTCTTAAAGTTGCCAAGTTTGAGGACCCCTGCCCTATACCATTTCAGACAAATGGCTGCCCAGTCTCTCCTGAAAAACCTCTAGTGAGGGAGCACCCACAACTTCTAGAGGGAAGCGGTTCCACTTATTAGTTGTTCTCACTGTCAGGTAGTTTCTCTTTCTTTCTAGATTGCTTCTCTCCTTTATTACTTCCTGTCCATTGCTTCCTGCCTTGCATTCTGGTGCTTTGGAAAATAGTTAAGATTCCTTTCATATTTTGTGACAGACCTTCAAATACTGGACTTTAAGACACATGGACTTCAATAGCACTTAGCAGTTGGTCTTATATACCGCTTCACAGTGCTTCTACAGGTCCTCCATTGAGGACCTGTATACTGCACGAGTCAAAATGAGGGCGGGGAAAATATTTACTGACCCCTCACATCCTGGACACAAATTGTTTCAACTCCTTCCCTCAAAACGTCGCTACAGAGCACTGCACACCAAGAAAACTAGACACAAGAACAGTTTTTTTCTGAACGCCATCACTCTACTAAACAAATAATTCCCTCAACACTGTCAGACTTTCTACTAAATCTGCACTTCTATTCTACTAGTTTTTCTCATCATTCCTTTCACCCATTTCCTCCCATGTTGACTGTATGACTGTAACTTGTTGCTTGTATCCTAAGATTTTTATTAATATTGCTTCTTCATTGCTTATTTGACCCCTATGACAATCATTAAGTGTTGTACCACATGATTCTTGACAAATGTATATTTTCTTTTATGTACGCTGAGAGCATATGCACCAAGACAAATTCCTTGTGTGTCCAATCACACTTGGCCAATAAAAATTCTATTCTATTCTATTCTATTCTATTCTATTCTCTCTAAGCGGTTTAGAGACAGCATATTGCCCCCAACAATCTGGGCCCTCATTTTACCCACCTTGAAAGGATGGAAGCCTGAGTCAACCTTGAGCCTGATGAGAGGCCCACTTCAACTCCCAAATTCCCCAGTCAGCATGTATTGCCATCTATTTTAAATAGGCAAATATGTGTTTTCTGTTGCATGTCTTCAAATTCTAAATGACAGCAAGGAAAAGGCCAGACGAGTCTCCATAAGACAGACATTTTCCATAATCACGTCGGGACCCCAAGAGTCATCTTGAAAGTCCACACAAGCCAGCTTTCAAGATAACCTATTCTAAAAAAAAAACAGCCAGGACTTGGGAATGTCTAGTTTAATGAAAGGAAGGATTAGGGAGACGTGATAGCTGTATTCCAATATTTGAGAGCCTGCCACAAAGAAGAGGGATCCAGCTATTCTCCAAAGCACCTGAGGGCAGGACAAGAAGCAAGGGATGGAAACTAATTAAGGAGAGAAGCAACCTAGAACTAAGGAGAAAGTTCCTGACAGCAAGAACAATTAACCAGTGGAATGACTTGTCTCCAGAAGTTGTGGGTGCTCCAACACTGGAGGTTTTTAAGAAAAGATTGGACAGCCATTTGTCTGAAGTGATATAGGGTTTCCTCTCTTAGCAGGGGATAGGATTAGAAGACCTCTAAGGTCCCTTCTGTAGAACTGCAGAAAAAAACAATGGCTGCCAACCTGCCTTCCATTGAGGACCTGTGTACTGCACGAGTCAAAAAGAGGGCTCTAAAAATATTTACTGACCCCACGCATCCTGGACATAAACTGTTTCAACTCCTACCCTCAAAATGTCGCTACTGAGCACTGCACTATTCTATTCTATAGGATCCAGTGGGTCAGTGCCTAAGCTTGTCATTCAGAAAGTTCGGCAGCTCGAATCCCTAGCGTTGCATAATGGAGTGAGCTCCCGTTACTTGTCCCAACTTCTGCCAACCTCGCAGTCAAAACCATGTAAAAAATGCAAGTAGGAATATAAGGGCCACCTTGATGGGAACGTAACAGTGTTCTGTGTGCCTCCACCATTTAATTACGCCGGCCACATGACCATGGAGACGTCCTCGGACAGCACTGGCTTTGCAGCTTAGAAACGGATATGAGCACCGCCCCCTAGAGTCGGGAACGACTAGAGCATATGTGCGAAGGGAGCCTTTATCATTTTTAATGATCCCTTCCAACGTTCTTATGATGTTAAATGGCTATTCAATGGCGTTTGTGGCCCGAGGAGTTGTTTTAGCTTTAGCTTGAATATTTGAAGCTACATTGGATGCAATTTCTACATCCCTTTCCAGTTCATCTCTTTGAATTTTTATGAGATCTCTTTGCTTGCTTTCATTTAGCAGCCGGGCAAAGAATCCAGTTCTCACCCTATTATGTTTTTCCAAAATTAAGCCCATCAGCCTAATCTAACCCAAGGGCTGCTTTGAAAGCTAAATGTCATCCCCACTGGGGATATGGATTCATTATTTTCTTTGATCTTTGTTGTGTTATACTGGAGACCTTTTCTATATGCCATGCCCGTTTTTCCCCCTTCTCAACTGGCAGATTCACACGCCTTGCCAAAAAATACATGCCCTCCGTCCAATAGGAGATATTTAACCTATTCCCAAACAATGTTAACTGTTAATCTAACTCAACAGCACCCACGCCATAAATTGTACTTTTGCCCAGTTATAATTCAAAACAGGATACTGCACCCTTGGCACCAAGCTCATTAACATTCTGAAGTACACAATGCTTAAAGCTGGCTGCGACTTTTCCCAATAACCAAGATCCAAATGTAAGGTTTGTTGGCATGATCTGAGAAAAGAGTGTTTCGGTATCTAGATCTTTGCAAATCCAATTTTTCTTGCCCATTCCTTTGTTTGATCTTTTCCTGTTTGCTTTCCTGAAAAGCTACACCATAAGGAATGGAAGCTGCTGCATTTGTCTAAATCCTGCTTTTCAATTTCTTTTTTCCATTTAGTGTTTAGTATTTAAGGTCCTGTTGCTAAGTGGCTATGGAGATTCTTAATAATCTAGGTCATAATTATCTCAAAGGTGCTTCTTTTTATTTCAAAAGGAAATGGGATTATTTTTTATTTGAGGAGGAAGAAGGAAGGAGAGGAGGAGGAGGAAGAGGAGGAGGACAAGAAGAAGAAGAAATAATAATAATAATAATAATAATTATTATTATTATTATTATTAATATTCACTCCTTACCCAAGAACCTTCATCAGTTACTGTATAATACAATAGTTTTCTTCTTCTTCCTCAAATAAGAAATTATCCATTTGACTTTTGAGAGTCCTGTGGCTAAGTTTACCAGATATTTAGCAAAACAAAGGCATATTCTTCAACCAGCAAGCATAGGTTTAAAACCAAATGTGGTCCGACTTTTTGAGACTTGTCTTGCTCAGCAATGGAAATCTTGGGTCCGCTTGTAGCTGTAGGTCAGGAACTACCTGCATCGACTCTATTGCTTTCAGACAAGTACAATTTATATATTTATATAAATTTACATCTTTGATGGCCAACTCTATGAATGGTGTGCATGTATACGATTGTGATTGTCCTTTTTAAATAACTTTTTAATGGGGTTTTAGTTTTAGATAATGTTTTAGTCTTAAATAATGTTTCACTTCTCTTTATTGCTTTGTATTGTATTTTTGTGGTTGTAAGCCGCCTTCAGGATTGTTGCTTTTTTTTTTTTTTTTACTATTCTTTACTATTTGCTTGCTACAAAATGTATGTAAATTTGGTTTAGAGAAGATCTGACTAATCTTCTCCCAATGCATTGGATGCAACTCCCATGAATCTGGGTCGGCCACAATTGAAGCCCAACACATCTCAGGTGGAAGAAATCTGGGACAAATTGGAAGATTAAAACCCATTTTGTCCCCTTGAAAATGTTCTTCCTTCAGCCATCTGAGGTTTCACACTTCTTTTAAAAAAACACCACCAAACACTGTACTTAACAGAAACAAGAAGTGCTATATATTACATTAGAGCAGATCCTTGGCAACTTGAAGATGTGTGTATTTCTCAATCTTGCTCGTTAGCCAACCTTGGCAACTTTAACATAAGTGGACCTCAACTCCCAGAATTCTCGATTCTGAAGTTCACACATCTTAAAGCTGCCAAAGTTAGAAGAAACATTTGAAATATTAGACGATTCCTTTTCTGGTCTCTCTGGACAAATGCACAATATTTACAATTGTTGGCAGAGTTGCTTTTAAAATAATAAAGAAAAAAACTAGCAGAATTGTGCAGAGTTATAACACAAGTCGTATACACACTGGCTTATGTTCAAAGCGACGTTGATCGCGGAGAAGTAGATACCAAAATACATAGACTAAACATCCCAATTAAAACTCAAAGGATTAAAAATTCTTCAACTGATGGCAATCTCAGGTCAATGTCCTTAAAACGAAGACTCTGCAAAAGATTAACTAGGAAGGGGGGGGAAACCCCCCAAGCCCTGCACAATAGACTGCATTGAACAATAAATAACGTAGGCAGAGTTTTCACATCAGGAGGCAACAACACAAAACTCAGCAAATTTGAAAAATGATTCACAACAGAACCAAACCGCCTTGACTTTCCTTTCCTGCCAGTTGTTTCTGTTAAATATCAGTGTGTTTCACAGCCCTATTATATCAAGTTGGCTTTGAAAACAGCTGCTAAGAACTTTCGGTAATTCCCCCATGGAAATTACACTCCATTCCTTCTTCAGAGGGGTTGGCAGACCAGATTCTGGGAATGTGCATCCGTGTCAAAAAATAACTTCAAATTTTAGGAAATAAATAACATTACCCTGAACTTAACTTGGAAACTAGCTATGGGTTATAATTAGTCGCATGGATTTCTGCCTCACCCAAAGTTTGTGTTTGTTGTCACAGAAGGCCTTAAAATCATCATATTTCCTCTAATCAATCATCAAGTCAAGAATACTCTGGCTCGGTTTAGTTGGGCTTACTTCCCAACTCTTATTATTATTATTTTGGCTTTCTACCTTAATGTCCAACTTGACTTAAATCTGATGCTTAGAAGTCAGATTTCACTTAACAACCATGTTCCTAACTTTAAGAACTGCAGGAGTTTGCTTAACAACCATGGCCAGAGAGGTCATAAAATGAGCCCAAACTCATTTAACAAGGGTTTTGCCTAGAAACATAAAAGTTGGGCTCAATTGTGATCGTAAGTCAAGAAGCGCCTATCATATGTGTTTCCTATTTGTAGGTCCTCTCTTTCAGTGTTTTCTTTCATTCAAATTAAGCTACCATTTCTGGACTGAATTACAAATAAGTGGAAGTGATGTACAGTGTTCCCTCAATTTCCGCGGGGGATGCGTTCCAAGACCGCCCGCGAAAGTCGAATTTCAGCGAAGTAGAGATGCGGAAGTAAATACATCATTTTTGGCTATGGACCGTATCACAAGCCTTCCCTTAACACTTTAAACTCCTAAATTACCATTTCCCATTCCCTTAACAACCATTTACTCACCATTATTACTGGTACTCACCGTGAAGTATTTTTAAATTAATATTTTTTAAAAAACCGTGGTATAGGCTATCGGCGAAGTTCGAACCCGCGAAAATCGAGGGAACACTGTACTTCTCAAATTTCCTATCCATTGTATCTCTTACCAACACAAACTTTGAGCTCAATTATGGCTCTAAGTCAAAGGCTACCCATATTTAGAAGTCACTACCAGTGGTAAAATCCAGCAGGTTCTGGAGAACCGGTAGAGGAAATTTTGAGTAGTTTGGAGAACTAGTAAATACCACCTCGGACTGGCCCTGCCCCTATCTATTCTCTGCCTCTCGACTCCCAGCTGATTGGGAAAAATTGGGGGTTTTCAGTAACCTTCCCCCAGGAGTAGGGATTCAATGGAGATTTTACAGTATCCTTCCCTGTCACACTCACCAAGTCATGCCCAGAGAACTGGTAGTAAAAAAAATTTAAATCCCACCACTGGTGTTGGGCTAACCACAGAATCAAAGAAATCTTGCAAGTGAGAATTATTGTTTCCTATTTTCTTATTGTACACAGTCAACAACCTCACAAAGGGTTTTTCAAGAGAGTTTCTTTTAAGAATTAAAAAAATGGAGATTTGGGCATCGCTCCCTGTAAGCTGCGCCCGTGAGCAGGCGCGCACCCCCAAATACCCGCGCGCGCGCCCTTTTCCACGGGCGCGCACTCCCAATCCCCCTGCTTCCCCACTGTGCCTCCAGCCCCCTCGCGCCCCTGGCTTCTCGGCCCTGTCCCCCATTCGCCCGATCCGCCCCCTCTCTTCCTCCGCCGCCTCCTGCCTTGGCGTGCGACTTCTCCCGCGGCGGCGGCTGGTGCGAGAGGAAAGCGCTGCCAGCCAGGGGGCTGCAAGAGAGTGCTTTCTCCGCGGGCTTCGGGAATGCCCGCCCCGCCCCTCTTGCAGCCCCTTTGCTGGGAGCGCTTTCATCCCAGACTTCCAGCAAGGGGGCTGCAGTAGAGGCAGGGCAGGCGTTCCCGAAGGGTAGGGTGATCAGCTGTGAGGCGGAGCTCCAGAACTGAGGCACCGACGGCAAGGGGGCTGGGAGAAAGCGCTCTCGTAGCCCCCTCGCCGTCGGTGCCTCAGTTCCGGAGCTCCGCCTCACAGCTGATCACCCTGCCCTTCGGGAACGCCTGCCCTGCCTCTACTTATGCCGCTGCTAAGAGAGAGAGAGAAAGGGGGGAGAGAGATAGCAAGAGAGAGAAGAGAAAGAAAGAAAGAGAGATAGGAAGAAAGAAAGAGTGAGAGAGAAAGAAAGAGAGAGATGAAAGGGGGGAGAGAGAGCTAGCAAGAGAGAGAAGAGAAAGAAAGCAAGAGAGATAGAAAGAAAGAAAGAGTGAGAGAGAGAGAAAGAAAGCAATAGAGAGAGAGAGAGAAAGAGGGGGAGAGAGAAAGAGAAATGACTCTTGATTTAAAGCATATGGTAAAAAGCACCCAAAAAATAACAGAGAAGAAAACCCCAGCCGTTTTTGTGTGTGTGTGTGTGTGAACTCTTGAACCATTTCCAATAGCTCACCTCTAATTTGAAATGGTTCAAGAGTCCACACACACACACACACACACACACAAGGGGGGAGGAGACAGGGATGGAAAAAGAGAAGATAATAATAGTAATAGATTTTGGTTTTGTTTTATTATTAATTTCTTTTAATTAAAAAAGGGAAATTTTTCTTATTTATTTATTTATTTATTTTTCTATGCTGCCCAGTCCCAAAGGGACTGTCGCTCAGACACTATACTTTTCTGCCCACACCGGAAAAAAATTAGAGGGAACATTGGATTTGGGTAGTCCTCGACTTACAACAGTTCATTCGGTGGCCATTTGATTCAGCTACTGAATGATACTGTTCAGACTATGAATGGTTGCTCCAAGAAATCGCACATGACACCAGTCTTGCAGAAACATTCTCTTGAAACCCCTGGCCCAAAGTCTAAGAAGAGCTCCCGAACATGACAAAGGATTCAAGAAGTCTTGTTGCTCAAGCAAAATGCAACTTCAGCCCATTCAATTTCTACTTTTGAGCTACTATTCCAAATGATTCAAAACCATAATGGGCAGGTCTAATCAACTGGCAACAAGGCTACAAAAGACCTTCTGTTGGACCTGAGATGTTGCTTGAGGAACAAGGGGTTTCTTTAATCTTCTGCCCGTTTTCCGCAACGACTTATCTTCTTATCTTCATAAGAAAGTAACGGTTCTTACCTGGACAAAATCCAAAACCCAGTTCAAAAGATCTCAGGTAGCAATAACGGACAAATATTCCTGGAGGAAGTCCAGGACATGGATGAATGAAAATTATCTGTGTTCCTTCATGATTGCTATGGTGACCAAAAAAGTAGTATAAAAGAACCAGAAGATGGCAACACTCAGACATAATAAAACAGCTTCACTCTAACTTTCCTGCCTTCTAATCAGTAGATTTTCCATAACACAAGCTTAGGTAAACATTGCTTTCTCTCTGAGGCTATCCATTATTCCCTTTTTCTGTTTGCTTAAGAGTCTGATAGGGTACCATATCCAAGCAACAAAGCTTTAAAAAGGGAAGGAGGAACAAGATTAGGCACCAATTTGATAATAACCTAAACCGTACTGCACATTGCATGAAGTGACCTCACTACAGTTTGGAAAATGTGCTAAGGCAGGGTCAGCAACCAATGGCTCTGGAGCCGCATGTGGCTCTTTCATCCTTCTGCTGCAGCTGTCGCTCAAAATATGCGTTACAACTGCCAATGTGCGACACCCACCAACACACAATTTATTAAGCTTTCTGACCCACCGGTAGGCCAACCATGGATAAATCCAAGAAAAGAAAAGTTTCAGAAGAAAACAGAATCTTTAATTCAACTATACAGTAGTCCCTCGCTATACTGCGCTTCACCTACTGCGGCTTCACTTCATTGCGGGTTTCTGAGGAAGCCGATCGGCAGATTTAAACAGCCCGCCGAACTCAATCGGCAGGTTTTTAAAAAAAAAATAAAATATCTAAAATGGTAAATACTGTATTTAAATACTGTATCTAAAATAAATACTGTGTGGGAAGGGTTTATAAACTCTTAAAACAATGAAAACTTACCAAACAATTACAATATAAATACTTAAATAAGTACTATCAGTCGATAAATTCCCCATCGCGGATTTCACCTATCGCGGCCGGGTCTGGAACGTAACACCAGCGATAGGTGAGGGACTGCTGTATATGCTAGCTTTGTGGCTGCTCAGGAAATAGTCAGGCACGAGAAGAGTTTTGTGGCTCCCGGGGTTTTCTTTTCTGTGGGAAATGGTCCATATGGCTCTTTGAGTGTTTATTTATTATTTATTTATTATTGGAATTTATACGCCACCCAACTCCTTAGGGACTAAAGTTTTTAAAAGTTGTTGACCCCTTTCCTAAGGTAGCCCTTAGCTAGAGAATCCTAAGACCTGATTCAGCATGGTATTCAGCCAAAGTTACAGTGGAAAACAGCTCCGTCTCAGCCGTCAAGCTTTTCCTTAGGGCAGTGTTTTTCAACCAGTGTGCCGTGAGATATGGTCAGGTGTGCCGCAAAACTCAGAGAGAGAAAGAAAACAAGAGAGAGAGAGAGAGAGAGAGAAAGAAAGAAAGAAAGAAAGAGAGAAAGTAAACAAGAGAGAGAGAAAGAAAGAGAGAGAGAAAGAAAGAAAGAGAAAAAGAAAACAAGAGAGAGAGAAAGAGAACAAGAGAGATAGAAAGCAAGAGAGAGAGAGAGAGGGAGGGAGGGAGGAAAGGTGGGAGAGAAAAAGACATAGAGGGAGGGAGGGAGAAAGAGAGCAAAAAAGAGAGGAAGGAAGGGAGAAAGAAAGAGGGATGGAGAGAGAGAAAAAGGGAGAGAAAGGGAGGGAGAGAGAAATAGAGCGAAAGGGAGGACATTTTTTTGTCCAAACTTTTTTCCCCCACCCACCCACCCAATATGCCCCAGGGTTTTGTAAATGTAAAAAATGTGCCGTGGCTCAAAAAAGGTTGAAAATCACTGCCTTAGGGCACCAGAATACAAAAAATAAACCTATCCATATGGAAATCAATGTGCCGATTTACATGGAACCGATATCCATTCCTGTCTTGAACAGAGAGAGAAAAATGTTTAATATATAAGTCTAGCCATAACTCACACCCTGATGACATGCAGCATTTTACATTCATGGAATTACAAAAAGTGCAAGCGATTCCGAAGCAACGAGAATGACAAGACGAAATGGTGGGCACTGTTTACTTAACAACCACCTGGCTTAACAAAAGAATTTATCATCTCAACTGTAAATGAATTGTTGTTTGTTGAGACACAATCAAATAATTCACTATCTGGCAATGCCAGGCTTGCCCAAAGCCTATCTTTCAAATGGTTTAAAAATGATCTGAAAATCGGAGAGCCAGTGAGAATATTTCGAATTCTGAATGTGTCGTGAGCACTAAAATGTCTGGGGTGCTTGACTGATTGCTTGATCAGCGAATCAACTTTAATACGGTGACAGCCCCATATCCAGGATTCATGACAGTCATTTAGATGCAAGGTATAAAATAGATGAGCGATGAAGCTTCACGAAATGCTTATAAAATCTAGTCATAAAAAGGGAGCGATACTGATTGCATTGCTCCAATATTTTGTGGTTCTCCTTGGGACACCCAGCTAAGCAGAACTGCGGCTACTTGCCATGAGATTTTAGGATCTCGAGTTGCAAAGTAGACAGTTCACACAATACTTCTTCTTACAAACTTTTCTACTTAAGAACCTGGTCACGGAACGAATTAAGTTCGTAAGTAGAGGTACCACTGTACTTCTTTCTCCTATTTTTCCCCACCCCAACAACCCCTAGGATAGGGGTCACCAACCTTAAGCACTCCAAGAGCCACAAAGTTCCTAACCAGAAGTCCTAACCAGAAGCCCTATCAATTATGGAGCTGACTAGAAAACCCGCCCCTTCCCATAGAGTCCCTTCCCCACACACCCTGCCCTCCCACCCCAAGAGGAAGCTCCTCTTAAAATTGTGGTGCTGACCAGCGACAGGGAGTCACAGCAGAAGGATGATCCAGGTTGCTGACCCCTGCCCTAGGAGGTAGGCTGGGATGAAAGAGGGGGACCGGCTCAAAGTCACCCAGTCGACTTTCATACTTAAGGTAGGACTCGAACTCAGAGTTTACCGATTTCAAGCCTTATGCCTTAACCACCACACCAAACTGCTTAAGAGAGCCATGGTGGCACCGTAGTTGGAATGCAGTATTCATTTGCAGGCTAATTCTGTCAAATTCTGCGACGTAGCTGGAACCAATCGTATTGGCTCTGCCATTCCATTAGATTATTTCAGAGAAGTAGAGAGGGGGGAATCTGCTGCTTGGGTAACAGTCCACCCTCCATATTAACTAGCCAGGCCTTGTGCTCTGGAGAGATTACCCCAGCTTTGCATACGGCATTTTAGGAACTATTTCCAGAGCCTGATACCATTGTCTTTGCCCTATTTTATGACCTTTCTTGGCACAGTTGTTCAGTGAAACACCACAGTTTAATTTAGTTGTTGCTTGTCAGAAGACTAAAAGGGGAATCACCTGATCCCAGGACACTGCAATGGTCATAAGTATGAACCAATTATCTGAATTTTAATCACATGGTCATGGGGATGCTGCAAAGGTTGTAACTTTGAAAACCAGTTGTGAGTCAAACATTTTCAGTGTAACTTTGAATGGTCGGGAACTAACTATAGATACATCTTATTTTCTGGCTTGAATTCCAGTCCACGGAGTATTTGCACTTGAGGTCTTTCTACCCAAGCACTCAAATATTAATTTTCAGAATGTGAAGGTGCCTCTAATAACATGCCATGTATGTCTCAAGGTACAGTGCTAATACAGAAATAAAAATAACTTGCTCGAGGACCAGTCATAGATGGACTCTGGACTGTCGCGCAGAAAATCACCCATCGGTTTTCTGCTCCATCAGCCGCTTGCAGAAAGTAAATTAATGATCCATGGCGAATGTATTTTCCAGGAAAGCAAGTAAAAGGCAAAGGTGAAATCGAAGACCTCAAATGTCAAATCATGTCATTGTTCTCACAGAACACAACCAAAACCTGACTTCGTCTCCAAAGCACCAGAAGGTCAGGACAAAAAAGTAACGGGTGCAAACTTATTACAGAGATAACTCAAGGTAGAAGGAAGGAGGGAAGAATTTTTCTGACAGTGAGAAGAATTAAATCAAAGGAGCAGCTTGCCTCCAGGAGTTGTGGATGCTGCAACACTGGAAGTTTTGAAAAAAAAAAAATAGATTAGATAACCCTTTGTCCAGAATAATATATGGCAAGGGTGTCAAAACTGAAGGCTTGGGGGCCAAGTCTGACCCAAGGGGTGCTTAGATCTGGCCCGTGGGAGCACCCCGGAAACAGCAAAGAATAGCAATAGCATTTAGACTTATATACAATCTGGATCCTCATTTTACCCATCTCGGAAGAATGGAAGGATGAGTCAACCTTGAGCCGGTGGTGAGATTTGAACTGCTGAACTATAGCTAGCAGCTGAAGTAGCCTGCAGTGCTGCACTTCAACCACTGCACCACCCCAGTCTGCGGTGTCTCTACCGGTAAAAACAGAGCTCGGCAGCAGAGGGTTGCAGGAGGCTAATGTTAACGCCAATCAACATCTAAATTTAGAGTCCGAGGCAAAGACTTGGAGAGCTTGGCCTGCCCACCATCATGGCCGAAAACAGAGTTTGGGAGCTGGCAGAGCACTCAGGCTACTATATTTATTATTATTATTATTATTATTATTATTATTATTATTATTATTATTATTATTTAGATTTGTATGCCACCCCTCTCCGGAGACTCGGAGCGGCCTATAGGCGCCCATGGCATGATTGACAGCAAGCTAGCCACGCCCACTCTGGCCATGGCCACTCCGGATCCCCGAGGTCAAACACAATCCTGATGCACAGGTGGGGGTTGCTGTTCCCGCTGCTACTGGTGCGCTGCGAGGTGCAACTCCGCAGCTCTGACATGTGCGCGCACGTCTGAGTGAGATTTTGCTTCTGCGCATGAAGCAAAATCTCACGACGAGACACGCGTGCATGAGTTTTGGCGATTTTTTTGCTTCCACGCATGCGCAGAAGCAAAAAATCGCCAAAATAGGCGTTGATTGCTTACCTGAACGCCTCTTCTCGTACGGTGAGCGGGTACAGCAGTCACATGGGTTGCTCATGTCCAATCCGGTGGAACTGAGCCTAGTATTAAAAAAGCTTGCCGGATCCGCCCCTTCCCCAGAATTCGCGAATCCATAGACTAGGCTCAGTTGTGAAGCTCTGTAGTGTTCAACTCTCATTGTTAGAGGAAGAAAGATATAGAAAGGTAAAGAAGACACATACAAGGGCGGGAAGTGACTGCTGTACCCGCTCACCGTACGAGAAGAGGCGTTCAGGTAAGCAATCAACGCCTATTCTCCGTACTGAAGGAGCGGGTCCAGCAGTCACATGGGACATACCCAATAGATGGTCCCTAGGGTGGGATTAGCTTGCTATCGTGTGAGATAACGGATTGGAGTACCCTTCTGCCGAAGGCAGCGTCCGCTGAAGCGTAAGAATCAATTTTGTAGTGCCTGATGAAGGAATTTGGCGAGGCCCAAGTGGCTGCTTTGCAGACCTCCTCCAACGGGGCTTGAGTCGCCCAAGCGGCCGAGGTGGCTGCGCTCCTGGTGGAATGCGCAGTGATGTTCCTTGGAACTGAGAGGGAGGCCGACTCATAGGCCTTAGATATAGTCCCTCTGATCCAACGGCCTATTACTGTTGAAGACACTTTGGCCCCCATGACTCTGGGATGATAGGCTACAAAAAGTGCTTCTGACCTCCGAAAGGGTCCTGTGCGTTGGATATATATTCTCAGCGCTCTGGTGAGATCCAGGGTGTGCCATCTAATTGCCAAGGGATGGTCTCGTTGGAGGCAGAAGGAAGGTAGGACAATATCCTGAGATCTGTGGAACATGGAACTGACCTTGGGTAAGAAGGTAGGGTCCAGTCGCAAGACTACCTTGTCCTGATGGAATTGACAAAGGTCCTGCCTGATTGAGAGGGCAGCCAGCTCCGAAATGCGCCGGGCAGAGGTAATAGCCACCAGGAAAGCTACCTTAAAGGATAGGTACCTGAGGGATGCCGATTTTAGGGGTTCGTATGGTGCCTGCGTGAGGGAATGGAGAACCCGTGGCAAATCCCAGGATGGATACCTGTGGACCTTGGAAGGTCTGAGGTTGGCTATGCCCTTGAGGAATTCCTGAACTTCAGGGAAGGATCGGAGAAGCTGTCTGCGGGGACCCCCTAGGACAGATGAAATGGCTGCCAGATGACGCCGGAGGGTGCTGGTGGAAAGTCCTTTATGGAAGCCTTGCATAAGGAAGGAAATAATTCTGTGTATGGGGATGCACAGAGGGGAGAGACCTTCCTGTAGACACCACTGGTGAAACTTGGACCACGTGTGGTCGTAGATTCGATTGGTCGAGCCCCTCCTGGCCTTTAGAATGACCTCCACTGAATCGGGGTCATGACCACGCAGTTCTAAATCTCTCCTGATAACAGCCAGGCGGTGAGGTGGAACCACTCCGGGTCTGGATGGAAAGAGGCCCCCTGCCGCAGCATATCCCCCGAAACGGGGAGTCGCCAAGGGTCCTGGACGGACAGCTGTTGGAGATCCGCGAACCAGGGTCGGCGGGGCCAATGAGGGGCGATTAAGATTACTCGGGCCCTCTCGGTGAGGACCTTGTGAATCACGTCCGGGAGGATTGGAATTGGAGGAAATGCGTAGAGTAGGCCTGGAGGCCATGGACTCCGGAGGGCATTGATTGCTTCCGCTCCCGGGGATGGAAATCTGGAATAGAAGTGAGGGAGTTGGGCGTTCGCATTGGTCGCGAAGAGATCCAGGACTGGTAGGCCGAATCTGAGGGTGATTTGATGGAACAGGTCTTGATGGAGGTTCCACTCTCCTGGGTCTATCGTTGCTCGGGATAGCCAATCCGCCTGGACGTTGAGACTCCCCGAGATGTGATCGGCTAGGAGCGACTGGAGATGTTTTTCCGCCCAAAGGCCCAACTTGAGGGCCTCCCTCATGAGAGCCTTGGATCTCGTGCCCCCCTGTCTGCAGATATGGCTTTTTGTGGCAATGTTGTCGGTGAGAATGAGAACGTGCCGGTTGGGAATGCGAGGAGAGAAATGCTTCAGAGCCAGGGAAACGGCTCTTAACTCTAGCCAATTGATTGGCCTGGAAGCTTCCTCCGGGGACCACGTGCCCTGGGCTATCATCCCCTGGGCGTGGGCGCCCCATCCCGATAGACTGGCATCTGTGGTGATGACAAATTGATCCGGGCACCTGAACGGGGATCCTCTGTCCATGGCCGGAGACTTCCACCACTTGAAGGATCTGCGAACACTCAGTGGGATGACAATGCGTCGATTTGAGTTGCTGTGCCCCGATCTCTGAAAAGGCAACAGTAGCCACTGGAGTTCCCTAGCATGAAGGCGAGCCCAGGGAATGATGCCTATGCAAGACACCATCTTCCCCAAAAGGGAAGATAGAGTAACTATGGATACTGAAGGATTAGATAAAATGTTAGAAATTAACTCCACTATACTGAGTTTTCTCTCGGGAGAGAGAAAAACCTGGGAGGATTTTGAATCAATAATGGATCCCAGGTGAGAAATGGAAGTGGATGGTTGGAGGTGACTTTTATCAAAGTTGATGGAAAATCCATGGTCCTGAAGGACTGACATGGTGACAGAAAGGTCTGTTTTCACTCTCTCTAGGGAGTTCCCATGAATTAAAATATCATCAAGATAACATAAAATGTGGATGGGAGACGCCCGGATATAGGCCGCCAGGGACCCCAAGAGCTTTATAAAGACCCGAGGGGCCGAGGAAAGGCCAAATGGCATCGCCCTATACTGGAAATGCCTGCCTTGAAAGGAAAAACGTAAAAATTTTCTGTGGCATTTGGCTATAGGAATGTGAAGGTAGGCCTCAGTGAGGTCTAAGGAGACCATGAAATCTCCCGAGTGAATGGCGGCCAAAATAGAAGACAAGGAGTGCATCTTAAACTTCCTATATTTGATGAATAGGTTTAGTTTCTTTAAATCCAAAATGGCTCTCCAACCTCCGGAGGACTTTGGAACCATAAATAGGATGGAGTAAAAACCTAGGCCCTTCTGACCGGAAGGGACCGGTTGAATGGCTCTGATGGACAAAAGATGAGAAATGGCCTCCTCCATACGGTTACAATCTGAGGATGACCTGGGAGAAGGGCAGGAAATAAAACGTTTAGGGGGAGGAGAAATAAATTCTAAAAGAAGGCCTGTTTGAACAGTGTCAATGACCCAAGGGTCCTTGGAGGTGAGACGCCAATTAGAGGCGAAATGAGCTAGGCGACCCCCTATGGGAATGGAGGTAAGATTACCATCTAGGTTTTTTTGAAGCCCTGTTAGAGGAAGCTCCCCTTTGGAAACGAAACCCTCTACCCCTGGAGTTCCTACCTTGGGAACGAAAGCGGGGGGAATACTGACCTGGAGATCTCTGATAGGAAGCCGCTTGATCTTGCTGGCGCCCTGGGCGACGAAAGGACTGCGTTTTGGTAACCTTTTTGGTGGTTGGACCCAAAACCTTCTTCTTGTCCGTGGTCTCCGTGAGGAGTGGATCCAGAAGATCACCGAAGAGAAGGTCGCGCTTTAAGGGGCCCTGGGATAACTGCCACTTTTGGCGAACTCCCGCTTGCCAAGGGCGAATCCATAGGAGTCTTCTTGCCGTTGTAGAGGCTGCAATAGACTTAGCAGAAAATCTAGTAGATTGCAAGGTGGCATCAGCCACGTACTGGGCAGCTGCAAAGACCTTGTTGAAGTCTTGTTGACCTCTCAAGTCATCGGGAGGAATGTGCTGTTGAAGTTGGCGAAGCCACAGCAGCATGGCTCTGGAGAAGAAGGAGGCCGCTGCAGAACTTTTAATGGCCCAGGAATCAGCGGTGAATCCTCTTTTGAGCATTTGCTCGATGCGCTTGTCCTCTGGGCGGAGGACTTCCTCCGCCTCGCCTGGCACAGCCGCTGCCGAGTGAAGAATCTTGACAGGTTCATCTGGTTTGGGAAAGGATAGAAGCTCTTCGTAGGAAGAGGAAAGTTTATACAACTTTCTGTCCTTGGTGGAGGGATTAAGGCCAGAGGCTGGAAAATCCCACTGTTTGAGTAAGGCATCTTTAAACAATTTAGGCATAGGAATTACCTCGTTATCCTCCTGTTCCTCTGTGAAGTAAGGTAAATTCTCCTCCGGGGGATCAGTGGAAGTGGAGGCTTGTTTCTCCTGGGCCGCTAATCCCGTAGAAATTCTAGCTTTGAGGAGGAGAGATTTGAATAGTTGAGAAGGAAAAATAGTAATTGGAGGAGGGACTTTTATTTGGGATTCCTCATCCTCTGATAAGCCCTGAAAAGGGTCTTCATCCTCCTCTACTTCCTCATATTCATCCTGGGAGGATTCTGAATCATCCTGAATAGGAGCTCTGACCGCTGGGGAAGAACCCAAGGGGCGGGAGGAACGAGAAGGAGGAAGAGGTAAAGGAAGCTCATTGATGGTGGAGAGTTTGGCATCAATGGCTTTGGACAACACAGCAAAAATAGATTGGAACTCAGGAGGTAAACTGGAAATATCAGCAGAAATGGCAGAAGAATCCCTAAAGGCCTGGGAGGATCCTGGCTGGGGGGAATCTTCAATAATATCTGGTTCCTCTGGACCTATGCCCCATAGGTTAGGTTGGGGTCTGTCTAGGTTTGGCTCATCCAGAGATAACACAGGGACCCCAGAAGGAGGCAGACTAGAGGCCTCTGGTGGGTCTTGACTACTGATTACTTGGGCCTGCACTTTCAAACGTTTTGCTGATTTGTCATGGATTTTTTGTAGGGCTAGGTCCCTTCTCTTCTCGGCCCTGGTGACCTTGGTCGAGGGGCGGGCCCCTGGAGAAGAGGAGGAAGAGGCCTGGGGGATACTAGTAATCTCATCGCCTGTAGGCCTGGCCTCTCTGGGACCTTTAGTTGTGCCTCTCTTGGGAAAAGTAGCCATAGTCTGACAATTAACAGAAGACAAGGCTGAGCCAATAACTGAATTATAAGGAGAAGATTTCAAGGACTTCCCAAGAGGAATGGATCCTGCTTCGAGGCCTCGAAGCTGCTGAAACGTGAGGACAATCTGGGCAAACCCAGAGTTCGTGCCCCCAAATCCAGCGGGGCCAGCCTCCCTAAACTTTGTAATTAAGTAAACCAAGGCACTCTGGTTGGAGGCTTAGCCGGTGGAGAATTTAGCCTGGGACCCCCAAGGCCCGCTCCCGGATCCACGCGGTGGACTGAGGCCTACGCGGCTGGCAGAAGGCCAACACAAGAGGCCTAGATTTTAAAAAAGGGCGCGAAGGCCTTCGCGCCGAAAAGATCGCTCCGTAGAATTTCTTAAGGGAAAAGCGATCGACTAAGTCCAGGAGACTAGAAGGCGTCTCACTCCGCAGGAGGTATTTTATAAGCCCTTAAATATTTGTATACAATTAATAATCAATAATTCAATGGATAAATACTTGCACCAGGACCTCCAGGCCAAAGGATTAGAAGAATCCACAAGCGGCCGCAGGAATCGTAACCGGCAAAACCGCCGGGGGAAAAACGAAACCGCAACTTCTCCCAAGGAAAAAAGCCGAGCCGCTTTTTTTCTTTTTTTCTTTTAAACGGCTGGCGCAATTAGTGCAAGTAATTAAATAAAGACAATAAATCTTACTACTTTTTGAAGGAAAGATCGAAGGGAAGGTGTTAGAATGTTGAACGAGCTATCACAATACAACCGCAGGATATGCGAACTGAGCGAATTCTGGGGAAGGGGCGGATCCGGCAAGCTTTTTTAATACTAGGCTCAGTTCCACCGGATTGGACATGAGCAACCCATGTGACTGCTGGACCCGCTCCTTCAGTACGGAGAATGTCTCTCAGCACATCCCCTCACAAGATTTTGCTTCCTACAAATGTGCAGAAGCAAAATCTCACTCGGACGCGCACACGTGCACATTGGAGATACAGAGCTACACGTGCAGCTCAATTTTTGCTACCGATACAATGACATCAACCATACTGGTAGGAACCCGCTACTGCCGATGCGGACCTGAATGAAATTGAGTTTGACGTCCCTGGTATCAGGTGTCCGGTCTTGAGCACGGGGTTGGTCTAGAAGACCTCTAAAGTCCCTTCCAGCCCTTTGACTCTATGCACTGAAGCAAAGTGGAACCGCCAAAAGTAGGTCAGTCCCCACACTCAACACGAGCAAGCTGGTGCAGATAGATTTATTTCTCCTGACTCAAACCCTCCATGGTGTTCTCTACAATATTTGTGATAAAGCTTATGCCAAAGACTATCTGGCAGAAAATTATTGGAACCACAAGAGGCTGCAACTGATGCGGTTGCAAAAGTTGATTGTGGTTGCAGGGAGAACCTGTCAGCAGATTAACCAGAAGAATATGAATGTTGTCTACGTCAGAGTTTGTGTTTTCTCTTATAGTTATAGCGGAGGTATGACCGCAAATAAAGAAGTATATTAGATGGATTCCCATATTCTTACAAAATGATATTATTCTAGCCTAACATTTACTCTGTTGTTACATTATTCTACTTTATATGCTACATCTTAACTTTCCTTCTTGGTTTATAGCTTTAATACGAAGCATTCTTTTATCTCGATATCAGTTGTTTTAATCTCATAAAAGTGATATTAAAGCAATAAAAAGAGAGACCCAACTTATTCAGGGCTTTTATAATCTCCTTGGTTTCATTATCCTCACCAAAAAAGGACAGCAACTCTTATTGTGTGTGGTGCGTGCTAATCAAAGACCAAAAGTAATTATGAGGTTTGGAAGATGTGCAAAAGGAAGGCAGCATCTCCAGGTTTCAGGCCATTACTTCTTCTGGGGAAACGAAGGACCTCCTCTGAGATGCAAAGAAAATACCAATAGCACTTAGTCTCATATACTTATTTACAGTGCTTTAAAGCAGGGGTCCCCAATCCCCAGTCCAAGGACTGGCAGCGAAAAAATATTTACATACCCCTCACATCCCGGACATAAATTGTTTCAACTCCTACTCTCAAAATGATGCTATAGGGCACTGCACCCCAGAACAATTAGACATAAGAATAGTTTTTCCCGAACACCATTACTCTGCTAAACAAATAATTCCCTCAACACTGTCAAACTATTGACTAAGTTAAACTACTATTAATCTTCTCATCGTTCCCATTGCAATCTCCTCCACAAATGGCTGTATGACTAACTTTGTTGCTTGTATCCTTACAATGTATATTGACTGGTTCCTAATATGATTGATTGCTTATTTGTATCTGGACTATCATTAAGTGTTATGCCTTATTGATTCCTGACAAAAGTATCTTTCCTTTTATGTAGACTGAGAGCATGTGCACCAAGGTGAATTCCTTCTGTGTCCAATTATACTTGGCCAATAAAATTCTCTTTTCTTTTCTTCTCTGTGTGGCATGCCAGAAATTGTGCTGTGCAAACAAGCAAAGTTCCATCCATGGGATGCAGGCAGCACAAGAAACCACACACTTTCCAGTTCACGGAAAAAAAATCTCCCCACAGAACCAGTGCCTGGCACCCAAAGAGTTTGGGGCCACTGCTTTACAGCGCTCTCTAAGCAGTTTACAGAGTCAGCGTATTGCTCCTAACAATCTGGGCCCTCATTTTACCCACCTCGGAAGAATGGAAGGTGAGTCAACTTGGAGCTGGTCAGGATCGAACCCTTGGCAGTGGGCAGAGTTAGACTGCAATACTGCTTTCTAACCACCGTGCCACCCTGGCTCTTAATCCAATGCTTCTGCAGAAGTGCTTGGATGTAGGCGGAGCTCTAGTGATAAAGGACAGGGGAAGCAAGATTGCTTTTGTTTTTCGAGATCAGAATATGATTTGTAAGAAGCCAGAGATTAAAATAACACCCAAAAGAGCCATTGCACTAAAAAAATGCTGCTCGGAGGGAAATATTGAATGGGAAGCTGATTTCCGTTGTTGCAAAGCAGACAAAAATAATTCGTAGTCAATATAATTGGAATTCTAATAGTCTACCTTCTGGAACCTAAGAGTTCTGCATGTACTCCTGCAGTCTTTCATAAGGACTAGTACCCTTGGGAAGCGAACATTTTCAGGAAGTTCCATATAAAATAGTACGGTCTCGCAGGAATTGCTGGCGGGACAGCAACAAGAAAGAAAGAGCCATGTAACTCAAGAACAAAAACATCAGGAGAAACTTGGAGAACTGCAGAATAACACGTCTCGAGAGTTTCATGCTGTCCAAATAGAATTAACTACAATATTTTTTCACATGGTTAGGCAACACTGCGGGTGCCAAACCTGCTCACAAAGTTTAACCAACTCATCAATTAAACAGTAAAACGCTGACTGCAGAATGCATTTATTTACATGCCTGCTAGCTTGATTTATTCAGCCTCCCCGTTTTCAAAATGTAACTCTGGAAACCAACGAAACAAAAATTGTACATTATTTATTGATGGATATGTTTGCCTGCTTGAGTTATACAGTTCCCTCTTCCTCCTTCCCCCTCCCACAGCTGCAGATATAACTCTGGAATTAAAACCCATAGAACCAAAATGATAAAAGAGCGTAACAACCGTTTTCCTAAAACCTCGTGATATATCATATGATACAGTACTGTACCACAAATCTTTGACAAAACTTGGCTACCTAAGTCTTTTCCCACCCCTGAAGTTTTCAGATGTCCAGGAAGGCCTGAAAAATACACAGTGATTTAAGATGTACAGGTAGTTCTCAACTTACAACCAATTGTTTAGTGACTGTTCATCTATCTATTTATCTCTCATCTGTCTGTCTGTCTATCTATCTATCCATCCATCCATCTATCTCTCATCTGTCCATCTATCATCTATCTATCTTTCATCTATCTATTTACCATCTATTTATATATATAATCTATGTATCAATCAATCAATTAATCTAATCTTTTAAAATATTTAATAAACTGTATTTGACCATCATTACCTTACTTCATATTATATATATCATATATACAAACATACACACACATATATACATACACACAAAACAAACATTTTATTATTTTATATGTATTTAAACACATTTTTCTGAGAAAGGACCACCAAATTCCCAAACAAGAATTCCTGCATTATAGGAAAAGCATCTTCCTGACCCCACTATTCAGAACAAGGAAGCAGGAAGCAGGATTCTACCTGACCCTCTCTTAACTAGTCATGGCAATTAAGCTGTTGCAAGATCTCTTCTATTTACCCAGCAAGGAAAGGTGTTACACAGCAGGAGGAGAGAGAGAGAACACCGCTTAAGAATCATGGATCAACCTGGACACCCTCCGCCTGCCAACATGTGGTCACTGTATATCAACATGAGCTTTGCCAACTTATCTCGCACCGATTGCAGAGAGTGTTCGCTTTGAATTTAAAAGAGTACAAAGTACTAACAGGTAGGGGCAGGGCTTTTACATTAAAAAACAGCTAAGCTGGTTGGAGAATTCTGGGAGTTGAAGTCCAGAAGACTTAAAGTTGTTAAGTTTGAAGACTTCTGCCCTAGAATAGGCGTTGATTGCTTACCTGAACGCCTCTTCTCGTACGGTGAGCGGGTACAGCAGTCACATGGGTTGCTCATGTCCAATCCGGTGGAACTGAGCCTAGTGTTAAAAAAGCTTGCCGGATCCGCCCCTTCCCCAGAATTCGCGAATCCATAGACTAGGCTCAGCTGTGAAGCTCTGTAGTGTTCAACTCTTATTGTTAGAGGAAAAAGGATTATAGAAGGTAAAGAAGACACATACAAGGGCGGGAAGTGACTGCTGTACCCGCTCACCGTACGAGAAGAGGCGTTCAGGTAAGCAATCAACGCCTATTCTCCGTACTGAAGGAGCGGGTCCAGCAGTCACATGGGACATACCCAATAGATGGTCCCTAGGGAGGGATTAGATTGCTATCGTGTGAGATAACGGATTGGAGTACCCTTCTGCCGAAGGCAGCGTCCGCTGAAGCGTAAGCATCAATCTTGTAGTGCCTGATGAAGGAATTTGGCGAGGCCCAAGTGGCTGCTTTGCAGACCTCCTCCAACGGGGCTTGAGTCGCCCAAGCGGCCGAGGTGGCTGCGCTCCTGGTGGAATGCGCTGTGATGTTCCTTGGGACTGAGAGGGAGGCCGATTCATAGGCCTTAGATATAGTCCCTCTGATCCAACGGCCTATTACTGTTGAAGACACTTTGGCACCCATGACTCTGGGGTGATAGGCTATAAACAGTGCTTCTGACCTCCGAAAGGGTCCAGTGCGTTGAATATAGATTCTCAGCGCTCTAATAAGATCCAGGGTGTGCCATCTAATTGCCAAGGGATGATCTCGTTGGAGGCAGAAGGATGGTAGGACAATATCCTGAGTTCTGTGGAACATGGAACTGACCTTGGGTAAGAAGGTGGGGTCCAGTCGCAAGACTACCTTGTCCTGATGAAATTGACAAAGGTCCTGCCTGATCGAGAGGGCAGCCAACTCCGAAATGCGTCGTGCAGAGGTAATAGCCACCAGGAATGCTACCTTAAAGGATAGGTACCTGAGGGACGCCGATTTTAAGGGTTCGTATGGTGCCTGCGTGAGGGAATGGAGAACCCGTGGCAAATCCCAGGATGGGTACCTGTGGACCTTGGAAGGTCTGAGGTTGGCTATGCCCTTGAGGAATTCCTGAACTTCAGGGAAGGATCGGAGAGGCTGTCTGCGGGGACCCCCTAGGACAGATGAAATGGCTGCCAGATGACGCCGGAGGGTGCTGGTGGAAAGTCCTTTATGGAAGCCTTGCATAAGGAAGGAAATGATTCTGTGTATGGGGATGCACAGAGGGGAGAGACCTTCCTGTAGACACCACTGGTGAAACTTGGACCACGTGTGGTCGTAGATTCGATTGGTCGAACCCCTTCTGGCCTTTAAAATGACCTCCACTGAATCGGGGTCATGACCACGCAGTTCTAAGTCTCTCCTGATAACAGCCAGGCGGTGAGGTGGAACCACTCCGGGTCTGGATGAAATGAAGCCCCCTGCCGCAGCATATCCCCCGAAACGGGGAGTCGCCAAGGGTCCTGGACGGACAGCTGTTGGAGATCCGCGAACCAGGGCCGGCGGGGCCAATGAGGGGCGATTAAGATTACTCGGGCCCTCTCGGTGAGGACCTTGTGAATCACGTCCGGGAGAATTGGAATTGGAGGAAATGCGTAGAGTAGGCCTGGAGGCCATGGACTCCGGAGGGCATTGATTGCTTCCGCTCCCGGGGATGGAAATCTGGAAAAGAAGCGAGGGAGTTGGGCGTTCGAATTGGTCGCGAAGAGATCCAGGATTGGTAGGCCGAATCTGAGGCTGATTTGATGGAACAGGTCTTGATGGAGATTCCACTCTCCTGGGTCTATCGTTGCTCGAGATAGCCAATCCGCCTGGACGTTGAGGCTCCCCGAGATGTGGTCTGCTAGAAGCGACCGAAGATGTTTTTCCGCCCAAAGGCCTAACTTGAGGGCCTCCCTCATGAGGGCCTTGGATCTCGTGCCCCCCTGTCTGCAGATATGGCTTTTTGTGGCAATGTTGTCGGTGAGAATGAGAACGTGCCGGTTGGGAATGCGAGGAGAGAAGTGCTTCAGAGCCAGGGAAACGGCTCTTAACTCTAGCCAATTGATTGGCCTGGAAGCTTCCTCCGGAGACCACGTGCCCTGGGCTATCATCCCCTGGGCGTGGGCGCCCCATCCCGATAGACTGGCATCTGTGGTGATGACAAATTGATCCGGGCACCTGAACGGGGATCCTTTGTCCATGGCCGGAGACTTCCACCACTTGAAGGATCTGCGAACACTTGGTGGGATGACAATGCGACGATTTGAGTTGCTGTGCCCCGATCTCTGAAAGGGTAATAGGAGCCACTGGAGTTCCCTAGCATGAAGGCGAGCCCAGGGAATGATGCCTATGCATGACACCATCTTCCCCAAAAGGGATGACAGAGTTACTATGGATACTGAAGAATTAGATAAAATGTTAGAAATTAACTCCCCTATACTGAGTTTTCTCTCGGGAGAGAGAAAAACCTGGGAGGATTCTGAATTAATAATGGATCCCAGGTGTAAGATGGATGTGGAAGGTTGGAGGAGACTTTTATCAAAATTGATGGAAAATCCATGGTCCTGAAGGACTGACATGGTGACAGAAAGGTCTATTTTCACTTTCTCTAGGGAGTTCCCATGAATCAAAATATCATCAAGATAACATAAAATGTGGATGGGAGACGCCCGGATATAGGCCGCCAGGGACCCCAAGAGCTTTGTAAAGACCCGAGGGGCCGAGGAAAGGCCAAATGGCATCGCCCTATATTGGAAATGCCTGCCTTGAAAGGAAAAACGTAAAAATTTTCTGTGGCATTTGGCTATAGGAATGTGGAGGTAGGCCTCAGTGAGGTCTAAGGAGACCATGAAATCTCCCGTGTGGATGGCGGCCAAAATAGAAGATAAGGAGTGCATCTTAAACTTCCTATATTTGATGAATAGGTTTAGCTTCTTTAAATCCAAAATAGCTCTCCAACCTCCGGAGGACTTTGGAACCATAAATAGGATGGAGTAAAAACCTAGGCCCTTCTGACCGGAAGGAACCGGTTGAATGGCTCTGATGGACAATAAATGAGAAATGGCCTCCTCCATACGGTTACAATCTGAGGAGGACCTGGGAGAAGGGCAGGAAATAAAACGTTTCGGGGGAGGAGAAATAAATTCTAAAAGAAGGCCTGTTTGAACAGTGTCAATGACCCAGGGGTCCTTGGAGGTGAGACGCCAATTAGAGGCGAAATGGGCTAGGCGACCCCCTATGGGAATTGAGGAAAGATTACCATCTAGGTTTTTTTGAAGCCCTGTTAGAGGACGCTCCCCTTTGGAAGCGAAAACCTCTGCCCCTGGAGTTCCTACCTTGGGAACGAAAGCGGGGGGAATACTGACCTGGAGATCTCTGATAGGACGCCGCTTGATCTTGCTGGCGCCCTGGGCGACGAAAGGACTGCGTTTTGGTAGCCTTTTTTGTGGTTGGACCCAAAACTTTCTTCTTGTCCGTGGTTTCCGTGAGGAGTGGATCCAGAAGATCACCGAAAAGAAGGTCGCGCTTTAAGGGTCCCTGGGATAACTGCCACTTCTGGCGTACTCCCGCTTGCCAAGGGCGAATCCATAGGAGTCTTCTTGCCGTTGTAGAAGCTGCAATAGACTTAGCAGAAAATCTAGTAGATTGCAAGGTGGCATCAGCCACGTACTGGGCAGCTGCAAAGACCTTGTTGAAGTCTTGTTGGCCTCTCAAGTCATCGGGAGGAATATGCTGTTGAAGTTGGCGAAGCCACAGAAGAATGGCTCTGGAGAAAAAGGAAGCTGCTGCAGAACTTTTAATGGCCCAGGAATCTGCGGTGAATCCTCTTTTGAGCATTTGTTCAATCCGCTTGTCCTCTGGGCGGAGGACTTCCTCCGCTTCGCCTGGCACAGCCGCTGCCGAGTGAAGGATCTTGACAGGTTCATCCGGTTTGGGAAAGGATAGAAGCTCTTCATAGGAAGAGGAAAGTTTGTACAACTTTCTGTCCTTGGTGGAGGGATTAAGGCCAGAGGCTGGGAAATCCCACTGTTTGAGTAAAGCATCTTTAAACAATTTAGGCATAGGAATTACCTCGTTATCCTCCTGTTCCTCTGTGAAGTAAGGTAAATTCTCCTCCGGGGGATCAGTGGCAGTGGAGGCTTGTTTCTCCTGGGCCGCTAATCCCGTAGAAATTCTAGCTTTGAGGAGGAGAGATTTGAATAATTGAGAAGGAAAAATAGTAATTGGAGAAGGAACCTTTATTTGGGATTCCTCATCATCTGAGAGGCCTTGAAAGGGATCCTCATCATCCTCCATATCCTCATATTCGTCCTGAGAGGAATCTGAATCATCCTGAATAGGAGCTCTAACCGCTGGGGAAGAACCCAAGGGGCGGGAGGGACGAGGAGGAGGAGGAGGTAAGGGAAGCTCATTGATGGTGGAGAGTTTGGCATCAATGGCCTTGGACAACACAGCAAAAATAGATTGGAACTCAGGAGGTAAACTAGAAATATCAGCAGGAAAGGCAGAAGAATCCCTAAAGGCCTGGGAGGATCCTGGCTGGGGGGAATCTTCAATAATATCTGGTTCCTCTGGACCTATGCCCCATAGGTTAGGTTGGGGTCTGTCTAGGTTAGGCTCATCCAGAGATAACACAGGGACCCCAGAAGGAGGTAGATTAGAAGCCTCTGGGGGGTCTTGACTACTGAGTACTTGGGCCTGTACTTTCAAACGTTTTGCTGATTTGTCATGGATTCTTTGTAGGGCTAGGTCCCTTCTCTTCTCGGCCCTGGTGACCTTGGTCGAGGGGCGGGCCCCTGGAGAAGAGGAGGAAGAGGCCTGGGGGATACTAGTAATCTCATCGCCTGTAGGCCTGGCCTCTCTGGGACCTTTAGTTGTGCCTCTCTTGGGAAAAGTAGCCATAGTCTGACAATTAACAGAAGACAAGGCTGAGCCAATAACTGAATAATTAAGGAGAAGAATTTCAAGGACTTCCCAAGAGGAATGGATCCTGCTTCGAGGCCTCGAAGCTGCTGAGACGTGAGGGCAATCTGGGCAAACCCAGAGTTCGTGTCCCCAAATCCAGCGGGGCCAGCCTCCCTAAACTTATTAATTAAGTAAACCAAGGCACTCTGGTTGGAGGCTTAGCCGGTGGAGAATTAAGCCTGGGCGTCCCAAGGCCCGCTCCGGGATCCACGCGGTGGACTGAGGCCTACGCGGCTGGCAGGGGGCCAACACGAGAGGCCTAAATTTAAAAAGGGCGCGAAGGCCTTCGCGCCGAAAAATCGCTCCGTAATATTCTTAAAGGGAAAGCGATCGACTAAGTCCAGGAGACTAGAAAGACGTCTCACTCCGCAGGAGGTATTTTTTTAGCCCTTTAATAATATGCAATAATCAATAAGTCAATAAATCAATACTTGCACCAAGACCTCCAGGCCAAAGGATTAAAAGAATCCACAAGCGGCAGCGGGAATCGTAACCGGCAAAACCGCCGGGGGAAAACGAAACCGCAACTTCTCCAAGGAAAAAAGCCGAGCCACAAACGGCTGGCGCTATTAGTGCAAGTAAATAATAAGGATAAAACAATTCTTACTACTTTTGAAGGAAAAGATCGAAGGGAAGGTGTTAGAATGTTGAACGAGCTATCACAATACAACCGCAGGATATGCGAACTGAGCGAATTCTGGGGAAGGGGCGGATCCGGCAAGCTTTTTTAACACTAGGCTCAGTTCCACCGGATTGGACATGAGCAACCCATGTGACTGCTGGACCCGCTCCTTCAGTACGGAGAAGATGTTTAAGCTCTACAAATAGAGTCCAGAAGGAAGAAATGTCAGAATTGAATCTTCTTCCTTACAAAAAACATACAGGTAGTCCGGTCAGTAGTTTAACAGATTGAACAGATTAACAGACTTGGAAAGGACTTTGTAGATCAACTAGTCCAATCCCCTTGCCCAAGCAGGAGACCTTACACCATTTCTGACAGACGGAAGTCCAGGCTCTTCTTGAAAGCCTCCAGTGATGAAGCTCCCACAACTTCCAAAGACAACTTCTATTCTACTGATTGATGGTTCTCACCATCAGAAAATGTCGCCTTATTTCTAGGTTCAATATCTCTTTGTTCAATTTCCATCCATTATTCCTTGCCTGTCCTTCAAGTGCTTTGAGAAACAGGCTGACCCCCTTCCTCTCTGTGCCAGCCCCTCAAATATTGGAAGATTGGTCTCATGTACTGGGTATGCCTAGTTTAAGGAAAAGAAGGACCAGGGGAGACATGATAGCAGTGTTCTAATATCTCAGGGGCTGCCACAAAGAAGAGGGAGTCAACCTATTCTCCAAAGCACCTGAAGGTAGAACAAGAAGCAATGGGTGGAAACAAAACAAGGAGAGAAGCAACTTAGAACTAGGGAAAAAAATTCCGGACAGTTAGAACAATTAACCAGCTTGCTTCCAGAAGTGGTGAATACTCCAACACTAGAAGTTTTTAAGAAGAGATTGGATAGTCAATTGCCTGAAGTGGTCTAGGGTTTCCTGCCTAAGCAGGGGGTTGGACTAAGAGACCTCCAAGGTCCCTTCCAACTCTGTTGCTGTTGTTATGATGATGATGTTGCCACCTCTGGTCCTTCTCTTCACTAGACTAGCCATGCCCAGTTCTTGCAACCATTGATCGTATGTTTTTAGTTAAGCAAATCACTGCAATTGTTAAATTAGTAACATGGTTGTAAAATGAATTTGGCTCCCACATGGACTTTGCTGGTCAGAGGTTTTCAAAAAAGGATCACAAGACCCTGGGACACTACAACCCTCCTAAATATGAATCAGTTGCCACGTCTGGATTTTGATCATGTGACTTTGGGGGTGCAACCGTCCTTAGTGGTTCAAAAAAGGTCATGTTGGTTTATTTTCAATGCCATTGTAACTTTGAATGGCCACTAAACAATTGGTTATAAGGGCCTATCTGTAGACATACATTAACCCTACTATAAACAGTTTACAAGAAAACAACTCTAAACTTCTATTTTTTTCCAAACAAGTCTCCACTACCCCTTTTCCACACACATGTAGACTTACATTACCATATTTTTCGGAGTATAAAATGCCCCTTTTCCCCCCTTAAAAGAGGTTGAAAATGTGGGTGTGTCTTATACTCTGAAAGTAGCTTTGCTGAAGCTCTTCTACAGCCCTAACAATTTTTCCAGCTCTTACCTGCTTGCAGGCTTTTTTCATTGCTACTCTCTCCAAAGAATGTTTTTTTCCAGCCCTAACCAGGAGTTAAAGTAATTTGCTGAAGCTGATCAAACTAAGGACGCTAGCCAGATGAATACCTGGTAGGCAGATCCCCCCTCCCCATTTTCCTCCCCCAAAAGGGGATGTGCTTCTTATATTCAGGTTTGTCTTATATTCTGAAAAATATGGTATATTATATAAACTTCTATTTTTTTTTCAAAACAAGTCTCCACTACTGCTTTTTCACACACATGTAGATTTGTATGTGAAGGACTGCTATCCACACTTCCTTAAAAACAGTGGGAAATGAAGAAGCTAAATTAATAAGAACATTCTGAAAGGTCCTGAACAAAAGAGAGGCCCAGAAAACACACATAATTCATAATTTTACAGGTTTGGCCTTACTGCTTACCTAGACATTTGGACTTTTTCAATAAAGCCTACTGAAACAAATATGCAACTTTAAGCAATATAGGAGCTCAGCCAGGAGCTGCAAAAAAAAAGTAGTAAAATTACTGTTATTTTTTTCTGGAGCAAGGAAACTCAATGCTGTCAAATCCCAGGAGCAGGAATGAAAGAATGTTGGATTTTTGCCCCCGCAGCTGTCTTTTGAGCCTATTTGAGGGCTGATCCCATTTTTATGTCGCAAAGCCGTCCTTGTCCACATTTCAGCTGAAGCATATGACCCTGAATTCTGTGTAAAATGCATAAAAGACGATGATTTTGTCAGTCAAGCCTCAGGAGAAACAGTGGACCATGTTCTCCAAGAACCAACTGTCTTCCAAAGTAGGGATCTCCAACCTTGGCAACTTTAAGACTTGTGGACTTCAACTTCCAGAATTCCTCAGCCAGCAAAGTTGTCCACAAGTCTTAAAGTCACAAACCTGCCTGAGGAATTCTGGGAGTTGAAGTCCACAAGTCTTAAAGTTGCCAAGGTTTCGCTTGCTCAGGCTTTATGATAGTGAACTTAAAAATAAAAAATAAACAAGAACTTGGGAAATGAAAAACGAGAACTAGTGCTTTCTTCTTCAGCTGGAAAATAAACCCCAGAAATTAAAAGAAAGAAGAAAAATTCTATGGTGGTGGATACGTATTCTTTATTCAAACAGGATGATAGTTTATTAGCCATATTGACAACACCTATATGTACAAATGTTATTTGGATTGAAGCACCAAAGGAAGGTATTTAAAATGTTTGTGTTTCTTCTTAAGACATACAACTTACAACAGTTCGTTTAATGAGGGTTTGAAGTTACAACAACACTGGGGAAAAAATGATTTATGGCTGTTTTTCACACTAAAATCACTTTAAAATTAGGATGCTTGGAAAGTGGCTAATATTTATTTATTTATTTATTTATTTTTAAGAATTTTTTTCTCCACAGTTTTCATACACACATCAATGCATTAGAATATATTATAATACACATTAGAATATATCAATAATATGCACAATTAGATTTCTACCGATCATTCTTAAATCAATGTCCTATTTTACACCTATTATTTCTGTTCATCAGTCTGTTATTCTTCACTTCTTTACACACCGCTCCCTCTTTCTCCCACTCTTCTCTCTACCTTCCTTTTCTTCTCTCTCCCTTCCAACTTCCTTCCATTCCTTCTTTTCTCCCTTCCCTTTCTACTTCCTCTTTCTCCTTCTTTGCCTTTCCTTGAATGAATTTTATCCTAGTTTATCTCTCATTTAACAGACTGATAGTTTGTTCCCATTCACTTTGAAACTATCAGTGTCTCTTCTAAATTGTTATTTTTGATCTTTTCTATACATGCAATTCTTTATTTTATTTATATGCTTCTTATCTAATGCTACCTGCTCAAACTTTTGTCATCTGGGTCTACTACCATCCATTCTGAAAGTGGCTCATATATATGATGGTTTTCCTGGGGTTGTGTGATCAATTTTTGTGACCTTTTGACAAGCAAAGTCAATGGGGAAGCCAGATTCACTTAACAACCGTCTTACTAACTTAACAACTAAACTTAACATCTTGTTGCAAGAAAGATCGTAAAATGGGGCAAAACTCTTGTTAATAACTTTCTCACTTAGCAACATAAATGTTGGGGCTCATTTGTGGTTGTAAATCGAGGTGTCTATATATCGGATGTGTCCTACAATTCTTTCTTTTTTAATGTTTTTCTCCTGTTTTATTTTCCCTTTCAACTCAGTTTTAGATTTTTGTCTTGTGTTTGTTGTGTCTCAAGCAAAATAGCCCGAAGCATAGCCCTGCTTCCATTGGGCAGAACAATACACAATTCTCTGTGGAATCTGGGAAATACCAAAGGCTCAATTCACACCGCACACCAGATTAGAGCTTTAATATCCACTGTTTTTAAGATTTGCAGGGTTTATAGTATGTCCAGATACTGGCGAATCCTATCATCCCATTTTATTTCCTAATGAGTGAACTGGCTGGAGTAACAAGAAAACCAGTTCTCCAAAACAGAGCCAACCAACCACAGTTTGAGAGCTTCCAGTCCTCATCCTCTCTCTACTTGGTTTCACAATGCTTACGAACATCTCCATGATCAAGCAACAATGGAGCAATGGAGGTTTAATGCTGTGAGGAACATATAATTATTAATTCAGTTTATTAAAAACTATTTCTATCTTACAATTAGGATATGTAAGCTTACTGGCGGCCCTTTGCAATCAAAACTGGTGTAGTTTTAGGTATCGCGCCAAGCCATGATCTGCTTTAAACGTTTGCACTTGCTTAATAATATGAAAGCACCTATTCTCACAACTTCCAGTCAAGAAGCCTGTTGTACATAACCACCTGAGTAAGAGCAACCCACTAGCTTGACAATCTGACCTGCTAAATTCTCATCATATTTCTGATCTTTGCAATCTCAAGAAATGTGAACAACTATGCTGTAAACGCAGTGGTTCCCAAACTTGGCAACTTTAAGACTTGTGGGCCTCAACTTCCAGTATTCTCCAGCCAGCACAGAATTCTGGGAGTTGAAGTCAACAAGTCTTAAAGTTGCCAAGTTTGGGAACCATTGCGTAGTGCTTGGAATGTTGGACCAGAAATGGGAAGACTACAGTTTGAGTCTCTGCCCCACAAGGCAGCCCTGTGAACAGTTGGTGGTGGTGGGGGGGAATTGTGCCTCTTTCTATCGCAGAATTGCCGTTGTTAGGATAAAATACAGGAGGGAGAGTCCCTGGTCCCTCCTTTGAGTGTCTAGAAAAAAATTGCAGGATAGGTATGCCATAAATAATACTTAAGACAAACTCAGACAATGGCACTTTGAGTCAGTCATTCTCTAACTATAGTACCTGACAGAGAAATTATGGGAATAAAATGAGGTAAATTGCAATGCACACTGTTTTGATGCTTGAGGAAGGAAGGGAGGGAGGGAGAGAGGGAGGAAGGGAAGGGAGGGAGGGAGGAAATGAGAAGAAGGGGAAGGAAAAAGAAAAGGAAAAAGAGAAGAAAGAAAAGAAATGAGAAGGAAGGAAAGAAGGAAGGAAATGAGAATAAAAAGGAAGGAAGGGAGGGAGGATTTGATTTAATTTAATTTAATTGAATTGACTTCTATGCTGTCCAATCCTGTAGGATGACAAGGAAGGAAGGAAGGAAGGAAGGAAGGAAGGAAGGAAATGAGAAAGAAGGAAGACTGACAAGAAAGAAAGAAAGAAAGAAAGAAAGAAAGAAAGAGGGAGGGAGGGAGGGAGGGAGGATCCATGTTTTCAGATCAAGTGGAATCCAGACAGAAAAAGGACCTTGGGCTCCTGCTTACAATGCCTGGCATCATGAGGTTTCTACTTTCATATTGTTCAAAATGCATTTGCAGCTGTGGTCTCTCCGGCACACGGGCTGAAGGTCAGCCTTGTTTACTTACGAGCAGAACAGCGGAGGAGATGGGAACACGGGTTCCCATTTACTGGCACCCTCCCTGTATTACTGTACTCTGGGCCAGAGGGATTAGGGAAATAAGCCATCGGTTTTGATTGGAGTGTTGGTTAATGTACAATGTCTGAATTGCCCACAAGAACTCACAGGTAATTTGCTTTCACCTGCAAAAATGCTCACGATGGACAACTACAGATTCAGGCTGATAGTAGGGATGGAGGGAATCTTGAATTATTTTCACACCTGTAGCATGTTTTGGCCTTACAAGATTTATTGTCTCTCCCCTTACTCCCCCATACACCTGTGCAGTGTATGGAGATGTTGAGACTCTGGAAAGAGTGTAGAGAAGAGTAAAAAGGATGATTAAGGGGCTGGAGGCTAAAACATACAATGAACATTTGCAGGAACTGGGCATGGCTAGGCTAGTCAAAATAAGAACTAGGGATGACCTGATAGCTGTGTTCTAATATTGGGGGGGGGGGGTGTCTACAAAGATGAGGGGTCAAACTATTCTTCAAAGCACAAGAAGGCTGGGCAAGAAGCAATGGATGGTTTAGATTTAGATTTGATTGGGATTAACACAATTGGAAGGGTCCTTGTAGCCCAACCTCTCTGCCCAAGCAGGAGACCTACACCATTTCTGACAAATGGTAGTCCAGTCTCTTTTTGAAAGCCTCCAGTGATGAAGCTCCCACAATTTCTGAAGGCAAATTCTGACTGCTCTCACTGTCAGAAAATTCTTCCTTAGTTCCAGGTTGAATCTCTCCTCGATCAGTTTCCATGTATTGTTCCTTGTCTGGCCTTTGGGTGCTTTGAAAATAGCTTCTTCGGAGAGGGGCGGCATGCAAATCTAATAAATAATAATAATAATAATAATAATAATAATAATAATAATTATTATTATTATTGTTGTTGTTGTTGTTGTTGTTGTGTTGTTGTTGTTGTTATTATGTCAGTACAACACAGCAAACGAGATCACTATGCTGGATTTCGTATTTCATCACCAGTCAGGCGCTTCCCAAGCACCTAGGACAGCGTGATGTAGCGGCGAATTATGTTTGCCGATCCCAGTAAAGCGGCCTTTTGCAATTGACAGATGGAGATTTTGTCAATTCTGATGGTTTTCAAATGTCCGCTGAGATCCTTTGGCACTGCACCCAGCGTGCCAAGTACCACTGGGACCACTTTCACTGGCTTATGCCAGAGTCGTTGCAGCTCGATTTTTAGATCTCCTTCTTATTCTCCTTCTCCTTCTTCTTCTTATTATCATCATTATCATTATTATTATTATTCCTCCTCTCTGTGACAGCCACTCAAATATTGGAAGATTGCTATCATTCTCATCTAGCCAGGGATAAAACCTACTCAAGGACAGAAGCAGCCTAGAACCAAGGAGAATTTTCCTGACAGTGAGAACAATGAACTAGTGGAATGGTTTCCCTCCCGAAATTGTGGATGCTCCATCACTGGGGTCTTTTAATAAGAGATTGGACAGCCATTTGTCTGAATTAGTATAGGGTCTTCTGCTCGAGGAGGGGGTTGGACTGGATGACCTTTAAGCTCCCCATCCAATTCTGATATTCTACGTCCATCTCAATAAACAGTCACTCCATTATCTCATAGTGACAGCATTATACAGAAATAAAGTCAGTTCAGACCATGCCAAGTTAAGATTTGTGGCCATGAAGATGACACCTCTTTTTTTTAATGTGGTTTTTTTTTCACCCACTGGGTGAAACCGATGGCCAAGGAAGGTCCAGGGTTCAAACCTTGCACTCTGCCCTGGGCTAGCTACCCCTCCCCACCCCACCCCTCTCTCTTCCAGATTCCACTCATCCAGCTGCAATAGGGGAATAAGAATATGAAACCACCTAGAAGGGTTATTATGAGACTAAGGCATGAGACAGCAGAGTATATAGTAACATCTTTTGCATCAAAATCCTGCAGAGGTCAAGAGCAGCGTTGCTCTCATCCATTCTACCTAATGAAGAGGGCTGAGCATTCTAGAGAGACCAAGGCTGATCCTACACAGCTCCATTTGCCCCACAGAGGGACTGCGCAAACTGCCCTTGTAGCTGGTTGTTTCAGGCTCATGCTCACAACCTACCGTGAACCAGGTTGTCTCTCAGGAACCCAGAATTCCTAAGCAGCCAGCAACAGAATTCAGGGAGTTGAAGTCCACACATCTTCAAGTTGCCAACCTTGAGAAAACCTGTTTTAATTGGTTGCAAAGTGTCTAGAATTCCTTTGTTCCTTCATTCCGTCATTCCTTCCTTCCTTCCCAATCTCTTCTCCCCTCTTCCTTTCTGTCTCAATCCCATCCCCTTCCTTCCTTTCTTCCCAACCCAACCCCATCCTTTTCCTTCCTTCTTTCCTTCCTTCCTTCCTTCCCAATCCCATCCTTTCGTTTCCTTCTTTCCTTTTCAATCCCAACCCTTCCTTCCCTCCCTCTCTCCCCCTTCCTCTCCTCTGCAGATGTGCACTGTATGTTCATAATTACATACACACACACACACACAAAGACACAAACACACACACAAACCCGAAGGACAAATCTTTCTACAAAGTACACTGTGAAACGACCAATCCAGAGACCAGAAACCAATATAGATTCACACTTAGCCTATTTATCTGCCCCACCCAAGGTAGGAATAACCATAAAGGTGTGGTAGGGAAAGCAGAGCATTGGTGAGGTTGCAAAAGGAAAAATACTGCACAATGCCTGCCATGTTCGCAGGCTTAATTTTGGCCCACCAAGAACCCCACTGCACACCTAATTCCGCCAACTCTGGAGCTGCCATTCATATCATGGGTTCTTGACCCGTCAGAAAGGTTTGAAATTGGTGTCCCAACCTGCTCACTGGATCTGCAGGTTGCAGACACCCCTCAAAACAACTCTTTTTGTAATGCAGAGCTAAAGACCATCCGAAGCATGTCCTAACAGCAAGAGCACTTAGACTTATATACCGCTTCATAGAGCTTTTACAGCCTGTTCTAAGTGGTTTACAAAATCAGCCTTTATCCTCATTTTACCCACCTCGGAAGGATGGAAAGCTGAGTCAACCTTGAGCCGGTGGTGAGATTTGAACTGCTGAACTATAGCTAGCAGTTAGCTGAAGTAGCCTGCAGTGCTGCACTTTAGCCACTGTGCCACCCCGGCTCTTATGTGAATTATTATGTGAATTATGTGTACAGGGAAGTAGCTGTAGCACAAAGCACGCATCCATACAATCCCATTTGGATTTAGCAGACATTTATATTTAACAGATACACACTCCCCTGCATTATTCTAGCAAGAAGATTAATTCTAAAGGATCATGGTGGTTGACATAATGGATTAATTTACTCCCAACACCTTTGGAGGAGGTTTTTTTAAAAACAAAAATGCAATCATTTATATATATTTATATATGTTCCCTATCCTGAAAGGAAGGAGGAGGAAGAGGAAGATGCTGATTTTGAGAAGTAACAACACAGCAGGGGAACGTTCATCCACATTATCATGAGATAGAAAAGGGGAGATGGGTGCAGTTTATTAAAGGGCATAGACTAGAGAAGACAGCTAACATGATGGGCAGGAAAAAAATCCAATTGAGAGGGGGGTTATTTCCATTCCTGGGGACTGGCAGAAATGGGATGGATCTCTCTCTGAAATGGACAAATGAAAACATTTATAGCAAGTCAAAGACCACAGAGTCTGGTCAGAGGTAACAGATTAAGAGAGTCGGAAGGGATCTTGTAGGCCATCTACTCCAAGGGTCCTCCAACCCTGGCAACTTTAAGCCTGGAGGACTCAACTCCCAGACTCCAACTCCCCAGCTTCGCTGGTGGGTGTTGTGGTTCAGCCTGAGGCTGCTCAGGGACCGGCTGTGTCTCTGCTGGCTCCATGCCCCGAGGAGGATGACAGCGAAGAGGAGGGGGCTGAACAGTGGGACGGGGGAGAGGAAAATCAGGAATGGGATGAAGGAGAACAGCATGAGAGCCCCGGGGGGGGGGGGCTCTCCCCAGCCAGTAGTTTGGAGTCATTAGGTGATGAAGCTCAAGCCGTCATTGACATGCGACAGAGACGGTCAGATCAAAGAAAGGAGCAATTAAAGAAGTATTATCAGCACTGAATTAGGAACAGCTGGGTTTGGGTCTGGTCCTCCTTAGCAGGGTTTAAAAGGCAGGCAAGCCCTTGAAGCCATGTGGAGTGTTATCAGTTTGGAGTTGAGTTATCCTGTCTTGTTTCTCAGCGTCTCTGTTCCTGGCTTGTGGCCCAGCAGCTTTGGAAGACCCGTGGGAGGTGTAGGTCTGCTATCTACAGCCTCGGCTTGGCAGCAAGAATTCTGTATTGCTGCATGGACTTTTGCCTTCGTGGATATATCTGAAGATACAGCATTTTCCTGTTTGTAAGGACATTTTCTGTTACCTGTGTTTTTCTTGAATTTTATAAAACTGCCTTTGCCTTTTACCAGTGTGTCTGGCTTCTCTTTTTGGGTTGGTATTGGCTTCTGGAGTGACCCAGAGAGAACAGTGGGAGAAATTCTGGGAGTTGAAATCCAACAGGCTTAAAGTTGCCAAGGTTGTGGACCCCTGATCTAGTAACCCCCCCGCCCACCCACCCAAGGAGGAGATCCTACACCATTTCTGACAGACGGCAGGAGAAGAGATGGCAGAGCTGGGGAGGGGAAGGGGGCAAAATGAAACATATCATTGGCTTAGAATCACTGCGTTGCCACAAGTGTTCCAAATCCAATCCCCCTTGAATTCTATTTACTCATATCTGCTGCCCATTTAGTGTCGAACAAGTTGACCGGTTTCTTCTTGCACAATAGGCTCTTAACAAATCTTCTGGGTTGCAACCTAACCAGTGATCCTGATTCCTTGAGGGATCAATCAAAGACACAGAGCTAGCTCTCCCAAGATTTTGCTGAGCCACACCATGATCAACTGGCATTTTCAGCCGGGGCTAGTAGGAGAACGTAACAACTGAGCCCTGGAAACCTTTTCCAAGATAAACAGTGTTTGGATGGAGGGTGGGCGATGGTTGGAAGGGAAGGGGTGAGTTCAGACAACTGTTGGCTTGATTTCAGAAGCTTTCTATAAATTGTCTCTCTGGAGCCAAAAAAGTTCTACTCTGATCTTTCAAAAGGTTTCAGGACTGCACGTAGCTCCTGTGGTCTTGGGTGCAAGCCCTAGAGTCCTTTATGACCAGATTAGGGGAACAAAAACAAAAAAAAAAGCCCATGGGGGAATCATCATATTAATTGGGGGTTTTTTCCCCTGGTAAATCTTGCTTTTGGTTTTAGCCAAACTCACTTCTTCGGTCATCCTTTCTTTCTGTCCTCTTCAATCTACAATAATTCTGCCCCTTTCCTTCGAGTTTAACTATGGGATGTTAGCATCACAAACACTCGAGCCTTTCCTAGGCAAGGAGATGGCTCAGATATCCCCAAAAGGAGATGCAGAAAGCAAATCAAGAAACCACGAGAAAAAGAAGAAGAAAAGAATTCTGTCACCAAAATATGCTATATTTTTCTCTCTTTTTTTCAAAATGAGAAGGAAAGGTACACATTTGAAGACACACTGTACCCAAAGAAAATAATCCTGATTTTTTTTTGTCCGTGTCATTGTGACTTGTAACCATAGAAACCACATCCTCTGCTGCTGCTATGGTAACGCCGCAGTAACCTTTTCTTTCTTTTTTCTTTGCAAATAAGGATAGAAGTACCGTAGATAAATTATTTTTGCACTTCTTCCCCCCCCCCCCCTGCAATGAAGACGTGGAAGAGAAAGATAAGACAGATCCAGGCCACACAACTCTTTTTCTCGGCCTGGCACAATCCAGATGTGTGCGGACTACAATTCCCAAAAACCGCTGTGTGCCAATAAAGGAGTGGAGGAGGGAACTCAAGCACACATTTTAAGTCAATAAAACTGAGCCACTGTCCAAAATAGAGAGCCAGCTCTAGGCTAGAAACTGGGAGATTGGGAGTTCTAGTCCCTTCCTTAGTCATGAAAGCCAGCTGAGTCATTTTGGGCTAGTGCCTCTTTCCCAGACCAAGGGATGCATTATGGGAAAAATAGGAGGAGGAAGGAGTGACGATGGGGATGGGAATAGAATAAGGATTAGAATTAGAATTAAAATAGAATGGAATAGAATAAAGAATAGAATGAAGAAATGGAATGGAATGGAATAGAATATAGAAAAAGAATTAGAATAGAATAAAAATAGCATAGAATATAGAATATAGAATATAGAATGGAATGGAATTTAGAAAAGAATTAGAATAGAATGGAATAGAATAAAGAATAGAATATGGAATATGGAATACAGAATATAGCATATGGAATGGAATATAGAAAAGAATTAGAATAGAATGGAATAGAATATAGAATAGAATAGAATATGGAATGGAATGGAATAGAATAGAATAGGCCTGGGAGTTCTTCTAGTCTATGTTTGCCCCCTTGAGTTATTCATAAAAATAAGCAACTTTATTATCAAAAAATAAAAGTGGAATATAAATAACAGCAAAACAAAAACAATTGTTTCCCCCCAAAAAGTTACATTTGTTTCTCAAAGTTCCATTCCCTCCCCTCCCATGGAAAAAGTTCAGACGTTTGCGAAAAAGGAGAAACGGGTGGCATTGTTCTTCTATATACCAATACTATAATTTTATGGGTTTTCCTCATGCGTTTGTTTCTCTAAATGGGTCTTATCAGCATCTCTCTCTCTCTCTCTCTCCCTCCCTCCCCCCCCCTCTCTCTGCAATTATGCACAAAACAAACTGGGACTTTTAAAAACAACAATGCAGTGGGAAATACTTTTGTTATGTTCAGAGAAAGTGCATCCGGCAAAATTGTTATATCTTTGTTAAGTGGGAGAAAAGCAGTGAGTAACTACAATCTTATTCAAACCAAACCTCTCCCTTTAAATGCCTAATTGTTTTAAATGCCCTTTCTGTGGCACACCAAGTTCAAATATTGGTCATTAAAGCTTTGCTAATGATTCAGAAATTCTTAAGGCTTGTTATTCTTGGCCTGTGCCCTGGTACATAATTGATCTGTAAAGGTTTCTGGGTCTGTTGCAAACAACTGTCTCAGCATTTAATTTTTCTTCCAACCAAAGGGTAAACAGACTCTACCTGAACAGTCAGATTGTGCTATTCCTATGCATGTTTTTTTTCAAACTTAAAGTTAAAAGTTTTTTTAAAAAAGAAGAGGAAGGCTATTAATAGAATGACAGAATAACAGAGTTGAAGGGAGGTCGATTAGAATCATGCCCACTGCTCAGGGAAGGACTATCAATTTATTTATTTATCTATTTATTGGATTATATGCTACCCCATTCCATGGACTCGGGGTGGCTCATGCCATTTCAATAAAAACATAGTATGTAAAACACATCTAAATCCAATCAACAGAAATAATTAGTTGAAAATACTTTAAAAAGCTGTAAACATTTAAAAATCAAATGTTCAAATGCACACTACAAACATCCTACACATTTACTGGACAAGCCTGGTGGCATAAATACATTTTCAAATTCTTACGAAAGGCAGAGAGGGTGGGGGCTGTACTAATCTCTGAGGGGAGTTGATTCCAGAGGGCCCCCCCCCCCCACAGAAGGTTCTTCCCCTAGGTCCCGCCAAGTGACATTGTCTAGTTCAGTGTTTCCCAACCTTGGCAACTTGAAGATATTTGGACTTCAACTCCCAGAATTCCCCAGCCACCATTCGCTTAAACAAGGGGTTGGGCTAGATCTAGGTCCCAACCTTGGCAACTTGAAGATATTTGGACTTCAACTCCCAGAATTCCCCAGCCACCATTCGCTGGGAATTCTGGGAGTTGAAGTCCAAATATCTTCAAGTTGCCAAGGTTGGGAAACACTGGTCTAGTTGACGGGACCTAGAGAAGGACGACTCTGTGGAACCTAACGGGATGCTGGGATTTGTGCGGCAGAAGGCAGGCGTGAGATTTGGGGGTTCTCCGAACTACACAGAATTTATTTATTTATTTATTTTATTTATTCGACTTTTATGCCGCCCTTCTCCTTAGACTCAGGGCGGCTTACAACATGTTAGCAATAGCACTTTTTAACAGAGCCAGCATTTCCCCCACAATCCGGATCCTCATTTTACCCACCTCTTAGTTATAGGTTCTCCCGAACCCCCGCAACCTCGCAGAGCCCAACCCTGCATATCACCCCTAGTCTTTCTTTTTCACTAGACCAGACAAGCCCCATTCCTGCACCTGTTCTTAAGCCAGTGGAGAAAGCAAGAGGCAACGAGAGAGGTTATATACGAATATAATTCCATGCGCACATCGAGCACTGTGGCCAATGCAGCATGAGTATTCATAATTCACCTGAAACTCCCAGCATCCGTCACATCTTTGCATGTACAGAACAGGAACTTCTGCTGGAGAGCAGCACGAAGCGGTCGGCCCTGCACATTTGCAAACATTTAAAACAGTCTCTTTACAGCTTTTAACGACCAGCAGAAATCTTTGGAAACCAGAAATGTGATTTGGAAAAGGCCCCCAACGAACAAGGGCGAGCAGAGACCCGAGCCCCCCTTTTAAAAGGGGGTCTTTTTATTTTATTATTTTCTTTTTGCATTTCAGCTCAGACTACAAGGAAGACCAGCTGTTTGTTTTAACTGCCCACATGCTTTCCCGTTGCAACATGGCACCACTGTGTCAATAACAACGGTAGATAAGATGACACGATTGTGTTAGTTTTGGGTGTCAATTTACTCCTGCAGTCAGCAGTTCTGAAGCAAATTAAAAGGCAAGGTGTACCCGTTTGCTTAAATGAGATTTTCGGTGAATGGTTGATGATCCGTTTTTGTACTAATTCTGCCATGCCCCATCTGGAAATAGCTCGCTCTGTGCCTCACACAAAAATAGTCATTTATTTTGATGAGTAGGTGCTACACTTCTAGAAAAGAGGAGCAATCTTCTGGGCTTTGCTAGCAAGCGATCTTCTGCCTTTTTTTCAGCCCCAAGAGCTGCTAATGAGCGATCTTCCCTTTGCCTGAGTTTCTCATTGTTTCTCCCTGAAGAGAGGGAGAAGTGAAGTATTTGAGAAACTCTTTTTTATCCCCAACCAGGGGATAAAAAGCAAGCACGTGGCCTCAAAACCAGCAAACTGATGTGCTGAAGCTGACCAGACTAAAGGCTAACCAGATGAATACCTGGTAGGCAGATTATTTTTCCCCTATTTTCCTCCTCCCAAAATATGGTAGCTTCCACCCATTGCTTCTTGTTCTAGCCTCAGGTGCTTTAGAGCAGTGTTTCCCAACCTTGGCAACTTGAAGAGATCTGGACTTCAACTCCCAGAATTCCCCAGCCAGCAAATGCTGGCTGGGGAATTCTGGGAGTTGAAGTCCAGATCTCTTCAAGTTGCCAAGGTTGGGAAACACTGCTTTAGAGAACAGCTTGACTCCCTCTTCTTTATGGCAACCTCTGAAATATTAGAACACTGCTGTCATGTCTCCCCTAGTCCTTCTTTTCATCAGACTAAATATACCCAGTTCCAGCAACCGTTCTTTCTATGTTTTAGCTTTGAGTCTCGTAATCCTCTTTTTTGCTCTTCTCTGCACTCTTTCTAGAGTCTCAACATCTTGTGTTGAATGTGGTGCTGAAATGCCGTAAAATGTGGCAAAACCCACTGAACAAATTTCTCACTTAACGACATAAATTTGGGACTCAATTGGGATCATACATCGAGAACTACCTATAGGAAGGTGTGTTTGCATCTATGGGTCTTCTTTTAACATAGCGTCACCTGCACTCTACCTCTTTAATATTCTTAAAGGCTGAGATTTGGCATTTCACTGTTAGGGCTGAAAAAAGGCTTAGCTGAGTATCGGAGGGAGCAGCAATGAAAGAAGCAGGCAAAGGGAAGATCACTCAGCTAGCAAAGCATGGAAGATCGTGTTAGTACTTTATTAGGGCTAAAAAAAAAGCTTAGTAAAAGATATACGCCGAGTATAAGACGCACCCAAATTGTCAACCTCTTTTAGGGAGAAAAGGTGCGTCTTATACTCCACAATATATGGTAAACAAAGAGAGAAGCAATTTAGAACCAAGGAGAAATACCCTGACAGTTATAACAATTAATCCGTGGTACAGTTTGCCTCCAGAAGTTGTGAATGCTCCAACACTGGAAGTTTTTAAGAAGATGTTGGATAACCACTTGCCTGAATTTTTTATTTATTTATTTATTTATTTATTCATTCATTCAATTTTTATGCTGCCCTTCTCCTTAGACTTAGAGCGGCTTACAATATGTTAGCAATAGCACTTTTTAACAGAGCCAGCATATTGTCCCCCCAATCCGGGTCCTCATTTTACCCACCTCAGAAGGATGGAAGGCTGAGTCAACCTTGAGCCGGTGATGAGATTTGAACCACTGACCTACAGATCTACAGTCAGCTTCAGGGGCCTCCAGTACAGCACTCTACCTGCTGCGCCATCCCGGCTCATTGGTGTAGGGTTTTCTGCCTAAGCAGGGGCTTGGACGAGAAGACCTCCAAAGTCCCTTCCAACTCTGTTATTGTATTATATTTTACATCCCTTAAGTGAATCACTGCAGTTCTTAAATTAGCAATACAGTTGTTAAGCGAATCTGGTTTGGCCATTGACTTTGCTTGTCAGAAGGTCACAAAAGGGGATCATATGACTCCAGGACACTGCAACCATTATAAATATAAGTCAGTTGCTAAGGATCTGAATTCTGATCATATGACCATAGGAATGCGGCAATGGTCATAAGTGTGAAAAATGGGTAAAAAGTCACTTTTTTCAGTGCCAATGTAATTTTAAATGAGTCAAACCCAAAGTTATAGCAGTACTGAAAGAACCGTTATATCCTGAGGTTGGGCTGCTCCGGGTTCTCCTGGATTTGGGCGATCCTCTAGCAAAGATTCTGCGTGGTTCAGCGATCTCCCAAATCTGACTCCTGACTGGTCCCTCCCACCCTGCCCTGCCCCTTCCAGGAGTCTCCACGCAGCCTGCTTTGGATGCCAGCTAAGTGCAAGGCCCACATAGAGGCTCGGGGAGGATGAACAACAGGCCTCCCGGAAGATCCAGAAGGCTGGAAACTAGAGCATCTGGAGCTCAGGGAGGCGAAAGTGGCCCCCTCATTGGAGTGTTGTCAGGCATCCAAATGTAAATATAATTGTGAATATAAATCATGTGACTTTGGGGGTAGATAGGCGTCAAAAATTTCAACAATGGTTTTTCTGCCTAGTTGCTGGGTGGGCATGGCCATGGTGGGCGTCACCTAGTTGCAGCGGGAAGGGGCTATTTTCACCTTCCCCGTGCTCTTGAGGCCTTCTGGAACTTCTGGAGGCCCATTTTCCCCATCTCCATGCCTCCATTCAGGCCCTGCACTCAGCTTCCATCCAAAACGGGCCATGTGGAAACTCCTGGGAAGGGTGGGAGGAGTCATCCAGGGGTGGAATTTAGTGGTCCTCTGAACTGGTCGTTAACGCTAGCTACGGGTTCTCCCAAACTTGGGTGAACCCATATCAGCCCACCTGTATATGTGGGTATATGCATAATGTTGTAATTATTTATGATAAAGTCACCCAGATTTGGACAGACCTGGACATACAAGTTTAATATAATAATAATAATAATAATAATAATAATAATAATAATAATAATAATAATAATAATAACAACAACAACAACAACAACAGTTATAATAACAACAGTTATAATAATAACAATAATAATAATACAGTGTTCCCTTAATTTTCGCAGGTTCGAACTTCGCGAAATGTCTATATCACGGCTTTTCAAAAATATTAATTAAAAAATACTTCGCGGGTTTTTTCCCCTATACCACGGTTTTTCCCGCCCGATGATGTCATATGTCATCGCCAAACTTTTGTCTGCCTTTAATAAATATTTTTTTAATAAACTTTAATAACTAAACATGGTGAGTAATAATCTAAATGGTTGCTAAGGGAATGGGAAATTGCAATTTAGGGGTTTAAAATGTTAAGGGAAGGCTTGTGATACTGTTCATAGCCAAAAATAGTGTATTTATTTCCGCATCTCTATTTCGCGGAAATTCGATTTTCGCGGACAGTCTCGGAACGCATCCCCCATGAAAATCGAGGGAACACTGTAATAAGCTGATGACTCAAAATGCAGATTTTGCAAAGAAGCTGATAAAACAATTGATCGATCACATCCTCAGCGGCTGCAAGAAAATTGCACGGACAGACTACAAACAGAGGCACAACTACTTGGCCCAGATGCTCCAGCAGAACCCGTGCCACAACTACCACCTACCAGTGGTAAAGAACTGGTGGGATCATAAACCTGAGAAGATAGTTGAAAACAAACATGCCAAAATATTCTGGGACTTTAGAATTCAAACTGACAAAGTTTTGGAACACAATACACCGGACCTCATGATTGTGGAAAGGAAAAAAGTATGGATCATTGATGTCACCATATCAGACGACAGTCGAATTGATGAAAAACAACAAGAAAAACTTAGCCGACATCAGGATCCTAAAATCAAACTACAACAACTCTGGCATAAACCAGTACAGGTGGTCCCACTAGTAATATACATACTGGGTGCTATGCCAAAAGACCTCAGCTGGCATTTGACAACAATAAACATTGACAAAATCATGATCTGTCAGTTGCAAAAGGCCACCGTATTTGGATCTGCGCGCATCATACAAAAATACATCACATAGTCCTAGATGCTTGGAAAGTGTTCAACTTGTGATATTGTGATATCGATCTCATTTGCTGTGTATTACTGTTGTTATGAATATTATAATAATAATTATTATTATTATTTGCTGTGCTGTATTGTTGAAATAACAACAATAAATAATAACAATAATAACTATATTATTATAATTATTATTATTTATTCAGTCATGTTTATGTAGTAAATATTCAAGGTGGAGACACTTTGAGAGCTGCATGCAATGAAATTTCATTTTAATGTATGCCGATTAGTGTAAATTCAAAGTTATTTTAAGTGTAAGTTTGCAGTGAGGCAGGCCAACTAGTTGGAAAGAGCTCTGCAAAAGCTGCAGCTCTGGGTTCAAAAGCCCCCACCTTGCCTAAGCAATTCTGCACGTGCCTTTTGCTGAAGCCGAGCTGCTGCAGAAAAAAAATCTGTAATATATGCATCCGGGAGACGATCGACGTAGCTCCTTTGATTTTTTGGGCACCCTCCTTGCCCAAAGGTGCTGAAGTCTAGATTCTGCAACTTGAAGAAGAACGAGAAGTCTGCCACGTTGGTTATAAGTGAGGGGAAATGTGGTGCACATGGAAAAAAAATAGTGAATGCTGGCTGACAATCTGGCCGAGAAGAAGACGAAAGGAAACGAACAGCCGTAAGCAGATGATAGCAAAATAAAAAACAAAAAACGGATTAAACTTAACAAATCAACATGACCATCAGCGTCAGGGAGGCAAGCAACAAAAATGCTTTGTACAATGTGACCGTGTTCCCAAACCAGAATTTTGGATGAAATTCTGAAAGGGAAAAAAATAAGTCATAAAATTTGTGCTTATTCTTTTTCTTCTGTAAATGCTCAAATACACTTAAGTAAGAAGGCCAGTCCGGGCAGCCCTTGGATTAAAACCACAACTGGCTCCAGAATTTCTATTGTTAAGAAAGCAGTTGAGTCATGTCCAATTTTTACAATTTTTTTTTGCCATGGTTGTTAAGTGAACCACAGCATCACTGGTTGGGGACATCTGAAACCACAAGTTGTAGAGTTGAAAAGGTTGGGCAGCCTTTCCTTAGAGGAAGGGAAAGATGGCTCATGTACACCCAACCCAAGCTCTTGGCTTAGTTGGCAATAAATGCCATGTCCCTGCGTTCAAGTGATTAAAATATCACCCAGAATGTGTCTTTCTACCACAAAGTCAAGAACGCTGCAAATATTTTCTGATTGACTGACTTATTTATTTATTAGAGTTGGAAGGGACATTCATTGTAGGTCATCTAGTCCAACCCCCACCCTCCGCCGCTCAAGTAGGTGTCCGTACACCATTTTGGACAAATGGCAGTCCAGTCTCCCTTTGAAAGTCTCAAGTGTTGGAGCTCCCGTGACCTCCGCAGGCAAGCTGTTCCACTGGTTGATCATTCTCACTGCCAGATAGTTCCTCCTTATTTCCAGGTTGAATCTCTCTTTGGTCAGCTTCCATCCATTATTCCGTGTTGGCCATCTGGTGCTTTGGAAAATACCTTTCTGTGGTAGCCCTGTGATAGCCCTGCTATCACGTCTCTCCTGGTCCTTCTCTTCGCCAGACTGGCCATGCTCAGTTCTTGCAACTGCTCTTTGTATGTTATAGTCTCCAGTCCCCCTTATCATCCGAGTTGCTCTCTTCTGCACTTTCTTCAGTTTCAATGTCTTCCCAGTCTAGCCTATAGCTCTGGGAACTCCTGATGAGTTTCCAGCCTTATTCTAACCAGGCCCAATTCCTGCCTAAATAGGGGTCATTCAGGTGAAAGAACAATGGAAAATTTCAAGTCTTTAGACATCAACTGTTGCTTAACCTCATCCTGAGGAGGAGAATAGCATGAGTCATTGTTTTACACTGCGGAAAGAGAGGCAAAACCGTGAGAATATAACAAAGAGTAACTCTTGCATCAGGCGAAAATATATAGGATGGGTAATCGAGTGCTGGCAGAAAAAGCTCATATTTGCAAGCAGCTAGGTAGGTTCCAAAACGATTCTTAAGAAGACCCATCAAAAAGGGAATTTGTAGTTTGGGATTTGCTATCCAGGGATGTTCCCTCTTCAAACATTCTAGGTTCCAATATTTGGGTGGCTGTTGCGAAGAAGAGGGATCAGACGGTTCTCCAAAGCATCTGAAGGCAGGACAAGATGCAATGGATGGAAACTAATCAAGGAGAGATCCAAGCAAGAACTAAGGAGGAATTGCCTGAAAGGGAGACCAATTAACCAGTGGAATGGCTTGGCTCAGGAAGTAGTGGTTCTCCCACCACTGGAAGATTTTAAGAAGAGAATGGACAGCCACTTGTCTGGAGTGGTATAAAGATGGGGGTTGCTTGAGATGGGGGTTGGACTAGAAGACTTCCAAGGTCCCTTCCAACTATGTTATTCTGCAGCTATCATTGGTAGCTGATTATGTGTGCGTCCCCTCGCGAGAATTTTGCTTCTGCGCATGCGCACAATTGGACTACCACGGAGCAGTCACACTCAAATTGAACAATCAGGAGGTTTCATGCCCCCTAAAAAAAGATGCTATTTAAATGACCTTCAACATTTTCTTCTAATTGCCTAACGCGTTTAGAACATGAAGCTTTTTCCAAGGCTGTTCGGTTCAAAATAATAGACAAATAATGTTAATGTGCACGCTGGCCAGCATCATAATTATCTTTAATTCTCTCCATTTAGTGTATTTTGAAGCCCTAAGACAAATACTGTATTGGCTTTGTAAGGTTATTATCAGCAGCCCAAGCAAAGCCTCCTGCAGGATATCAACCGTAATCTACCATGCAGGTTGGCACAATATGTTTTTCTACTTGAGAGTTAGGGCAGAGAGAGAGAGAAAGAGGTAAAGAGGAAGGGAGGAGATAGATATATATAGGTAGGTAGGTAGATGGGTGGGTGGGCAGGTAGGTAGGCAGGTAGGTAGATTAATAGACAGAGAGTAGTGGGTTGCTTCCGGCACGGTAATGGACTGTGCACCAGTAGCAGCCGCCAGATTGTTCAATTTGAGTGTGACTGCTCCGTGGTAGTCCAATTGTGCGCATGCGCAGAAGCAAAATTCTCGCGAGGGGACGCACACATAACATTTCAGTGATTTTTTTGCTTCTGTGCAGGCGTGAAAGCAAAACAAATCATCGAAATCTTGTGCACACGTTCCCTCGCAAGATTTTAGCACATTTTTGCTTCCTGCCCATGAGCAGAAGCAAAAACATGCTGGGGACGTGTGCGCATGCACGCGAAACAACTGAAGCTGTATGCAAAGCGCACTGGGAGCAGCGGTAATGGCAATCCACCTCTGAATAGATAGATAGATAGATAGATAGATAGATAGATAGATGGATGGATGGATGGATGGATGGATGGATGGATGGATGGATGGATGGATGAATGGATGGATAGAATAGAATGGAATAATTTTATTGGCCAGGTGTGATTTGACGTACAAGGAATTTGTCTTGGTGCATATGCTCCCAGTGTACATAAAAGAAAATATAGATTTGTCAAGAATCATGTAGTACAACACTTAATGATTGTCATATAGATAGATAGTCAGATAGATAGATAGATAGATAGATAGATAGATAGATAGATAGATAGATAGATGAGGGAGGGGGAGAGGCAGAAAGAGAGAGAGAGAGATAAAGGGGCATTGAGGAGACCAAAGTTACCTATCCAATTCTGTGTCCACCAAAAGATAAGAATCTGGTACTCTCCTACCACAATCTTGTACTTAAACCACTCCTCGTATTGTCTTTTTGATTGAGGCATTGGGGTGGGCTCTAAATCCCCAGGCACCTTCTGTGGCTTGGAGGAATGATTAGAACCTGGGTCTTCCAATTCCTAGCCCAGTACTTTGACCCTTAAATCATTCTGGCTCTCTTATTTTAAGGATATACAGTACATGCAAAAACAAAAACAACAAAAACCGCCCTCTAAACGTGATTCACGTCAATCAGTCGATGGATATAAACACGAGCTGCCAAGAAAGATCTCCATAAAACATTCTCTCCACCCGTAACCAGTTCTTCTCTTAGTCCACAGAGGGACCAGTGTTTCCGGCGGCATCTGCAACATGCTACGCAACCAGCTGACGGTCAGAGTTAAGTTCCTTGTTCTTGGAGACATCCCCACTATAAATATTTTTTTTAAAAGAACCACTGATGCATTTCAAGCACAGTCTGGTTCCATTTTATTTACTAGGACTCATATTCCAAGCCAAGAGGACTCTCAGTGGACAAGATTCCCTTCTTTCAGGAAAAAAGAAAAAGAAAAAAACCCCAGAATAACCACATAACCGTTAAGGATGACAAAATTACAGGACATTTTGGCATCCGAGGAACGTTCAAAGAGCGAGCTCTTGCAAACAGGGTTAGGCAACGTTCCTGAAGCTCAGCAGGGTGGTTTTGTATCAAGATAATGCAGATATTCCTTGTAATGTGATTTTTGTTCCCCTCCCAGGCTCTGTAATCACAAGCATCAACATTTATTTATTTTTGCAAAGCTTTCTGCCCTGTTCTTATGATGATTACAGTACTACCCAGGGTGTGTTTGTAGCCATGTCAGTGGGGAAAAAAATGACTTGGGAGTTGACATTTTTGGGAATGCCCCTAAGGAATGCGTTTTAGAAGAGCAAATGACTTATCACTTATAAAGCCCTACATGGCTTGGGACCGGAGTATTTACGGGACCATCTTCTGCCTCACACTTCCCAGAGGCAGATCAGAGCCCACAGGGTTGGCCTTCTCGGGGTCACGTCAACCAGTGTTGACTGATGGAACCGCAGGGGAGGGCCTTCTCTGTGGCGGTCCCGGCACTCTGGAATTAACTACCCCCAGAGATCTGCACTGATTAGTTTAATTAGTTTAATTAGTTGGATCTTATAGCCCAAATTTCGACGGGACCGAACATGAATCTCCCAGTTTTAATATTTCTCGGGAACTGAGAACTTTTTTAAAGAGGCAGGATGGATTGTCAAAGCATTTTGTCTACTAATCCTCCCAACCCTTCAAAACATCATGTCCAATACAGTCATGGCTGTACCTACTTTTGGAAGGAGGCCTCCATGCCTTGCTGACACTAAAGCCATTGTAGCTAAGGTTATAGACTTGTGATGTAGGAATAACTGAATTAAATGTGATAAATAAATAATTAAAATATCAATCACTACACTCCGGTTAACAGTAGACCATCAGAATTTATACTGAAGCAAGAAAACCTAAGGACAGAAGAAGATGAAGAAAAGTTTAAGAAGCATTTCTCAAATGGAGTTTCCATTTTCAGGTTGAATTTAAAGCTTACTTATTTTATTTTAATGTATTGATTGGATTTTCTATGCTGTCCATCTCACTGAAACAGCAACTCTGAGCAGCTTACAATATAACATTATTGTTTTACACCGGGAAGTAGAAAACCAAAAATTATATGGGAAGAAATCAACAAGATGTCAACAGTTCTGCTCCACACTTTTTAAAACTTCACTACCAGAGCAACAGTGGATTTGAGTTATAATTACTTAACTAAATATTTTCAGATTGTCATAAAGACAAAATAGTGTTTTCTTATTTTATTTTAGGAATTGTTTCCCAATTGTTTTCATCTAGAATTCTTTTAACAATATCTGTTACCACCTATGCAACCTTGGTGCCCATTCCTGCTTATATCTCTGGCTGTAGTTTTTTTTTCTGAGGTGTTTAATATTACATTCTAGATGTTTAAGGTGGGAGGGTCATGTGGTTTGTGATTTAAGGGAAAAAAATAGTCTCAACTTTTAAAACTTAGATGGCAGTCCAAATTTTCCATGCTACTAAATAGGCATTGGGCTTTTGGAAATGGAGCTTATAAACTGTGGTACATTGATTAGACAATTAATCATATCTTGTTTATTCTTCATTCTGATATCGGATAGAATTCCCAATTCTGTGTTCTATGTTCCATTGCTGGTTGGGGAATTTTGGGAATTGAAGTCCACTCATCTCAAAGCTGCCAAGTTTAAGAAACACTGTTTTATTCTAAATTATTCCACAGGCTACCCTTTTCACCTATCACATTGTGATCTGCAACACAGAAGATTTACATTGGGGTGACAATTATCTTGAATTGTCTTTAGAATCAAATGTGAGTTTAAAAGCTTTTTTTTTTTTAAATCATGGGGAGCTAGAAAGTTTTGCAGGAAACATTTCAGCTTTTATTTTTTGAGGAAAGTATTTTCTGCACTGAATGTTTCTTACACAGAGCACGAAAAGCAGGAAGGAAGTTGAAGAATTTACAGCATCCTTGTCACTGACTTCTCCTTTTCCTGGCTATTGTTGTCAAACATGACAGGGACAATTTTCAGTTCTCAGCAATGTCATTTTGCAAACTGGTTATGCAAAAAATAGTATCTGCATTCCCATAGATCTTCTCCAGTTTACTGGATGGACAAGGCAGGAGTGAGAAGGAAAATGGGTGGCAGATAAGCTAATAAAGGATACAAAATTGGGCACAAATCTTAATGTTTTTAGTAAATGTGATTCAATAATTTCCTGCTCAAAATGGGGTTTTAAGTGGATCCAGCACAGAGGGTGTTAAAACACAATTCAGATCTGGGTTATTTATTTTATTTTATTATTATTTATTAATTAGATTTCTATGCCGCCCTTCTTTGCAGATTCAAGGCGGCTCACAGCGAAATAGATACAAAAATACAATACAGTATATAAGAAATCTATTTTAAAACAATTCTAAAACCCAATAGTTACAAACAGTCATCCACATTCGTTCCATATACATTGGCGGGAATTAGACATAACACTCAATGGCCCCAAGCCTGCCGGCAGAGATGCAGAAGACCAAGCGGGTTGGGGCGGTATGAATCCCTGGAGGGAGTTGATTCCATAGGGCCGGGGCCGCCACAGAGAAGGCTCTTCTCCTAGGCTCCGCCAGGTGGCATTGTCTTGCAGATGGGACCTGGAGAAGGCCAACTCTATGGGACCTAACCAGCCATTGAGATATTTGAGGCAGAAGGTGGTCCTGAGGGTAATCTGGGTTAGTTATTGGGAATAGAGGAAGAGTAAACCTCTGGTTCTGGTGACTGATCCTGTGGATTTTCCAACATTGTCCAGGAAGTCTGGGACACATATATTTGCCTTCATTCATGAGAGTTAAAGCACAACACTAACTTGCTATGTCAGGGGTCTCCAACCATGGCAACTTTAAGACTTGTGGACTTCAACTCCCAGAATTCCTCAGCTAGCAAAGCTTTTGTTGAAGACCACAACTCCTTCAATTTTGAGTTGAAGTCCACAAGTCTTAACATTGCCAAGGTTGGAGACCTCTGTGCTATGAAACATATCAAGTTAAGTGAGAATCATCACCAAAATCAAAGCCAGCCCATCAGTTGGGTCAAGCTATGATCCCCTCACAGGCTGATAACAGCTGCCATCAGTTCCAGAACAGATCGTATGTCCAAATCTGGTTTAAGAGGACCTCTCTTTGCCCAAAACTTACATGGAACAATCAACAATTCTTTCTAACACCTCCAACATCTCAAATAGTCATCTGAAATGGGGGGGGGGGATCACACCTCAAAATTAGGATGTGGATTTAAGGTTGGTAAGCTTTAGGACATCTGGAATTCTATGAGCATGTTTTGAGGCTGCCCAAAATGGTTTTCTTGGAGGGTAAGGGATTCTCAATTCCTAAAATGACTGCCATGGGTTGGGGGGTTGTACAACCAGTCACAAAACACCTGGGAGGTCACTTTCTATTTTCCTCTCTACCCATTTCAAAATGCTCTCCGCCATCCGAGTCATAAAACACCTGGGAGGTCATTTTCCATCTTCCTGTCTAGAAAGAAGATTTTAAAATGCTGCCGTCCATCCCAGCTTCTCCTCCATTTTCTAGGCATGGTTTGAAATGAAATTCTGCAGCTGCCTCCTTTATTTTTCAAGGATTCTTAGAAGTCTCGCATATTCTTGGAAGTACAGATATTGCCAGAGGCTGGTACATTTTGTCATAACAGGCTGGTTCCCCATCATGCTTTCTTCATGACACAAGGTGCACCAAAAGAGGCATTAGAATATAGAATCGTAGGATCATAGAGCTGGAAGGGAATTAGAGTTAGGGACTCTTATATCATTCTGCTCAAATGGTTATCCAACCCTCTCTTGAAAACCTCCAGTGATGAAGCACCCACAACTTCTGAAGGCAAACTCTTCCACTGATAGAATAGAATAGAATTCTTTAGTAGCCAAGTGTGATTGGACACACAAGGAATTTGTCTTTGGTGCAGATGCTCTCAGTGTACATAAAAGAATATACATTTGTCAAGAATCTTGAGGTACAACAATTAATGATTGTCATAGGGTAAAATAAGCAATGAAGAAACAATATTAGTAAAAAAATTTAAGGATACAAGCAACAAGTTATAGTCATACAGTCATAAGTGGGAGGAAATGGGTGATAGGAATGATGGGGGGAAAATAATAGTACTGCAGACTTAGTAAATAGTTTGACAGTGTTGAGGGAATTATTTGTTTAGCAGAGTGATGGTGTTCAGGGAAAAACTATTCTTGTGTCTAGTTACCTTGCTGTGCAGTGCTCTGTAGCGATGTTTTGAGGGTAGGGGTTGAAACAGTGTCCAGGATGCGAGGGGTCAGTAAATATTTTCACAGCCCTCTTTTTGACTCGTGCAGTATACAGGTCCTCAATGGAAGGATTAAAATGTTCTCACTGTCAGGAAATTTCTCTTTAGTTCTAGAATGGTATAGGATCTTCTCTATAGCTTTTTCCTAGAAATTTAGTTCCTGGCTGGATCTCTCTTTAATGAGCTTCCATTTATTACTTCTTGTCCTGTCTCAGGTGCTTTGGAGAACAACTCCATCCCTGCTTCTCTATGACAATGCCTCAAGTACCAGAAGACAGTTAACATCTCTCCCATATTCTTTCTCTTTTATGGGTAGATTAAGGGTCCCCAAACTGCAACTTTAAGACTTGTGGACTTCAACTCCCAGAATTCTCCAGCCAGCCTAGCTGAAGTCCACAAATCTTAAAGTTGCCAATTGTGAAGGTCATAGCTTGTCCCAACTGATAGGCTGGCTTTGATTTTGGAGTTGATTATCACTTAATCACTTAAGATGTTACATAGCGCAGGGATCTCTAACCTTGGCAACTTTAAGACTTGTGGACTTCAACTCCCAGAATTCTCCAACCAGCCTAGGTGGCTGGAGAATTCTGGGAGCTGAAGTCAACAAGTCTTAAAAGTTGCCAAGTGTGAAGAATTCTAGGCTAGATAATGCTAGTTCCTTTAACCATGCATCGTATGGTATAGTCTCCAGAATCTTTATCACCTCTGTTGCTCTTTTCTGCAACTTTCTAGGGCCTCAGAATGGGTGTTTGTCTCTGTGTTATGGTGACCAGAACTGTATATGCACCAGAGGATAGATATTGCCAATGTCTGGTTCCATATCTGATCATCGCTGAAAAGGTTGACTTTTTAATACCCAAGCCAAAGATCAAAGTTTAATCAAACCTATTGATCTCTGGTGTCCCAAACATTTCCAATTCCCCCCTCCTCAATCCCCAGTTCTTCAATTTATTTCAACCGTATCACAGTTGTTGCAATTCTGTAATCTTGCTTTTTTCTAAAGCACATGTTTATTTAAAAGTGTTTCACCAGCTCCACCCAGGCCTGTGGGCACTTCGGTGATGTCAACCATGACACATCCAGAACGTAATCCAGTTGTTACTAGGAACTAAAAAGCTACACGCCCTTTCCAAAAAAGGCAATGAGGAAATAGTCACAAGAGGAGGGGCTTGGAAAATGACGGAAAAGCTGACAGCCAAAACAATAAGAGCCCGATTGTGTTGCAAAAGAAATTGCTAAATTCTAGCGTGAGCAATCTCAGTTGCTTTGACCTCCAGAACATCAGAGCAATAGAGTTCAAAGGGACCTTGGAGGTCTTCTAGTCCAGTGTTTCCCAACCTTGGCCACTGGAAGGTATCTGGACTTCAACTCCCTGCATTCGCTGGCTGGGGAATTCTGGGAGTTGAAGTCCAAATATCTTCAAGTGGCCAAGGTTGGGAAACACTGTTCTAGTCCAACCCCATATTCAAGGAGAAGATCCTGTACATTCTTGACAAATGGCTGTCCAAACTCTTCTTGTAAACCTCCAGTGATGGAGCAGCCACAACTTCTGAAGGCAAGCCATTCCACTCATTTGTTCTCACTGTCAAAAAAAATATCTTTATTTCTCAGTTGGGGTTTTCTTTAACAAGCTTCCACTCATTATTTCTTGTCTTTCCTTCAGGTGCTATGGGAGAAAAATTGTTCCCCTTCATCTTTGTGATAGCCCTCAAATATTGGAACACTGCAATCATGTCATCCCCTAGTCTTTCTTTTGTCACATGCCCAATTCTTGCAATCATTCTTCGTAGGCTTTGGCCACCATCACCCTCAGCATCATTGTTGTGCTTCTCTGCAGTCTTTCTGGAGCAGGGATGTCAAACTCAATTTCATTGAGGGCTGCATTATGGTTGTGTTTGACCTGGGAGGGGGGCAGAGGGCGTGGCCGTTTCGATGTCACTCATGTCAGGGGCACCTGTGATGGCCCAAGTGCTTTGCAAGTGAAAACGGGCTTCCAAACTCTGTTTTTGGCTGCGACGGCCTCCTGCAACCCTCTGCTGGTGGAAATGGAACCTGAGAAGGTCACACGCAGCAGTTCCAAGCTCCGTTTTTACTAGCAGAGGCACTGCAGGCCGCTCCTTTGCTGTTTCCAGAATGGCGCGGCGGGTCAGATCTAATCATCCCGTGGGCCAGATCCAGCCCCCAGGTCTTGAGTTTGACATCCCTATGCTAGAGTCTCAACATCTTTTTTTTAAAAAAATATTTTAATTGAATATGAATATTAAAAAAGACATTGAAAACATTGAAATACAAACTTAATACAATACAAACAAAACAGGAAAACATACAAAAACACGTTAAAAACTTTTGTAACACATTTTTGTACAGTAAATTGATGTCACACTTCCATGTAAACTGTATTTCTTTTACATTTTCATCTATCACTCTATTTAACTATTAATTAATGTTTACCTGTTATAGTATAGATTATATCTATTCCTTATACATTCCTTCTTCTATTGCGAAGTTTATTTTCCTTCACCCTTATGATTACAACTATGTACATTTGTATATCCACCTTCCCTTCTATTTTCTTTCTTTCTATCAATTTGTAGAACAAAGTACAAACTTCGAAGTACTTTTTGATTTAGTTCAATTGTTAATTTATCTAGCTCAGCACACTCTAATATTTTCTTAGTAATGATCTTGTCATTTGGCATGTTTTTTGCATCGTGATGACCAGAACTGGATGCAATATTTCAAGTGTGGTCAGCAATCATTTAATCAAGAGGGAGTTGCAACCTATTGGAAGATCATCAAACCTGTCCATTGCTTTCTGTTTGTTCTGTCGGCTTCCCCTACTCTCATATTTTAGGCTCTATAGATAACCATTTAATTTGGGGGTGGGGGCAGGTGCAAAACAAAGCACCAGAAGTAAAACCACTGCATTCTTTCTTTGTTTTCTTTATATTTCAACCCTGTGGGGCAGCCCCCAAAGTGGATCATTGTGGGAATGCAAAGAGTGTGAAGCAGATAAAGATGAATCATTAAAAAAAAAATATCTTGAGCATCACTTCAAACAACAGGAAACTAAAACCCGCCTGAATGACAACGAAGTTGATCACGGAATTGCGCAACATCAAAGTGGTTATTCAGGCACCTGGTTGTGTTCTGTTGCTTCTCTTTCTCTTCCTCTGCAGAGCATGGAAGGGAAGTAGCAAGTAGAACCGAGAGATAACCAGGGTTTCCTTTGTGGCTATTCAGAGTTGGGTGTCAGGCCGAAGCCATCGTGGACTTGGAGACTTTGGTCTGCCACATTTTATACTTTAGAATGTATTCTTGCTGTGGGAATTTGGTAGGGGCGGTTGCATGAGGGTTGTAGAGATGTAGCCATAAGATTTTCAAGGTCATCCTTTGTTCAACACCTGCCCAGAAGCTAATGGGAGTAACGGACATGTTGGCAGAAGAAGACTGGTCAACATGATCGTTCTGTCCTAGGCCCACTCATCTTGAAAATAAAGCAGGAATCCACACACTGATATTTCAAATCAGTCTTTATATATGTAAAGTCTCAGTTTTTACAAGCCAAAGTCATGCACGTGATATAAACTTGGCAGTTTCTCAGTGAGGGTAATTAAGATAGAAGAATTCCGTGGCTTGGCTGCTGCCAAAGATCAAAGCTATGTGTGCATTCCTTCATGAGATAAGGAGCCTCCAGTTTCACAGACTTACTATGACAGCTTCCCAGCATCTCAGCAGACAGGGCACTTTTGCTCCAAGGATTCTAGCAGGAAAATAACAGGTGGCTAGCCTAACCTTGCTGAGACCTCAAACATCATCCGACTTCATTGCAAAATGTTGTAACTTCACCCCGAATTACTCATAACCACTCTTAAATACCTATAGGAAGTGGTCAACAATTCATTACAGTTAAAAACTACAGACTACTTCCTTTTTCCATATAAGTATTCTTATTTTTTTTTAGTCTTCAAAAGCAGGCATCTAACAAAGGCTCATATTCTTCCTCCTCTTCCTCCTCTTCCTCTAAGTCAGACCCTACTGTCATTGGCATATCAGCCACCTCTGGTGGTCTTTCAGGTTCACCCAGGTCTTTTTCTCCCTCACTCTCACTCTCTGAGTCAGCTGGCAACACCACTGGCCCAGTGCACCAAGATGGACCTGGCTCGTCCTCCTCAGAATCTATCATTACCAGAGGTGTTGTGAGGAGCACTCACAACAGTGATGTGGATGTGGGAACAAGGGAATCAACTTTAAAGTGGGTGGACAAACCCTCATAGCTTTAGATTCAGGTTTCTCACAGATGTGCCAACATGGTTCTGTTAATAAATTGGAACTTTGAAGAATGCTGTGCCTCACACTCTGATTTGATTTTGGATCCTATTTGGAACCCTGACACTGGGTTGCAAAAGGCACAACACAAAAAGCCGGGGAGTCTGCAGGACGCATGTTGCAGTAAACCTGCCTTTTTGGGGGGACTCCCAGCTACACACAAGCAGGTTGATCCATTTTCATAGTATCTGCACTTCTAAAAACTTTTGGAACTTATTCGTTGCAACATTTACTATCTGCTTCCCACAACACTCATCCCTTGGAGGACTGCAAGGTGTTAAGCAGAAAAGTCTTGCAGAAAAATTGCAGGGAAGAGCAAGCAACAAAGATAAGGAATGGATCTGCAGGCGAAATCATAGGATGAATGATTCAGGGAACCATGAACCATTTGGTTAAGCAGAACTTTCTTATTAGTGAAAACAATTAATCAGTGGGTTCACCTTCACAGGTTGTGGGGGCTCCACCAATGGAGGATTTTATGAAAAGATTGGACAGGCAATTGTCTGAAACAGTCTAGGGAAGTGGTTCCCAACCATTTTTTGGCCATGCCCCACCTAAGCATCTCTAAAATCCTGATGCCCCCCCCCCATCGTGACATATAATTCTTACTATTCAAAAAGTGAACTTTTCTCTAATAACTCTAATAACCTCTATAACTGTCTGGTTTGGTGCTGCAACCCAACAGGACCGACACAGACTTCAGAGGATAATCAGAACTGCAGAAAAAACAATTACTGCCAACCTGCCTTCCATTGAGGACCTGTATACTGCACGAGTCAAAAAGAGGGCGGGGAAAATATTTACTGACCCCTCACATCCTGGACACAAATAGTTTCAACTCCTACCCTCAAAACGTCGCTACAGAGCACTGCACACCAAGACAACTAGACACACGAACAGTTTTTTTCCGAATGCCATCACTCTACTAAACAAATAATTCCCTCAACACTGTCACACTTTCTACTAAATCTGCACTTCTATTCTACTAGTTTTTCTCATCATTCCTATCACCCATTTCCTCCCATGTTGACTGTATGACTGTAACTTGTTGCTTATATCCTAAGATTTTTATTAATATTGCTTCTTCATTGCTTATTTGACCCCTATGACAATCATTAAGTGTTGTACCACATGATTCTTGACAAATGTATATCTTATTTTATGGACGCTGAGAGCATATGCACCAAGACAAATTCCTTGTGTGTCCAATCACACTTGGCCAATAAAAATTCTATTCTATTCTATTCTATTCTATAAATGCAGAACTGGCTGCCGTTTGGATGATCTCCACAGCAGGAAACAAGACAAGCACAGGAACCGAAGCAGACAGGCTATATAATTTCACCAGGGTGTAGAGTGAAACTGAGTGTTGCAATATTTAAATCTGACTGATACTATTTTCCTACTGTCTCTATTTCATTTAAATTGCACCAAGCAAATATTCGGTCTTCGAGCAGAAATGCGCTCTTTTTGCTTACTAGTGAGCAAAAGAATGCCTGACACGGATGCCTCAAATTCCATTTTATATGACAGACTAGCATTTGTCAGCAACGACCGGACCACCCTGTGAGTGACAGAATTTAAATCGTATTTTTAGAAAAGGCTGAAAAGGATAACTTACAGAGCAAGGAAGATTGACTCACTAGACCAGTGTTTTCCAAACTTGCCTACTTTAAGAGGCGTTGACTTCAACTCCCAGAATTCCCCAGCCAAGAATTCTGGGAGTTGAAGTCCACACCTTATAAAGTGGTTATGTTTGGAAACCACTGGTCTAGGGCTTCCCAAGACATGCCAACCCAGATTATTATTATTATTATTATTATTATTATTATTATTATTATTATTATTATTATTATTTTTATTTTTTTATTTATTTATTTATTTATTTATTTATTAGATTTGTATGCCGCCCCTCTGCACACTCGGGGCGGCTCACAGCAGTGACAAAAACAATATACATTGACAAATCTAATAATTCAAAATCTAAAATAACACTTGTACATTTAAAAATCTAAAAGCAAAGAACCCCAATATAAAAAAACATACATTCAGTCATATCATACACTAAAACTACATAGGCAGGGGGAGATGTCTCAGTTCCCCCACGCTTGACGACAGAGGTGGGTTTTAAGGAGTTTACGAAAGGCAAGGAGGGTAGGGGCAGTTCTAATCTCTGGAGGGAGATGATTCCAGAGGGTCGGGGCCGCCACAGAGAAGGCTCTTCCCCTGGGTCCCGCCAGAGGAAATTGTTTAGTCGACGGGACCCACAGAAGGCCAACAATCATGGCTCATTCAGTAAATTATATTTATACAAATCACGGTCCAGGTAAGATGTACAAAATCTAAAAGGGGAACACCTGGACTCCAGTTTGCAAGCTGAGTGAGAGTCTGTTGCCATTTGTGCTACTGCCCTCAACTGCCCCGGCTGGCTGACGCACAAAAATGACTCTTTAAACACATAAAGTGCCTATTTCCTTTCCTCTCGGACTTCTAAGGCAGAGAAGCAGGCTAAAAGGGCACTGTTTGGACTTCACAGCCTGAGGTTAGACCAAACGTTTGACTTGGGTCAGTCTGGATTAAAGAAAAATATTCAAAGTGGACCTCATTGGTTTACTTTCGTCCAGAATTTGGCAGGACTGAAAAGGATAAAGTTCAATACTCAACGATGTGTTGGCCACAAGAAAATCTTCTGAACGAAAACATCTGGAGAGCATTTGGGGGGGAGGAATCTTCAGGAAACTCTCATTTACATTCAAGCAGCTTTTCTGTTTCAAGCAACTTGAACGGCCCGGGCAGGATTTGTATGCTGATCTCAATTTCCGCATCTATACCTACAGTGCAGTACAGTAACAAACACACACACACACAATGTTAAAACACACAACTAATCAGACATTGGTCTCAGTGGGAGAGCAAGCAGGAAGAATGTCTTTGGTGATTCTCAATCATCCAAGTTATGGTCGCCCCAAAGGTGCTTTTCCAAAAACGTAATGGGACTTTCTTGAGCTTTTCACTTGAAAATGTTTCACTTCTCATTCAAGAACCTCAACCAAGAACTCAGTACGATCTTTTTTCCTTATTGCTCTTCTCCAGGTTTTCACAAAGCCCCAAAGCGCTACTCAATTAAACGAATATTTTACCATTACAGTGTTCCCTCGATTTTCGCGGGGGATGCGTTCCGAGACCGCCCGCGAAAGTCAAATTTCCGTGAAGTAGAGATGCGGAAGTAAATACACTATTTTTGGCTATGAACAGTGTCACAAGCCTTCCCTTAACACTTTAAACCCCTAAATTGCAATTTCCCATTCCCTTAGAAACCATTTGGATTATTATTCACCATGTTTATTTATTAAAGTTTATTAAAAAAAATATTTATTAAAGGCAGACGAAAGTTTGGCGATGACACATGATGTCATCGGGCAGGAAAAACTGTGATATAGGGAAAAAACCCACGAAGTATTTTTTTAATTAATATTTTTGAAAAACCGTGGTATAGACTTTTCGCGAAGTTCGAACCCGCGAAAATCGAGGGAACACTGTATTAGTTTTTGAGTGTTCGTTACATAAGGGCCAGGGGTGGGTTCCGACCAATCCAGACCGGTTCGCCTGAACCGGTAGCGACCTTCTGGTGACGTCACCAAATCGGATCGATCGGTGCCAGTTCGTGGGCGCCATCTTGTTTTTTAAAATTATTTTTCCTTCTGAGCATGCACAAAAGCCGAGTTCTGGCACTGTGCATGCGATTGCCATCTTTTTTTTTGGCTTTGTTTTTTTTAATTATTATTATTTTCTGGTTTTTCATTATGGCACATACACACATGCGCCTGAGGTGCGCCCACGCAGTGCAGGAGGAAACAAACTGGCAACAAGGTAAGTTGTCACCCACCCCGTGATAAGGCCTAAACTTCAGAAAGAAACCCTGCTCGGTTGGAAAACATCAGGAGTGACAACAACCGAATCAAAACTATAGCCCAATGCTCAGCTAAACTGCATGGATCCACACTAGTCAAAACAAACTATCAGTTTACACACACGTGACTATTAGAAGACAAGCCACAGTTTAAACCGGGGAGGGTGGGAGGAATCTCAGTGTTGTGATCTAAAGATATTGGAAAATTGAGCCTCGGGGGTTCCATTCTCCACTATGCCAGTCCTTCCAAATAAATAAATTTAAAATGAAAATGAGACCCACACAGACGTTGAGCTAATGAGCTGAGTTTTCTTCTTCCTGGTAAGGAGCAATGCATTCTAAATAAGAAGCAAAGCACAACAGTGGCATCCAGGTTAATGGATACACAATTGGAAAGGGAGATAATGATAAATTAAGGCTGGGCCAACAATTGAAACTGCAGATTGACATCATGTGCGACCGAGAAGAAGCACACATCGATAGTCTGGAGGAGAAAACAAGAAGGCATGGCTTATATGGGCCAAACTGTTGTTTGCAAAAGACTTTATTATCTCCTGGGAAGGTCTGTGGAGATTCTCAGTCATCCAGGTCATAGTTGTATCAAAGGAGATTTTTCAAAAGGCAACTGGACAACTAGAGGACCAGATTATCTCCAAGACCACCTTCTGCCACATGAATCTCAGCATCTGGTTAGTTCCCACAGAGTTGGTCTCCTCAGGGTCCCATCGGCCAGACAATGCCGGCTGGCAGGGCCCAGGGGAAGAGCCTTCTCTGTGGGAGCCCCGGCCCTCTGGAATCAACTCCCCCCGGAGATTCACACTGCCCCCACCCGCCTCGCCTTCCGTAAGAATCTGAAAACACATTTATGTCACCAGGCCTGGGGTCATTAGTCCCCAGTCTCTGCTCGATGAATGTATTTGGTGTGATAATATGTATGTGTTTCTTTGATTTTAAATGTTTAGTTTTTAAGAAAATTTTAAATTAATTATTCTATTAATTGGCCTAGAAACGTTTTATTTATTGTATTTTTACTAAACTGTTGTAAGCTGCCCCGAGTCCACGGAGAGGGGCGGCATATAAGTCCAATAAATAAATAAACTCTTTTTTCCTTAAGGAAAAGTGCCAGAACTGATGGAGCTTCTTGAATGAGGAGCAAAATAGGCGTTGATTGCTTACCTGAACGCCTCTTCTCGTACGGTGAGTGGGTACAGCAGTCACATGGGGTTGCTCCTGTCCAATCCGGTGGAACTGAGCCTAGTATTAAAAAAGACTGCTGGATCCGCCCCTTCCCCAGAATTCGCGAATCCGTAGACTAGGCTCAGTAGTGAAGCTCTTTAATGTTCAACTCTCATGTGTTATAAGAAAATAGAATAGAAGGTACAGAAGACCACACATAGGGAGGGAAGTGACTGCTGTACCCACTCACCGTACGAGAAGAGGCGTTCAGGTAAGCAATCAACGCCTATTCTCCGTACTGAAGGAGTGGGTCCAGCAGTCACATGGGACATACCCAAGAGATAGGTCCCTAGGGTGGGAGTACATTGCTATCGTGAAAGATAACGGATTGGAGTACTCTACTGCCGAAGGCAGCGTCCGCTGAAGCGTACGAATCGATTTTGTAGTGCTGCATGAAGGAATTTGATGAGGCCTAAGTGGCTGCTTTGCAGACTTCTTCCAACGGAGCCTGAGTCACCCAGGCGGCAGATGTGGCAGCGCTTCTGGTGGAATGCGCTGTAATATTCCTTGGAATAGAGAGGGAAGCTGTCTCGTAGGCCTTAGAGATGGTCCCTCTGATCCAACGACCTATTACTGTAGAAGACACTCTGGATCCCAAGGATCTGGAATGGTCGACCATGAAGAGTGCTTCAGACCTCCGGATGGATCTTGTGCGTTGGATATAAACCTTTGGCGCTCTAGGGAGATTCAGAGTGTGCCATCTAGTAGCCAGGAGATGCTCTCGTTGGAGACAGAAGGAAGGTAATATGATATCCTGAGATCTGTGAGACATGGAACTAACCTTTGGTAGAAAGGTGGGGTCCAGACACAGAACCACCTTGTCCAGGTGAAACTGGCAAAGATCCTGTCTGAGAGAAGGGCTGCCAACTCAGATATGCGTCGGGCGGATGTAATCGCCACCAGGAATGCTATCTTAAAGGATAGGTACCTGAGGGACGCAGAGTTCAGGGGTTCGTAAGGTGTCTGAGAAAGAGAGTAGAGAACCCGTGGCAAGACCCAGGTAGGATATCTGTGGATTTTAGAAGGCCTGAGGTGGCCACTCCCCTTAGAAATTCTTGGATTTCTGGGAGGGAGCAGAGGGGCTGCCTGCGAGGCCCCGCCAAGACGGAAGAAATGACAGCCAGGAGTCGGCGGATGGAGCTGGTAGAGAGGCCCTGGTGGAAAACCTTTCCCGAGGAAGGTGATTATCCTGTGGATGGGAAGACACAGGGGAGAAAGACCCTCCTGCGAACACCCTGATGGAATTTGGACCAAGAATGGTCGTAGATCCTTGGTAGACCCTCTTCTAGACTTCAGGATGATTTCCACTGAGTCCGGGTCAAACCCTCGCAGGTCTAAGTCCCTCCGGATAATAGCCAGGCGATGAGTTGGGACCACTCTGGGTCCGGATGGAAGGAGGCCCCCTGTCACAACCTATCCTCCGAACTGGGAGTCGCCAGGGGTCCTGGACGGACCGTTGTTGGAGGTCCGCGAATCATGGTCTGCGAGACCCGTGAGGGGCAATCAGAATTACTCGGGCCGTCTCCAGGAGGATTTTGTTGATCACGTCTGGCAGAATTGGAATTGGAGGGAAGGCATACAATAGATCTGGAGGCCAAGGGCTCCTGAGAGCATTGATTGCCTCTGCTCCCGGAGACGGGAACCTGGGGATGAAGCGAGGGATCTGGGCATTGGCTTTGGCCGCCTATAGATCCAACCCTGGATGGCCGAACCTGAGGCAGATTTGGTGGAATAGTGACTGATGGAGATTCCACTCGCCTGGATCTAAGGTCGCTCGCGAGAGCCAGTCCGCTTGGACGTTGAGGCTCCCCGAGATGAGGTCGACTAGAAGCGACTGGAGATTCTTCTCTGCCCAAAGGCCTAACTTCAGGGCCTCCCTCATGAGGGCCTTGGATCTAGAGTCTCCGTGTCTGCCAATATAGCTTTTGGTGACTAGATTGTCGGTGAAAATCAGCACATGCTGGTTGGAGTGTGAGACTGGGATTGTTTTGGAGCTAGAGACACGGCTCTTAATTCTAGCCAATTGGTGGGCCTGGAAGCCTCCTCCGGTGACCAAGTGCCCTGAGCTAAAAGACCCTGGGCGTGGGCTCCCCAGCCCGAGAGGCTGGCATCTGTGGTGACTACAAACTGGTCGGGGCACCGGAAGGAAGATCCCTTGTCTAGGGCTGGATAAGTCCACCACTTGAGGGATCTGCGAACCGTCGGTGGAATGGTGAGGCGACGATTCGAGATACTGTGGCCCGAACTCTGGAATGGTAATAGAAGCCCCTGAAGGACCCTGGCGAGAAGACAGGACCAGGGGACAATACCAAGACATGACACCATTAACCCAAAAGGGAAGATAGGGTGGCAATGGAGGTAGATTGCTGGGGCAGGATGCGAGCAATGAGATCCAAAGGCTGCGTTTTCTCTCAGAGGAGAAGAAAACCTGGGATATCTCAGAATTAATGATAGGCCCCAGATGTAGGATGGAAGAGGATGGATCAAGATGACTCTTGTTAAGGTTTATGGAAAAAAACCATGGTTCTGTAGAACCGACATGGTAGAGGAGAGGTCTGCAGCTACACCAGCTCTGGAATTACTATGAATTAAAATGTCATTTAAATAACATAAAAAATGAAAGGGAAAGGCTCGGATATGAGCCGCCAAGGATCCCAAAGGTTTAGTGAAAACTCTGGGAGCTGAGGAGAGCCCAAAAGGCATAGCCCTATACTGAAAATGCCTGCTTTGAAGGCTAAGCGCATAAATCTCCTATGGACCTTGGCAATGGGAATATGGAGGTAGACCTCAGTGAGATCTAGAGACACCATAAAGACTCCTCGAAGAAGAGCTGGTAAAATGGAAGATAGGGAGTGTATTTTGAATTTACTAAATTTAATGAAGCGGTTTAATTTCTTTAGGTCCAAGATGGCTCTCCAGCCTCCAGAAGTCTTGGGGACCATAAGGAGGGTGGAATAGAAGCCTAAACCTCTCTGGAGAGAGGGGACCGATTGAATAGCTCTAATGGTCAACAATGAGAAATAGCCTCCTCCATTCGAATACGAGATGGAGAGGAACTGGGAGAGGAACAAGAAATAAAACGGTTAGGAGGAGAAGAAATAAACTCTAACCTTAGGCCCCTTTCCACTGAGTCAATGACCCAGGGGTCCTTACAAGAGCGGTGCCAGGCGGAAGAGAACCAGGCTAGGCGACCGCCCGAAGGCGGGTGAGAAACTTACCATCTGGTTCTTTTGGCAATTCTGGTAGAAGAGGATCCTCTGTGATAGCGGGACCCTCTACCCCTGGAGGTTCTAGTTTGGGATCGAAAGCGAGGGGAATACTGACCTGGGCTCTTGCGAAAAGCGAAGCCTTGAGCCTGCTGACGCCCGGTGCGCCGAAAAGACTGCGGTTTCGGGGCCTTCTTGGTGGTAGGTCCCAAGACCTATTTCTTGTCTGCGTTTTCCGTAAGGAGAGGTTCCAGAAGATCTCCGAAGAGGAGGTTACGTTTCAGTGGACTCATAGCTAACTGCCATTTCTGTCTTGCCCCCGCCTGCCAAGGGCGGAGCCATAGAAGCCTTCTGGCCGTTGTGGAGGCTGCTACTGACCTGGCTGCAAATCTGGAAGATTGGAGAGTAGCCTCTGCTATATATTGGGTAGCTGCGAAGATTTTGTTGAAATCCTGTTGGCCCCGTAAGTCATCTGGGGGCAGGTGTAGTTGGGGCTGACGAAGCCCTAAGAGCATAGCTCTGGAAAAGGAGGATGCCGCAGCAGCACTCTTAATGGCCCATGAGTCTGCAAGAAGACTTCTTTTGAGCATTTGATCAAGTCGTTTGTCCTCTGGCCGGAGGACCTCCTCTGCCTCGCCAGGCATGGCAGCAGTTGAGTGGAGCGTCTTCACTGATTCATCTGGCCTGGGACAAGTTAGGAGTTCCTCATAGGAGGGAGAGAGCTTGTGGAGCTTCTTGTCCTTGGAAGTGGGAGTGAAGCCTATGGTTGGGGGGTCCCACTGATGAAGCAAGGCATCCTTAAACAACTTGGGCCTAGGAATTACCTCATTGTCTTCCTGTTCCTCCATGAAGTAAGGAGGATTATCCTCTGGAGGGTCTGTGGAAGGATTAGCTTGCTTCTCTTGCCCGGCTAGCCCCGTAGATACTCTAGCTTTTAGCAGGAGGGATTTGAAAGCTGCGAAGGGAAAATAGCAGCTGGGGCTGGAATCTTAATCTGAGATTCCTCATCCTCCGACAGACGTTGAAAGGGTCATCATCCTCTTCTGCATCCACGTCCTCATCCTCTTCCTGAGAGGAGTCAGAGGCCTCCATGACTGGGGCTCTGTAGGAAGGAGAAAAACTCACGGGACGGGAGGAGCGAGAGGAAGGATGAGACAGAGGGGGTACATTTAAAGATGAGAGTCTAGCATCAATAGTGTTAGTCAGAATAGTCAAGATAGACTGAAACTCCGGAGGCAAGGAAGAAATATCAGCCGGAAAAGCCTGAGGATCCCTGAGGCCCTGAACAGGTTCTGCTGGGGGAAATCCTCGGTAATAACTGGCTCCTCTGGACCTAAAACCCCATAGGTTAGATAGGGGTGGATTTAGGTTTGGCTCATCCAGGGATAGCCCAGGTACCCAGGAGGGAGGCAGGTTAGAGGCCTCCGGGAGGTAGGATTGATATGCATTTGGGCCTGCACCTTAAAACGTTAGGCTGATTTATCATTATTTTTTGTAGGGCTAGGTCCCTTCTCTTCTCAGCCCTAGTGGGCTTGGCTAAAGGTTGAGAGCCTGAGAAAGAGGAGGAAGAGGCCTGGGGAAGCTCAGAAGGATTACCAGTAGGCCTCACCTCTTAGGAACCTTTGGTAGTGCCTCTCTTGGGAAGGGAAGCCATAGTCTGAGCAATTACAGAAGACAAGGCTTGAGCCAATAAAAATAGGGGGGAGAAGAATTATTTTGTGGAATTCCCAAGAGGATAGGTGACCCTGCTCCTAGGCTCAGGAGCTGCTGCGCCTTAAGAGGCAATCCTGGACGGTACCAAGAGTTCATGTCCTTAAGTGCAGCGTGGCAGGCCTCGCTAACTTAACTTTAAGAAAAACCAAGGCACACTGGTTGGAGGCCACTTCCGTGGAGAATAGGCCCGAGGGAACTCACAGCGACGACTCCAGGGTCAGGCGGCGGGCTGTAGGCACTAATGGCCGACCCCTTAGGGCAGAACCGAAAGTGCAACTTACTGGGCGTCAGAGCCTTGGCGCCAAAATAACTGCTCCGTTATTTGAAATAGGAGCGACTAAGCCCGGGAGACAAATCAAGTCCCACACCGCGGGAGGTAAATAGCCCTTAATTATTTTTAGTCGAAAGAATAAAGCTTGCTCTCGGCAGGACCTCCAAGGCCGGAATTAACAAAACGGCCGCGGCTGCAGCACGGAGGGAAAAACCGCGAATGGCTGAGCCGCTAACTTCTCCCCCAACTCAAAGCCCTGTAGGGCTGAGAAAGAAACTGCCGGCAAGCTAAGTAATGGAAAAATCTTACTTGCTATTGAAGAGAGATCGAAGGGAAGGTGTTTTATAGAGAGGAACGAGCATTCACACAACATCCGAGGATGCGAACTGAGCGAATTCTGGGGAAGGGGCGGATCCAGCAGTCTTTTTTAATACTAGGCTCAGTTCCCCCGGATTGGACAGGAGCAACCCCATGTGACTGCTGGACCCACTCCTTCAGTACGGAGAATGATGTTGTCTTCTTCGCTTCCTCCTTCTTCTTCAAAACAATCCAGTGGGCCTTTTGAAAGAGTACTTTTGAGTCTCCAGGAAGGTTCCATATTAGATCATGTTAAAAGGTTCCAGATTAGATCCCTCCCTCCCTCTTCCTCCTCTTCTTTCCTCCTCCTCCTCCTTCTTCTTCTCTTTCTTTCCTCCTCCTCCTCCCTCCCTCCCTCCCTTTCTTTTCCTCCCTTTTCTTCTTCCTCCTCCTTCTCCTCCTCCCTTCTTCTTACAGCATGTGTTTATTCCACTCAACCTCTGAGGTCTCTAATAAAAGGACTTTAAGAAGCAATTGTTGGAAACAGTTCTTCCTGAGATCCTAAGAAAGAAGAGGCATGCATACGGTTGCTAGGCTATCACTCCCAGCATCCTTCGCCAAGAGCAAGGAAAAATGCCAAGGATCCTCCCTGGAGCATCAGAGGAAGGACCCATTCCTCTCAATGGCCAGCAAAATCTTCTGCGTTAATAAGGGCAGCCCATTTGTGTGTACTCAAATGCCTGCTTTTTCCAAAACCACTGCCTTGCCAATGACTTCTCTGCCAAAAGGAAAAAGGAAAAAAAGAGAGAAAGTTTTCAGTGGTCAAGCTACAAACTCCCACTCTTTTTCATTTCTCCCCAAGAGAGAATAAAACTTTGAAGGAATGGTTTTGCCAAGTGTATCATCCCAAATGTTTTTTGGGCCAAAGAGAAAATAACAAGCACAGCTCGAAAAAGTCTCCTTGAAAAAGTAGAACAAAAAGAAATAAAAAGAAATATAGCAGATTTTTCTTGCCTTCCTTTCCCTCCCTCCCTCTCTTCTGACATATTATTGCCTGCCTGCCTGCCTGCCTGCCTGCCTGCCTGCCTGCCTGCCTTCCTTCCTTCCTTCCCCCCTCCTCCAAAGTTTTACCACTCAAGGGTTATCTTCTTACTAAATAGCATCTTTAGCTAGTGAGAAACTGCAGAAAAACAGGAAGAAAATTGAAGATGATGATAATAATAATAATAATAATAATAATAATAATAATAATAATTATTATTATTATTATTATTAATTAGATTTGTATGCTGCCCCTCTCCGAAGACAATATACAGGATTAGCTGCATTTAAAAAATCGGAAACGATGAGTTTTAAAGCCATTTATTGACATTAAATAAACTCTTAATGAGCAGCATTTCCTATGGGCCTGATGGAAAAATAGGTTATACATTTACGTAGTCTCCTCAGGCACAATCCCCAAACCTTGGTGCAAAGAATTAGCACAGAAGAACACACAACAAATCAGAATAAGAATAAAACAAACCCTTAAAGGACAGAATAACAATGACATGGCCCATTTCAGCAGCACTGACTTGACCAAATGGATAGGCGGAAGAAAGCAAGGGTTCAAACTGAAAGTGGTATTAATTTGCAAAGACTCAAAATGGTGCTCGGTTCCTTGTTTTCCAAAATAGTAAAAGGTCTTTCCCTTCACTTTCCCAGGCCAAAAGTGAAATTTGTAGGGTTGGGGGAATACTCTAAAGCAAGCAGCAAATTTGTGCATGAAAAAGGCTGAATATTTTATTAACAATACATCAAAACCTCCTCCATTGATCATACGTCCATTGCACGCTGTTCCTTAAATCTGAGAGCATGTCCATGTATCCAAGTCCCTCTTTTATAATCTGGCATGAAATACACCCCCTCCCCCAATAATCCAGAGCGTATTTATAGTTACTGACACAGCTGCACTTGCCACTTTGCATGCCTCCACCCTTTCCAGCATGCAAAGCGGCAAATGGATACAATTCAGGCACTCACGAAAGTACACCTCAACGCAACTCTGTTGAAATGGAAAACTTTCAGTCCCGATTTAATGTGTGCAACAAAGGTTCCAAAACCTGGCGTTTTGCAATTTGGGAATGGGATGGGAAAACAATGACCGCATTTTTCAGAGTATAAGACACACTATTACCCACCCCAAGAGACTGAAAATCTGGGTGCATCTTATACTCCGAATGTAGCTTTTTTGAAGCTTTTTTCCCCCCAGCCTTAACGAGATGCTAACGATCTTCCCCAGCTCTTCCTGGTTTGCAGCCTTGTTTTCATTGCTACTCCCTCCGAAATAGTTTTTTCAGCCCTAAGTCTTTGCAGCCTTGTTTTCATTGCTACTCCCTCCAAAATAGTTTTTTCAGCCCTAAGTCTTTACAGACTTGTTTTCATTGCTACTCCCTCCAAAATAGTTTTTTCAGCCCTAAGTCTTTGCAGGCTTGTTTTCATTGCTACTCCCTCCAAAATAGTTTTTCCAGCCCTAAGTCTTTGCAGGCTTGTTTTCATTGCTACTCCCTCCGAAATAGTTTTTCCAGCCCTAAGTCTTTGCAGGCTTGTTTTCATTGCTACTCTCTCCAAAGAAGATTTTGTTCCAACCCTAACCAGGGGATAAAATAATGTGCTGAAGCTAACCATACTAAGGACGCTAGCCAGATGAATACCTGGTAAGTAGATTTTTTTCCCTATTTTACTCGCCCAAAACTAAGGTGCGTTTTCTACTCCAGTGTGTCTTATACTCGAAAAAATATGGTAAACATATTGGCAGAGAGCTTTCCCATTAAATTCAGTTCAATGAGAATTTAAACAAACCCCAGGGTTACAATATGCTCTAACCACTACACTTTGGGAGCATGGCCAAGTGTGCACTTTGGCATGGAAAATGTTGGCCTCCAGGACTGGACTTAAGGGCTACACAGCTGTGTGAACCGCATTCGGACTTGCTTTTTAGTTAGTGAGATGGACAGCATGAAAGTTTAATCAATAAATGAATTAATGAATGACCTGAATCCCAACGGCCTGCATGTAAGGCTCCCTAGCATTTAAGTAAACCATAGGTAGGTAGTAGCCAAGGACTTTAGCAGATTTAACCGATTAACAGAGTTGGAAGGGACCTTGCAGGTCATCTAACCCAACCCCCTGCCCAAGCAGGAGTCCCTACACCAGAGATGGCGAGCCTATGGCATGGGTGGTCTAGGATCGAACTCACAACCTTGTGATTGTGAGGCAAGAATTCTACCTCTAGGCCACAGCAGCTGGGTTGTACAAGTAGTCCTAAACAGCCATACAGATATTTCCATGCTTAAACAAGGCTAAGTGAATTCTCCTCCCTTTTATGACCTTTTTGTCATGATTGTTAATCAAATTAACTACAATTATTAAGCAGTCGTTAAGTGAAAGTTACTCCCCCCATAGAAGTTCCCTATGCACAGAATTGGAAACCCAATACTATTCCTACATCCTCTCTGATGGTTAGAAAATGTAAGAGTTTTTCTGAGATGTGCAAATTAATGATGGAGATAAATGAAAGAAAAGTTACCGAATTTTATGAAGCATGGAACAAATGGTACTGGTGGTTAAAACAAAATAAAAAGCTTTGAATTTGGTTATAAAATGAGGATTACCCATGACGAAACTGTAAATGTGCTCACTCTCTTTTTCCTATGATAAACAAGTGATTTATATGTAAGTAAAGTGGAAGGAATAGATGTGGAAAATACAATACAAGATTCAATTCTTTAAAGATAGGCTTGAATAAATATTAACAAATGTTAAAATAGAAATTAGAGTATTTTAATTTAGAAATAGACTTGGAAATACTAGAAAAAGCTGTAAAAGTGATTAGTTATTTCTGTGTTTGTTTTTGTTTGTTTTGTATTTTTTGTATGCCTGTTGTATGTCTGTTGTATATATTGGCTTTTTACTAGAAAACCTAATAAAGATTATTTTTTAAAAAATAAGAAGGTTGTGAATGGTGATACCAGGAGTCCAGGACGCTGCAACTATTATCAATATATGCTGGTTGCCAAGCACCAAAAGTTTGACCACGCGACTGTTGGGATGCTGCAACCATTATAAAGTGTGAGAATTGGTTGTAAGTCACTTTTTTCAGGGCTGTTCTAACTTTAAATGAATGGTTGTAAGTCAAAAACTATCTTGAATGGCACTAAATTCCCCTGAAGAGGTCCAACAAGAAAAACGTCGAAGGAGATGACTTCCAAATTTCACATTCCTGTTTCCGGGCAAACTGTTAGTAATAGCAGTAGTAACCGTTCGTGCTTTTCAGGCATTTTGGTTCAATTTCCAAGTGTAAATATTGTCTTTGGAGCAAGGACGTGTCACGCCCTGTTAGCTTGTGTATCGCAGCCATCTGTGAGAGACTGGCACATTTCTACAACAACCAACTGGCAAAGGCAGGAAAAATGTGATACAAGGTTACAACACATCTTAAAACTGCTTTGCAGTTCTGAGACCTGGAGCCGGAAGATGCACAAGGTGTGTGAGTGTGTGTGTGAGAGAGAGAGATCCCCAGTTAAGCATCAGGCCCAAAGATGATCTTTTCAACCAATGTGCCCGTTTCCATGCTATTGCAGGAGCACAACTGATCCTCTGAAGGAAAGAATGCGCAGAACTCAACAGAGATTGGAATTTGCTGGCATCGGGCATTTCTTTGCTGGAATTGTCCAGCCTGATGACAAGAATAACCAGGGGAGACATGATAGCAGTGTTCCAATATCTCAGGGTTGCCACAAAGAAGAAGGAGTCAACCTATTTTCCAAAGCACCAGAACGCAAGACAAGGTGCAATGGGTGGAAACTAATCAAGGAGAGAAGCAACTTAGAACTAAGGAGAAATTTCCTGACAGTCAGAACAATTAATCAGTGGAACAGCTTGTCTGACACATTCTTATTTTTCTTTTTAATTATGAAAAGAAACTTCAGTGGTTTCATATAAATAATCCTATAAATATAGAAAAGCCACTCCCCCAAAGTAACAGGACGCCATCAAGGTTTAAAAGGGGAACCATTGTGCTTTAGAATAAAAGCTTTATTAAAAAAAAAAATGCTTATTAAATGTACATACTGCCTTTCCTCTGAGGAACTCACAGTCAGAGAAGTACAAATAGTTCTCAGCTTACAACAGTTCGTTTAGTGACTGTTCAAAGTTACGACGGCACTGAAGAAAGTAACTTACGACCGTTTTTCACAGTTACAACCTTTGCAACATCCGCATGATAATGGGATCAAAATTCCAAATCGAGGATGACTGTTAGAATTGTGAAGGAGTGACAAGTTGGAAATGTAGTTATTCTTATGTTAGCAAATTGATACGTTACATATTCTTACGTTAGCAGATTTAATATTGTAGAAAGTTTGGATATATTTATACAGAGATAAAGAATTGTATATCGGAGGAGAAATAACTTGATGGAAATGTTTAAACTAGTGTTACGTCATGTCCAGGAGGGGATTGCCGCTCCTGCTGCTACTGGCGCGCTTCGGGTGTCCGGCATGTGTGCGCGTCCCAGAGAGATTTTGCTTTTGCACATGTGCAGGAAGCAAAATCTTGCGAGGGGACCCACGTGAATATATTGCTTCTATGCATGCGCAGAAGCAAAAGATTGCTGAAATCTTGCACGCACGCATCCTGTCCCAAGATTTTGCTTCCTGAACATGCACAGAAGCAAAATCTCACTGGGACATGCGCACGCGCACGCCAGATACCCAAATCTTTGTGCACAGCTCCCTTTTTACTACCGTTGTGCTGTGTGGCCCGTACTGGGTAGGAACCCGATACTGGTCATTTCCAATGTTTTTCTTTTTTAATTGTATTATAAATAAAAGTAAATTAAAAAAAATATCAGACATTTGGCAACTGGTTCATATTTATGATAGCCCCAAGGTCATGTGATCCCCTTTGTGACCTTCTGACAAGCAAAGTCAGTGGGGAAGCCAGATTCACTTAGGTCATAGTTTGCGCTCTCTGTTATACTCTCTCTCTCTAATATGCTTTGTTACACATTCTATTCCCTGTTGGAGCTAAACTGTGTTTAAGTTTAAGCTCGGTATCTTTGTTTACTTTCATGACAAAGAAAACTGGTTAGAAGACTTTGTAATTTGATATTCTTTGGACTGTTATTGTGATTATTATGTGTATGACCTGGACTGTTTATCAGACTGTGCTATTTCTTAAAGGGTCATTCTTTGTCACGTGGACCAGGTGAAATTGGAGCCTGATTTGAAAAGAAACCATCACAAAAGCAACATATATGATAGGGAAAAAACATGCTCTTCTAATGAAATAAAAATGAAGATGATTGAAGGTGAGAAAACAGAGAGTGATAGGGAAAAAACCTTGCTCTTTCGAATGAAGATGATTGAAGGTGAGGAAACATAGCTCTCTGTTTTCTCACCTTCTATCTTCTTCGTTTTTATTTCATTAGAAAGAACATGTTTTTTTCTATCACATATGTTGTTTTTGTGGTGGTTTCTTTTCAAATAAGGCTGCAAAAATCAGTCAAGTGGACACCTGGTCCACTTGACAAAGAATGACCCTTAACTGTCTCTCTTAGCAACAGTAATTTTGGGCTCAACCTGTGGCCGTAAATTGAGGATTACCTGTAGAAAAGTTCTATAGGTAAAAGGAAAGCAGAAGGACAGGATCTATTAAGAAAAGGACATCAATTCATGATCTAATTCTCCACATCCTGCAGCAATAAACTCAGCTTGGAAACTTCAGCCAAAGAACTTTCAAATACATTTTTTCAAGCACACTAAATAGCAAGTGAAGAATCTGACACCGCTTATTTCAGCAGATTGATATTATTTTTTCCCTGAGAAATGAGAGGACAGAATGAAAAATGAAAAGTGTCAGTCAGAATGAATATATGTTACATTTCTAATGAAAAAGGGCCTCATTCCTAAACTTGAATTTTAGCTGCGGTGCTTGTTCCAGTTCTCTTTCCCAATTTCAGCCCCTCCTGCATAGTCTGCTTTCATTCTTACTGTTTTGAGTCAAAACTCTGAAACCTGATACCCACAATAACCTATTACTATTTTGTTTTGCTTTCTTAATGATGATATCCTGCTCAAAATATTAGTAAACCTTTAAGTATAAGGGAGGGGGAATTGCCGTGTGAACATATTCTTGCTTTTTTTTAAACATAATTTTAACGATTTCAACAGGAAGATAACAGCTAAGACAAAGGAATGTAAATTTTAAAAAAGGAAAGAAAAGGAAAAGCAAAAAGTGCAAAAGGAAAAAAGGTGCAAAAAGAGGAAAGAAATGTTTTTAAAGATATAAAGAAACACTGCCTAATATTTCACACTGCAGTTGTGATAAATTTAACTTAACCACCCTCTCTAAAGTTATATCCATATTCGTCTTCTTTCTATAATCTCTCCTGTCTAATCGTCAAAACCACAGATCACAAATTTATGTTTTCCTTTTAATGGGGGGGGGGGGGGAATGTGGTTTCCGGTCACCAATAAATATAGATCAGGTCTTTTCTCTTATCAAAGAAATCAGTTTACCCATTTCAGCAAAACTTACAAAATACCACAGTAGGTATTATCAAATCTTTCCATCCCTGAACTTCTGGAGTGCAAAAACAGCACAACGGCAAACCGGAAGTGCGTTTTCATGCACTTCCGGGTTTGTCTGTCGGGTGATTTCTTTTGCCTCCGGGCTTCAGGGAAATTTTCCTGAAGTGTCCAGAGGATGAAACAGCCTTTCCCAAGGCTGAAAATCAGCTGGCCAGCATGCGCATGCGTGTTGGAGCTGACGCAGGGCAAAGTCTCATGTACCCTCCGATAGGGCTCCATGGGCATAGGTTCGCCATCCCGGACCTACAGGGCTCCTTGCAACTCTAAGAATCTATAGTGGTCGTCATTATTATTATTATTATTATTATTATTATTATTATTATTATTATTATTAATTAGATTTGTATACCGCCCCTCTCTGAGGACTCTCCAAGGCATTTGTCAGTTTCCAACAAGCAAAGGCAATCAGGGAGGATAGAGTGACTGAATGGCCGTGCAATTGGCTTAACAACTGCAGGGGTTCCTTTTAAGAAGTGTTGCAAAAATAAAAAGTTGTAAAATCAAACTCAACTCACTGAATAAGCCACCTAGGGTAACAGAAATTACCTCTAACTTCACCAAATGCTTAAACAAGGGGTTGGGCTAGATCAGTGTTTCCCAACCTTGGCAACTTGAAGATATTCTGGGAGTTGAAGTCCAAATATCTTCAAGTTGCCAAGGTTGGGAAACACTAGGCTAGATGACCTTTAAGGCCCCTTCCAAGTCTGCTCTTCTGTTAGAGCACTTGGGAGCTTTCTTAGGCAGCCCTGTTGAAGTCTGAACACAAACAGAACCCATCAAGGCGACAACATCTGCACAATTTTACAGCCTTTAAAAATCCCTTCCGAAAGGAACACGAAGAACCCATTTGGAGGCAGATGTGAAAAAGGAACTTGTTATCTTCACAAAGCAAATGGGGATTGCCACATTTCTGCCTGCAAGCCTGCGCAAGTTCTCAGAAGCTCCACAAACCCACCCTCCCACATCTTTTCCTGGTCTTGCTGGAGGCTTAACTTGTTATTAACACCGGAAAGAGTTTGTGTTCTAGTCTCAAGTCAACGGGGTTGCTCGATTAAAAAGAAAACGAAAGAAGATGTTGGTGGAGGAGGGCAGCAGTGAAGGGTTTCCTGTCGCTGACGCTCGCGTTGTGCTCCTGGTGACTGGCGTTCATGCGTGTGTCCGGCATAAAATTGGGCTTCTGTGCATGCACAGGAAGCAAAATCTCACATGAGGATGCTCTCGCGCATGAGATTTCTCCCATTTTCAGCAATTTCTTTGCTTCCGCACATGCGAGCGAGCATCCTCATGTGAAATTTTGTTTCCTGTGCATGAGCAGAAGCCAAACCTCATGCAGGGGCATGTGGGTATCTCCATTTTTCCTACTGGGATGGCGTACCGGATCGTCCATGCAGCAGCCCACTACTGGGGGGGTGGGGGAGAAAAGGACCCTAAGACCCTCTTCAGCCTGACCACCATGACCTCTTCTCCCCTCCTTCTAGAGATTTCCCCTGAAAGACATCATCGTAAACCCATTTCAGAAAAGGGGGAAGTGGTTGAAAGGCCTCTCTGGAACCGGCGGATCTTCCCGTTTCGCAGAACTGCTGATAAAAACAAGACAGGAAGCTGGCCAGAAGCTCTCACCATCCATGGCTCGTGGGTTCCACAGGACACTGGCTGATGGGGATGACGTGACACTGCAGGATCCCTTCGAGTTTAAATTTCCTCTGAAAAAAACTGCATCTGTGCTTAAAAGCAGTAGATCACCACTTGTGTGTGAGAATGGCCTTGGGTGACCGACCGAAGAAGACCCAAGCCAGGGGAAGAGAGGTAGCCCTTGAGTCACAACAGTTCATTTAATGGCCAAGTAAGTTTTTCACACTTATGACTGTTTGCAGCATCTCCATGGTCCCATGATCAGAATTCAGATATTTGACAGGTGGCTCCTATTTATGATGGTTGCAGTGTCCTTGGCTCATGTGATCCTCCTTCTGACAAGCAACGTCAATGGGGAAGCCAGGTTCACTTAACCGAAATGCTTACTTGAAGCAAACAAAATCGACAGTCAGTGCCGCCTGAGAATTTCTTGACCATTTCGAGATTGAAGATGAGGCTTTTCTCAACTGTATAGTGACAGGAGATGAGACTTGGGCTTATCAACATACTCCAGAGAGCAAACGTCAATCAATCCAGTGGCGCCATACCCATCCTCCTTCAGCCCCAAAATTCAAAACTCAGCAATGGGCGAGAAAAATCTTGGACACCCATTGTGCACAAATCTTGGGCACCCATCCCAGCAGCGTTCATGCCCTTGGCATTCAGGTAGCGTATCACAGCGTGCACTTCGCACTTGGAGGGAAACAGAATGAGGACGCTCATCTCTAACCTTCACAACACCGGTTGATGATCTACTGACCATTGGCACTGCTCGTTCTCCTTAGCTGGCTTCCCACTACATGATAGTAATACCAACTTCCCCCCACAAACATTCCCTGTAAACACTAATGCCTTGTAACCTTATTTAGTCTTCGGAGAGGGGTGGCATACAAATCTAATTAATAATAATAATAATAATAATAATAATAATAATAATAATTATTATTATTATTATTATTATTATTTTCCAGATAACCCTTGTACAATTTTACTTCTACTTTTGTATACACATCAAACTTTAGCTTCTCATCACCTCAAAAGAGCTTAAAAGGCATATCTGTATTTTAAATGTGTGCATATGGTGTTTTCTTATCATTTTTTCCGTGCAGATATAATCTGGTAGTAACCCAGAGAACATTTCAGCAAAAAGACCCAGAGAAAGACACAAATTCCAGTGTCAAATTCTGCAAATTCTGGTTTTCAAGCCACCGCTATTTATCTTCTTCCTTGAAGCCCACAACCAGTTTTAAAGAAGTCATGAACGAGAATATAAGAAATGAACCAAAAACTAGGGATTAAAAGTGCATTTAAGAGATGAAAAGGCAAAGAGAAAAACTATATTGGGCAACTGGATTCATACATTAAGCTTACCAGTTAAACAAACTATAATTATAACTCTAAACAGTTATAAACAGCCACATGGATGATTTTGGGCCTACCACTAGAAGATGGTGAGCTCCAGTCCCACCTTAGGCAAGAAAGCTGGCTGGGTCACACTGAGCCAATCACCAAGAGGCAGTGAGTTCTAGTCCTGCCTTATCCATGAAAGCAAGCCAAGTGACCTGGGGCCAGTCCATCTCTCTCAGCCCAACCCACCTCACAGGATCGTTGTTGCGGTGGTGAAAATAAGAAAAGGATATAGGGTGTTGAATATGTGTGCCACCTTGAATTATTTGTAAAAATAATAAAAGCAGGGTAAAAAATAAATAAATTACATTAAAAAAAAAAAAAAAGCTAGAAGCAGCCCCAGTTCACATATAATGCTTAGTAGGAGGTGTTTAAAGTATTGTTTTGGTATGCTGCAATTCAACCCACCCAAAAAGGTAAATTTTTAACATAGAAATGATTCCACTTAATGTTTAGTACAGGAGAACTTCATGCTTCCTTGGAGAGAAGAGAAGCGTTTGGAGGCTAAGATCAGATGGTGATGAGTTCACACACTGTGCAAAACTCCGGAATGTAACCTGGGACTCGAATGGCCCAGCAGCATTGAAGCAAACTTTCTGCAGGCCACAGAATCCCCTCTATAACTATTGAATAGAATTGGAAAGGAACGTGGAGGTCTTCTGATCCAATCCACTTACATAGGCAGGAAACGCTACACCACTTCAGACAAATGGTTATCCAACATCTTCTTTAAAACAGCTCACAACAGTGATAAAACAATATACAGTAACAAATCTAATATTAAAAGTCTAAAATAACAAATCTAACATTAAAAGTCTAAAAGCCCCATTATTTAAAAAGCATACACACAAACATACCATACATAAAACTACATAGGCAAGGGGAGATGTCTCAGATCCCCCATGCCTGACGACAGAGGTGGGTTTTAAGGAGTTTACGAAAGGCAAGGAGAGTGGGGGCAGTCCTAATCTCTGGGGGGAGCTGGTTCTAGAGGGTCGGGGCCGCCACAGAGAAGGCTCTTCCCCTGGGTCCCACCAGCCGACATTGTTTAGTCGACGGGACCCGGAGAAGGCCAACTCTGTGGGACCTAACCGGCCGCTGGGATTCGTGCGGCAGAAGGCGGTCTCACAGATATTCTGGTCCGGTGCCATGAAGGGCTTTATAGGTCATAACCAACACTTTGAATTGTGACCGGAAACTGATCGGCAACCAATGCAGAATGAGGAGTGTTGGTGTAACATGGGCATACCTAGGGAAGCCCATGATTGCTCTCGCAGCTGCATTCTGCACGATCTGAAGTTTCCGAACACTCTTCAAAGGTAGCCCCATATAGAGAGTGTTACAGTAGTCGAACCTCAAGGTGATGAGGGCATGAGTGACTGTGAGCAGTGATCCCCAGTCCAAGTAGGGCCGCAACTGGTGCACCAGGCAAACCTGGGCAAACGCCCCCCTCACCACAGCTGAAAGATGTTTCTCTAATGTGAGCTATGAGTCGAGGAGGACGCCCAAGTTGTGGACCCTCTCTGAGGGGGTCAATAATTCCCCCCCCCCCCCAGGGTGATGGACAGAAAGATAGAATTGTCCTTGGGAGGCAAAACCCACAGCCACTCCGTCTTATCAGGGTTGAGTGTGAGTCTGTTGATACCCATCCAGACCCTAACAGCCTCCAGGCACCAGCACATCACTTCCACTGCTTCGTTGACTGGACATGGGGTGGAGATGTACAACTGGGTATCATTGGCGTACTGATGATACCTCACCCCATGCCCTTGGATGATCTCACCCAGCAGTTTCATGTAGATATTAAATAGCAGGGGGGGGGACCGGCCCCTGAGACACCCCACAAGGGAGAGACCTAGAGGTCGACCTCTGACCCCCCACTAACACCGACTGCGACCGACCGGAGAGGTGGTAGGAGGAGAACCACTGAAGGACAGTGCCTCCCACTCCCAACCCCACCAGCTGGCGCAGAAGGATACCATGGTCGATGGTATCGAAAGCTGCTGAGAGGTCAAGAAGCACCAGGACAGAGGATAAACCCCTGTCCCGGGCCCGCCAGAGATCATCCATCAATGCGACCAAAGCAGTTTCCGTGCTGTAACCAGGCCTGAAACCCGACTGTTGAAGGCCTAGATAATTGGCTTCTTCCAAGAACCGCTGGAGCTGGAGCACCACCACCTTCTCAACAACCTTCCCCATAAAGGGAAGGTTGGAGACTGGACGATAGTTGTTAAGAATGGCTGGGTCCAGGGAAGGCTTCTTGAGGAGGGGGCACACAAGTACTTCCTTGTATGGAGCCGGAAAGGACCCCCTCCCCAAGGAAGCGTTGACAATCTCCTGGACCCAGCTCCATGTCATCTCCCTGCTGGCCGAGACCAGCCAGGAGGGACACAGATCCAGGAAGCAGGTGGCGGAACTCACAGCTCCAATGGCCTTGTCCACTTCATCACAGGTGGCATGCAGAGCCATATCAGAGGTCACATAAGGCCATAGGTTTGCCATCACTGGTATAGGTGGTACCTTGCTCTATGCCAGCTGATTTTTGGCCTTGGGGGAGGCTGTTTCACCCTCCAGAGACTTCAGAGAAGCCTCCTTGAAGCCCCGAAGTGCAAAAAAACAGCCCGACTGGCAAATGGGCTTCTGGTTTGCTCACTGTGCTGTTTTTTGCACTCCGGCACCAGGAAGCTTCTTTTAAGACAGTGTTTCCCAACCTTGGCAACTTGAAGATATCTGGACTTCAACTCCCAGAATTCCCCAGCCAGCATTTGCTGGCTGGGGAATTCTGGAAGTTGAAGTCCAGATATCTTCAAGTTGCCAAGATTGGGAAACACTGTTTTAAGACTTGCAGACTTCAACACCTGGATCTGTCGAATCAGCTACGCTGGCTGGAGAATTCTGGGAGTTGAAGTCCAGGTCTTAAAGTTGCCAAGTTTGATGACCTCTCATTTTGGCCTTTGTTGACTTCCGGCTGTTTTAAGCAGACTTCTTTCATGTTAGCAGATGATGTGTGAATTATGGTTTATATTATATTCCACACCTAATGAGCAACTTTACGCTGTATTGTGACCCATATGTGAACTATCTAGGTCAGGCTGAACCCTCCCTTCTAAAACAAAGATGGTGCCTTCAAAGGTTGTGGGTGACTTATCTAGGTTACTTGCCCTTCCAGCCAGAGATTTGGTGTGGTGGTTAAGCACGTCATCAGAAACAGAACAGGAATGTGGCAAGCGTTACAGATGAGTGCCTGCTGGTGCCTGCACACCCATCTGGTGTTTAATCCTCACAAGTAAGTCTGGTGAATCATAGATCTTCATAACTCACTTCGCAGAGGACGCTTGAAACTAGGGGTCTCCAACCTTGGCCACTTGTGTGCCTTCAACTCCAGAGTTGAATTCTGGGGGTTGAAGTCCACAAGTTGCCAGGGTTGGGGACCCCTGCTCCAAACAGCGGTTGCAACCAAACCCTTGGCTTGACACTCAAAGATCCCCCCCTGCTACCTTCACAGACTCTGTGGCCAGGCTTGGGAAGGGTAGGGAGGAGGTGGGGGGCAGAGAAACGTTTTTTTCCCAGGATCTCTTGAAGGAAACCAACTTGCTGCTGAACTATTGCTAAAGGTTGGGGCCATAAATAGCTTGTGAATCATAACTCGATTAGCACATCTGAAGAAGGTCTCGTAGGAGACAATAAAACACAGAGGTAAAATCTATCACATTTCAGTGACTTTCACGGTAGCGTTTTGGGGATGGTTGCGGGACTTTTAAATTTTTGAATGCAAAAATATAAATAAATGAATTACAGATAGAAAAAAAAATCAGAACGTTGAATCGTCTTGTGTTCGGCAATCCGTCCGTGAAATAAAATCTTTAGGGTGGTTAACTTTAAACATGGTCAATCCCGTCTACAGTTCGCTCCTTACGGCTGGCGGGGTGTACTGAAAGCTGCGAAATGGCATGAGAAAGGATTGCCAAATAAAATACCACTGCACAGTGTAATAATTTGAATCAGGGTTGGGCTTCAATTTTTTTTGGGCCGCCCCTCTTGTCATAACTCTGGCCACTGTAGACAGAACACTTATTCTATTCTTATGAGTCAACGGATTCTAAAATGTAGCCTATACTCAGTGTTTCCCAACCTTGGCAACTTGAAGATATTTGGACTTCAACTCCCAGAATTCCCCAGCCAGCAAATGCTGGCTGGGGAATTCTGGGAGTTGAAGTCCAGATATCTTCAAGTTGCTGCTATAACTTATAAATAATTCCTTTAGAATTTGTCTTTCTTTTTTCTTTATTGGCCAAGTGTGTTGGACACACAAGGAATTTGTCTCCAGTGCATAAACTCTCAGTGTGCATACAAGCAACAAAGTGCTCCTTGTGTATCATTTTATTACCGTTGTCTGTGTGCTTTTATGGCCTACGCTAAATAAATACTCAAGTCTTGTTGACTAGCCAGCTGGCAGATTCAACAATTTCAAGACTGGTCATCCTTTTTAGGCCATCGGAAAGTTCGCAAAATATCCGCAAAGCTTTTTGTAGCCTTCATTGGACCCAAGAAAGGAACTGCCTCTATGGATTTGGGAGTCGGAAGATGTCAAACTCGGGGAAACGTATGTAGCATTTCCAAGAATAAATCCTACAGGTCTGACGTCCAGTTTTATCTGTAGTGTATGATCAAAATAGCTCAGATCTATTTCTTTAGGTATAAACTTAAATTCATTTGCAGGAGCAAATGGATATATTTTCCCCTGTAGAACGGGCAAAATCAGCATGAGATAGAACGGTTTGAAAAATTAACAATATATTCCTGAGTATATATTTAAGCAGGGAACGTACTGGGTCACCTCAATCCTCGAGTTCGTTCAAGGATTGTTTACAGTATCGTGTGAGATTAGTTTTTAGATTTTCCAAAACCTACTTCCTAAAGAAGTAGCTGAATGGGTTGTTCCTTCTTTCAATGTAGGCTTTGTTTTGCATTCCTGTAGTACACACCAGGCTTTGGTAACCACACAGAAAACGTTCACACCGTTTTTCAGAACAGGGGACACTTGCATCTAAAGCAGAAAAGCAAACAATAAAGATTCGGTTGTACAATCCAAACAAACGAAAGAGAAAAAGGGCAGGATATTTCAGCCACGTAATTGTACCAAAACAAAAGCACTTCCATTTGCTTGCTGGGAAGCAAACTGAGACATATCAGACTTAAACACAAAAGCATGACTTAGATCAGAGGTCTTCAAACATGGCAACTTTAAGACTTGTGGACTTCAACTCTCAGAATTCTCCAGCCAGCTATGCTGGCTGGAGAATTCTGGGAATTAAAGTCCACAAGTCTTAAAAGTTGCCACGTTTGAAGACCTCTGATTTAGATGGTTGATGAATAGCATTATGAGGCAAGCACCATATGTAAAGGCTTTTCTGTTGTCTTTCAGCCTTAATCCAAACCAGATTCAGATATCGAATAAATGTGCCTATTTCTACTGTTTCAATCTCCAGCCTAGCTCCACAAGTAAAGTCATATAGAATGGGGCGGTATATAAGCCTAAATGCTGTTGCACATAAAGACACCGCTGCTTTAAAGAGTTACTGACCAGGGCTCTCTTTATATTTTGAAGCGTTATTTTTGGAATCTCATCCAAAATGTACAGCACTTTCTGGGTGGTTTACAACATCAGGATATTGCCTACAACAATCTGGATCCTCATTTTACCGACCATGGAAGGATAGAAGGCTGAGTCAATCTTGAGCCCAGTCAGGATCGAACACTAGGCTGTGGGCAGAACTTGTCTGCAACACTACATTTTAAACACTGTGCCACCAGGGCAATCCCAATCCCTTGCCCTTCACGGTTGTTACACAACCCCAGAAAAAGACAGGGCTGCTTTGAAGAGCTATGCAATGTTTTGGCTTCGGCAGAGTCCACACCACGATTTTAAGAACTCAATCCAAAGCACCTGAGCAAGCTTAACACACCAGGGTGCAGCTACACATACTTAGAAAAAAGTGGCTTCTCCTGCTTTCTTTCTTTTTTTTTTAAATAATTTAAAAATATTTTTAATTTTCATTATTTTAAAAAAAGTTACATGCATAACTAAGTTAAATAAGTTACAATATATATAATCATGATAGTGATAGTAATAACAAGCAAACAAGTTAACAAAAGGAGACCCCCCCCCACAAAACAAAAGCAAGTAACAGAAACAACACCATTTAAAAAAGAGAGAACTATCTTATTTCTCTCTTGGCTATCCAAATCTTAGTTATTTTTTATCAAATGTATGCAGTTATTCATATTATTTAGCACACTTACATTTCATATTTGGTCTCATGTAATTCTTTTATATTTCCTCTTCAATTTATCATTACTAAATACTTTGTGCTATAATTAATTCATTGCACCCTTGTCTGTCAGAATGTTCTTCTATACTAAATTACTCTTTTCTCACTCATTGTTATCTATACAATCTATCCACATTGTTATCTATATCTTCTTCTGCTTTCATCCACACTGTGAATTCATCCCAGGCACATGACATCTGCCAAAATGCAGTGGGCACCCACGGTTTGTGTGCCACCTCTCCACCCTTCCACGGGAACTCAAAAGGTTGGCACGCTGCCCCAAGCGGAGTCTTATTTTCAGGAAACAATTCCTGGCTTGCTGAGACGCGCAAAGAGTTTTCCTTTCACAGCTGAGTATCTCAGTCAGCTGAAGTGACCGAGTGCCCAGCTGTTCCTGCCTCGCTCTTAAAAGATTCATGAACATGAGCCTGGCACCGAAATCATGCAAAGCAGCTTTTTAATTCAGTGACGCAGGGAAAATCCTTCGGCTTCCCTTCCCCCTTTGCCAGCCCTCTTGCAATATTGTGTCCAGCTGGAAGGAGAACTGGCAGATAAAGTTGAGCCTTTGGACCAAGCCAGAAGCCCAGACTTCAGCAAAAACATTCATTTTCGAGAGTCATTTAAAATCACACCCACTTCAACTGTACCCAAAAAATTCCATGTTTCGATCCAATTATTCTTCTCAATTATTGTCTGTTACACCCCCCCAAGAAGAAGTAAACATTTCACGCCCCCCCCTTAACGCTCTGATCTGGGCCCCAATGGAATTTTAGTGTTAATATTTATTATTTTACTTATTATAAGCTGCAAGCAAACTAAAAAAAATATTGGTCAGATTAACACCAAGGATAAAAGAAAAAGAAAAAAGACACAATATTTTCCAACTTGGGACTTGTTTTATCAATAGCTGGATAAAAAGAGGTGGAAATTAGGAACTTGATCACTATTAATATGTAAATGAACTGAGCCAGATGGTACCTTGTTCATTAAGCACATGTGTGTCAAAGAGAAAACGAATTTAAAAATATACAAGAAAAAAACAACAAACGGAAAGGATAATTTTATGGAGGAATATTCTATTAAGGGTAATTAGTCCTAAATACTCAAGGTAAGCTCCAGAGTTCGAACAACGTGCTCACAGGTACCTTTGCTAACGGAAGAAGGACACGTCAACACCTGCGACTGGCGACCATCCCAGAGGCAACTGGTTGGCCATTGTGGGAAACGCAATGCTGGCATGGGCCTTAGTCTGGTCCAACAGGATGTTCTTTACGTTGAGAATCATAGACCACAAATAACCACCATGTGTTTACACTGGAGCTTGCAGACATTACAAACAGGGGTGTGTGTATCTAGGGTGGAGCTCCTCCTGGTTGCAGGCACCAAGGAAGTACATTGTCTGATAATTTGAAGACGACAAGCCAGCTTTTTGGAAAGACCGATGTGGAGTCGAGTCAGCTGTTTGGCAGGAGTCGCAGAAGAGTAGGGTATTTAAAAATGATCTCCTCTAGATATATAGACTGGGGATTATAGATTAGATTATTTAGTTTTAAATTAATTGGATTTAGGTTACTGTACTGTATTGTTTTCTCTTTTATATGTTGTAAGCCGCCCCGAGTCCTTGGAGAGGGGCGGCATACAAGTCTAATAGATTGAATTGAATTGAATGTCTTAGTTACACCACAGGACCTTTTGTGTACACAGGCAGTCCCCAATTTACAACAGTTAATTTAGTGACCATTCAAAGTTGGGGGGAAAAGCGACTTGTGACCATTTTTCACACTTATGACTGTTGCAGCATCCCCATGGTCACATGATCAAAATTCACCCGATTGGCAACTCATATTTATGACGGTTGCAGTGTCCTTTTGCATGTCATCACCTTTTGCGACCATCGGACAAGCAACGGGGAAGGTAGATAGACCTCTAGCTTAAAAACTGCAATGATTCACTTAAACAATCGCAACGAGATAATGGGACAAAACTTGCCTAACAGATTTCTCACTTAGCGACATAACTTTGGGGCTCGATTGGAGTCATAAGTTGAGAACTGCCTGTAGATAGCAGCATTTGCTTAAAACACGGATGTGACTTTCTCCGTTGCCTCCAAAATGCTCATTCTTCAGACTAAGAGCAATAGGACTTATATACCGCTTCACAGTGCTTTACACTTCTCATTTTACCCACCTTGGAAGGATGGAAGGAGGAGTCAACCTGGAGCCAGTCAGGATTGAACTCCTAGCAGTGGATAGAGTCAGCCTGCAACATTGCCTTCTTAACCATTGCACATCATTCATGGATGGATGGAAAGGAAGAAGGAAGGAAGGAAAGAAAATAGCAATAGACTTAAACTTATATACTGCTTCATAGTACTTTACAGCCCTCTCTTAAGCAGCTTACAGTCAGCCTATTGCCCCCAACAATCTGAGTCCTCATTTTATTGACCTCGGAAGATTGGAAGGCTGAGTCAACCCTGAGCCAGTCAGAATTGAACTCCTAGCAGTGGACAGAGTCAGCCTGAAACATTGCTTTCTTACCCACTATGCATCATTCATGGATGGATGGATAGGATGGAGGGAAGGGAAAAGGAAGGAAGGAAGGAAAATAGCAATAGCACTTAAACTTATATACTGCTTCATAGCACTTTACAGCCCTGATTTTACCAACCTCGGAAGCATAGAAGACTGAGTCAACCTTGAGCCTGGTGAGATTCGAAGAGATATACCAAAATCTGGACTGGCAATTGATTCATTTCCACCCATTGCTTCTTGTGAAACAAGTAAAAAGCATCCAGATGGAAAGAATCTAACTGCTCATCGAAGCTGCTGTTTGGACCACCCTTCCACCCTTAATCAACCCTTTGATCAGCAAAGACTGAGTCAGAAGCAGCCTTCAAGATCTTAAGTTGCCGTGGGCTTTGAAGACGGATCTTGTTCTAACCACATCACATCACATGAGCACCCAGAAAAATCTTATCAATGACAAGTTCCATTTTTTTCATCAGTATCGAATCTTTCCTTCCTCTTTTCTAATCAGGAACAAAAAGCAAAGAAGAAGAAAAAAATGTCATGCCAAACTGAGCTGTTGGTTTTCAACTTCCCCAGTTATGCCCTGACTGGCTTGGTGGTCTTGCAACTTGCTTCGTGCTTTTTTTTTTTTAAAGAAAACCCATTTTTTGTTTGCACTTTCTATCTTTTATCCTTTACGGTAAACTATAATTAGGCCCCAGGCAAAAGACTAATGATGAATGTTCAGATTTCCAACCTTAGGACGTCTTTAATCAAGGCAAGCCAACTGTAGTTTTGGAAGTCAGTTTTAAGAAAATAAACTGTATTTATTTTATCTGTTACAGTTCTGCCTTCCAGCAGCTGAAGTTAGCTTACATGCAGAGTTCCCCTTATTTTATTTTTAATTCCTTAGACGTTAACCCTGTGAGGTAGGCAGATGGATGTGTATAACCAAAAACCTGTGTTGCAAACAGAAACAAGTTGTTGAAAACGAGCTTCATTATTTTTATTTTTATTTTCCCCAAGGGATTCATTGTTAAGCCCTTAGACCAGGATCTCCAACCTTGGCAACTTTAAGCCTGGTGGAACATTCATCATTAAGTCTTTTGCTAGGGCCCTAATTATAGTTTACCATAAGGGATAAAAGATAGAAATCGCGCACACACATCCAAAAAATAAAAAATACCAGAGCCTTAAAAGTAATCCCTTCTTCGATTTGCTGTGATTTTAGGGTGTTTTTTTTTAAGTTTCACATAACAAATTCTAAGCGTAGAATTTACCAAGACCACCAAGTCAGTCAGAACATAACTGTGAGGAAGTTGAAAACAAACAGTTAAGTTTTATATGACATTTCCTCCCCCCTCCCTTTTTTTGTTCCTTAAAACTGGCTGGGGAATTCTGGGAGTTGAAGACCACCAGGCTTAAAATTGTCAAGGTTGGAGACCCCTGCTTTAGACTGATTGAAAAGAAGGAAGGAAGGAAGGAAGGAAGGAAGGAAGGAAGGAAGGAAGGAAGGAAGGAAGGGTAGCCTAAATATTCAGAAAATTTGTATTCTTTTAGCTTCTAAGAAAGGGATCCCTAGTGGCCTACTTTTACAGTTTGTAATTATTCTTTTATCTTCTCCAGTCAGACAGTAAAACTAGATTTATAGATGTTCCACCTTGTTTTGTGAAATCATCTCGATCTCTGTGGCACCCTATGTTCCAACAATAAAACCTGAATTTAAAAAAAAATACCACCAAAAACTGAAGACTCCCTTTCAATTATAATATAAACCATTTCCCAACTTCATCTTCTCAGCTGCAAAAGAGAAACTAAGAAATAATGAAATCGTGTTCCCTTTTAACTTCCTTGGGGGAGCTTAATAGATAACCTAGGGACTGTACTATTATGTCCTGTCCTGTGTAGTCATTACGCAAGCAGGGTTAATGAGAACTTAGCAAAAGAGAATAATGTTCTTCAATCCTCTGCAAAAGACAGTAAATGGAGGAAATGGAGACTAGCAGACTTTACAAATTGGGTTCAGTTTATTTCTTTTCTTCAAGGGGATGTCACAGAAAGGGGCTGGTGTTGGTCTTAATTTGTAATAACAATAGCACTTATACATTACTTCACAGTCCTTTTACAGCCCTCTCCAAGCTGTTTTACAGAATTAGCATCTTCAGGGAAAAGGAAGAAAAAATAAGACAGGGCAAAAATCATCAATACGTGAACCATCACGTCTCATTTAGATTTAGATTTATTATTAGAATTGGAAGGGACCTTGTAGGTCATCTAGTCCAACCTCCCACCCAAGCAGGAGTTCCTACACCATTTGAGACAGAGGGCGGTCCAATCTCCCCTTGAAGGTTGCAAGTGTGGGGCTCTCACAACCTCTGCTGGCATTCAGTGTTCTGAAGTATGGCTTCTAAAGTATTCCACACTGATGTTTTAATCAGTATTTCCCAACCTTGGCCAGTTGAAGATATTTGGACTTCAACTCCCAGAATTCCCCAGCCAGCGAATGCTGGCTGGGGAATTCTGGGAGTTGAAGTCCAGATATCTTCAACTGGCCAAGGTTGGGAAACACTGGTTTTAATGAACAGATACAATGGCCAAGTTAAGAAACACAAAAAGTCTCACAACCTTACAGTTGTTTTCCTCATCCCAAATCAAGTTCTGTAACTTTAGCTCATAAGCAAAGAATTTCCTTTGGTTATTTCTACAGAATGGGATGCAACAGCATCATTTTTATATCTTTGCCTCTATAAACCAAGCCCGTATGTTGTTGTGTCACAGAACTGTCAAGCTAGAATCACTCATTTCCCCTAGGTCAGCTGATCTCTCATATTTTCCTACTAGTTATGAAGTTCAGAAACATGATTAGTGTACTATTTCTTATTGCTTTGATAATCAAACACATTTAATAAATATTTTGCAATGTTTTTATATTATAAACAAATATAAAAACAGGATGACGCCTCCAGAATTCCAGAAACAATGAAATGTACCCTACAAAACGCTGTTATCTGAAATTTCCAAACAGCTTCTTGAATGATTCAGTGGGAAAATAATATAAATAATATATGGGAACAAGTTTCCATCATATTACCACATTAAGGTTAATCTACTCAATTAATGGACTTAAAACATGCTATATGTAGCTGTGCTCAAACCCCTACAATGTTTACTTCAGGAATTTCATGGGCTGAATAGAAGGGGGGGGTCTTTGAGAAACAAAACACAAACAAATGCACAGCTTTCATTTTGATTTGAGGAAAAAACCCCTCTAATTTCCTAAGATTTTGGTTTTGCTTGTCACTTCAAGAATGGATGGCCCACAAGTTTTTGCTGGATCAGAAATAAATCTGTCTGGTTCAGGGTTCTCACTCTACTCCTAAATCAGCAGCAAAGATACTTAGTGTTGTGATTCGGTCTGAGGCCCCTCAGGGAACGGCTGATCCTCTGCCGGCTTCCTGCTCAGAGGGGGAGGATGAGGAACAGGAGGTTTAGGCAGACGGGGAGGAGGAATCTCAGGCTGAGGGAGAGGGAGGACAGCCAGAGTCCCCTGAGAGGGAGCTCTCCCCAGCAAGCAGCCTGGATTCCTTAGATGAAAATGCACAAGCAATAATCGATCTCCGGCAGAGAAGAGCAACACAACGAAGGGGACAATTAGCCAGGTACTTTCAGCACTAAAGAGGCAACAGCTGGGTTTGGGTGTGGTGCTCTCTGGAAAGGCTGAAAAGGCAGACCCACCCTTCCTGGCTTGTGGAGTATTATCTTTGGGAGTCCTGGGACCTGGCTGTGATCTTTGGCGTCTTGGAATTCTGGTTTGTGACTTTGAATACTGAAACCTTGGGGGGAAAAAGTGTGGGTCTTATTCTCTACAGTGGTGGGTGTGCCAGCAAGAAGTCTGCTGTATTGTCTGGCCATCAGGACTCTGCTGTGAAGTCTCATAGCCTGCCTGTTGGGAAGAACAGGTTTTTCTCTGTGTTTATTTTTCAAACTATAAAGTGCTTTTGCTTTTACCAGCGTGTCTGGCTGCTTTTTCCAGTTGGTGTTGAAGTCTGGGGGCACCCAGACAGAACACTTAGTAATAAAGCAAGAATAATATTACAAAAAGAAAAAATGTGAAGATCAAAATCAAGCATATAAATAGCCATATAAATGATGATATTATCACTTTACTGTTACAGGAACTGAAGCAGACTTTAAAAAAACAACCTGTCACTCATTTACAGTAACTACTATTCTGTATGTTCCTTTCTGATTATATTAGCGCTGTTATACTTATGGTTGTACTTCATCGTATCTTCTGATTGTTATAATTTACTGAAATGCCAACAAAACATTGTAACATGAATTCCTAACCACAAGCCACAGCTCCAGCTGAATATAAAGCATTGAGAGAGAGAAAAAGAAAATATCAGCATACGCATCAAATGTTTTGGTTAAGGTTTGTCTCATTTCAATTTTGTATTTTGCATTTATTCATCAGGATATGTCTATCTAGTAAATGAGCTAGCAAATGAGGACAGAGGGTTTTTTTTTGAAAAATTCTCTAAAAGAAACAAACAAACAAACAAACAAAAAATGCTTTCAATTGAAAAGAGGAATTTCTAAAGTCTGACCTGGCTTTTTATGAAATTAGAAGCACAGTGCAAATTTCTAGGTTCTTTACTTCTACAATAATGAGGGCTAGGATATTGTCCCATTTGTTGCTACTTTAAATCAAAGACAGTGGTTTTTTTATATATATATATAATGAAAAATAAATGCCTTAGCTACAGGAAAAAAATCTTTCTCCAAAGGTAAATTATTCACAATTGCAGAATAATTTCTTACAGAAACTCAACTGTCCTGAAAAGATCAGAGAGCATTATAATAGTAACAAACCTAAAAGGATTTTATTTAATACTGGTATAGCTTAGTTTTTAACAGACTGACATGTTCAGGTGTTTTTGCACATAAGTTTCAGAAACAAACAAATATTTAGACTCCTTTGCCGTTTGTTTTATAAAACTAGCAAGCCCAGGAGGCAAAATAGATTATGTCCCTGAGCAAGCACTTATTCAAAGATGAAAGTTTGTAAATATTAAAATTATTCTTTGGGGAAATTGAGCGGTAAAACCCATATGCATACAGCCTCGAGGATAAAAATGAGGTTACTCTTTAAGTATGAAATCCTGCACAATGGAAAACTACATGCACACTGCAAAAATGCTTCTGACAATGAGGTGGGGAAAAAACAGCATGACAACAGGGGAGCTTGTTATGTTATGATCATTTATGCGCTAGCTACCGTATTTTTCAAGTATAAGGCGCACCAGAGTAGAAAATGCACCTTAGTTTTGGGGGAGGAAAATAGGAAAAAAATCTACCTACTAGGTATTTATCTGGCTAGCGTCCTTAGTCTGTTCAGTTTCAGTTCAGTATCCCCTGGTTAGGGCTTTTTCAGAGGGAGTAGGACTAAAAACAAGCCTGTAAAGACTTAGGGCTGGAAAAACTGCTTCGGAGGGAGTAGGAATAAAAAATAATGCTGCAAGGAAGATAATTAGCACTGCGTTAGGGCTGAAAAAGCTTTTTTCAGAGGGAGTAGGAATGAAAACAAGCCTGCAAAGACTCAGGGCAGGAAAAAACATTTTTTGGAGGGAGTAGGAAGCTGGGAAGATTGTTAGCACCTAGCAAGGGCTGGAAAAGCTATATCCGGAGTATAAGACACACCCAACTGCACATGGTATTTGTATCTGTCAGAATCCTCAGCCAATCAAAATCTGTAGCTTCGATGTTAACCAAAATTAGCTGCATCAAATAAACAAATGCCTGTATCTGATATTTGCAAACATTTTTCTTTTTTTCTGAGCTATCATGTGATCTGCTTGGTTTTGGATTAAAGGTGTTGAGGGAGCTCAGCCCTTCTCTTCAAGTAATCCCTGATTTTCAACTTCATGCTTTCTACGGAAAGGGGCGGCATACCAATCAAATAAATAAATAAATAACTGGTAACTTATTCATGAATCTTGATTTAATGCGATGGGCAAATCCAAGCACATTTCCCATAGACCCCTGCCAAAATGTCGCCTTTCTTTCCCTGAGTTTGTTTTTAATTGGAAATTTTAAAAAAATGTTAAAAAAGTAAACAGTCCAATAGGTAACTGAAACAGACATTCAGGCGATAGGTAGGTAGGTGAGATTCAGTGTTTCTCAATTATAGAATTGATGTCCGCAGGTCTTAAAGTTGCCAAGGTTGGAAACCCCTGCTTTAAAGGGAAAATGGGGCACATGTTAGTTTTGGCACTCTCTGGCCTATTTTAACATACAAACCAGAGAAAAGATACTCCTGAAAATTTCACTTGCAAATGAAAATTCTAAAATTGGGTAATAGCCAGATTTTTTAAAAAATCTATGGCTATAAAACAAGGATTGTAGTAAACAAACCAATGATTTAGTATCAAGCAGAAAGAATCAGACCTATGCATTAAGTTCCAGTACAAATGATTAATGGCTCATGCCTATGTAAAAGAATCTAGAGCTAGATAAGGTTCAACGGAATTCAAGAAGGGTTAGACTTAAGACTGTGGGAACTTAAGGACTCTAGGCTGCTTCCTCTCTTGACACCGCCCCCAGGCTCAACCTGCTCTTCTCCTACAGTTAAGGATTTATTAAATATGTTACTGTTTTTTTCTCCAATGCCAACATTACATTATGTTTTTAACTTCCTTTTTGGCTGAGGATTGAATTAAAACTAAATTGTTTTTGTGCTGAAGAAAGGCTGATGTTTTCACACCGGTGGCAGAACTTACACTCTCTTTGCACCTGGTTGCAGGGGACAGTGCCAATGTAGCTTTTCTAAAATTTCAGATCTTTGAGATTTGAGATCTTTCCCAACAATTGGATCTTGTTGCCCAAATCATAAGCCTCTGTGGCAGATATCTCCACAGCATTTGTAGTTCAAAACAACCTCCTCACTGGTTGAAATGCAATGTGGCTTAATATTTGTTTCCCCGTTAGCTACAGTAAATCTATTTCCCCAACTCTACCAATCTTCTTTAAAAGGTTCCAGTTCATAAGTCACCCGTTCTATCAACTCTGAGTCTTTAGGAACTTCTTGAAAACGCTTCTATCCCACTTTCTTCTTTTAAGCAACAGGACTTTAATTCATGTTTATATTATTTTATTATCTTGTTTGTAAACCATCCAAAGTCCCTTAGTCATAGTTATAGCACTTAGACTTATATACCATTCAGTGCTTTTACAGCCCTCTCTAAGTGGTTTACAGAATCAGCATATTGCCCCCAAATCTGGGTACTTATTTTACCAACCTCAGCAGAATGAGTCAACCTTGAACCAATGAGAATTGAACTGCTGGCAGTTGGCAGAATTAGCCTGCAACATGACATCAAGGATGGATGGATGGATAGAAGCAAGGGTAAAAGCAATAGCGCTTGGACTTATAAATTGCTTTACGGTGTTTTAATAGCCCTCTCTAAGCGGTTTACAGAGTTGGCATATAGCCCCTAACAATCTGGGTCCTTATTTTAAATTTTACCGACCTCAGAAAAATGGAAGGCTGAGTCAACCTTGAGCTGGTCAGGATCGAACTGCTGGCAATCAGCAGAGTTACCTGCAATAGCAAAGCAGTTGAACCTTCAGAAGAGAAGGAGCTTCCTACTCTCATCTCCTGCCTCCTTCAGACCTGCCACACAGATCAAGCTCAAAGGCAAAGGACCCACAGGGCGAGAGAAAGGTTCTTCTATGTTTCTTTTCCCAAGCAAAAGATGGAAAGTTTAATTAGTTAGCCTCGTCAGTGAAACTATTACAGGTAGTCCTCACTTAAGAGACACAATTCAACGTTACAATGGATGTCCCCAGAGCTATTTAACGAATGTAATGACATGTGTCACATAATGGCATTTCTTGGCAACCATCTCGAATTTACAGCCATTTGCAACATCCTGCAACTGTGAGACCTGATTGCCAGCATTTACTTCCAGTTTCCAGCAAAATAATTGGAGAATTCCATTGGAAACAACAAGTTCACTTAACAACCTGTATGTTTGCTTAATGTCCACGGTTGTTTGCTTAACGACCACAGCAAAAGGATATACTGTACCAGTGATGGTGAACCTTTTTGGCTCATATGTGAAAAGGGTGTGTGTGTGCACGCTAGCCTGCGCACAGGTGCCCACACCCGTGTCCTCCCCATGTGCATGCACACAACGCCACACACTGCCCCCTGCACATGTGCACAACACCACCACCACCACGTGCTGCCCGCCCCCCTGCATATTCAGGGGCCTTGCTGAAGCCTCTGGACTCCTGAAGCCTCAGAATGATGAAAAACAGTCCAACAAGAAAACAGGAAACCAAAAAAGATTCACCATCACTGATCTAGCAAATGACCAACCCTTTGGATTAATGCTATGCAGGGGGGGGGGGGGGGAATACGGTGCAACCCTACTACTCCCATCCAATTCCATGAAGAATTTGCCAGGGATCATCTTTCAAAGAGGAAAGGATTACAAAGGAATTCCCAGGGGGTGGAGTGGTGTTTCATTTTAGGAGGTGGGGGGAGAGACCTCAGGTGTCAGCGGAAGATTGAAGATCTCCTGTTTGCCAGGATTCTGCCACTTCCCTGATTCCCATTAAAATCCCCAGGGAACTAGAGGGCAGGGGGGTGGGGAGGGCATCTGGAAGAAGGGGGAGAGGGACTGAAAGGGGCAGAAAGCTCACAAAGAAATATAAAAGACCTTTTGGACACTGAAAAATGGAGTAGAAGTACAAAGACCTTTCTTTTCTTTTCTTTTCTTTTTTTGCAGGGGGGGGGACTTTTTAGCAAGTACTGTAATACATTGGATTAGCTGATGGCCGGCTTTTCTTTCCTTTCCCCTTGATCAACAGTATACAATAGCCGGGTCACAGATTGCATTAAGCTCTCATGTGATTCGCCTGGGTTTGCAGGTAAGATGACCCCCCCCCTCCCCACAACCAGTTCAAGTAAAATAATCACACTGGGGTTAGAACAAACCCTGGGACACACACACATACACGCGTGCGCGCGCACGCACACACACACACACTGCAATCCGAGTCCAATCTAGGGGATATCATTGTTCCATTGTTCCACAAGGGTTTTTAAAAAGAAAATCATGGCAGAAAAATAATTGTGCTTTACATTATCCCCAATCGAATTACGGCTATAAAACTTCACAAAGGAATCAACCCAGTATTTCAATTTTGATTCACAAAAGATCTACGGCTAAGTTAATATATCATGTCAAATAAATCACTGGAATGAAGGTTCCTTTAATATAATATAATAATAACAATAATAATAACAACAACAACAACAACATTATTATTATTATTATTATTATTATTATTATTATTATTATTAATTTGATTTGTATGCTGCTCCTCTCTGAGGAGAATAGAATAGTATTCTTTATTGGCCAAGTGTGATTGGACACGCAAGGAATTTGTCTTTGGTGCTTATGCTCTCAGTCTACATAAAAAGACAAGAATCATGCGGTACAACACTTAGTGATTGTCATAGAGTACAAATAAACAATCAGGAAACAATATTAATATAAATTGTAAGGATACAAGCAACAAGTTACAGTCATAAGTGGGAGGAGATCGGTGAGGAACAATGAGAAGACTAATAGTAATAGTAATGCAGCCTTAGTGAATAGTTTGCCAGTGGTTATTTGTTTAGCAGAGTGATGGTATTTGGGGGGAAAACTGTTATTGTATCTAGTTGTCTTGGTGTGCAGTGCTCTATAGCATCGTTTTGAGAGTAGGGGTTGAAACAATTTACATCCAGGATGCCAGGTTCCTTGGGGATCTTTCAACTTGGTTATTTTCTTGCAGATATTTCACTACCAAACTAGGTAATACAGTGTTCCCTCGATTTTTGCAGGTTCGAACTTCGCGAAAAGTCTATACCACGGTTTTTCAAAAATATTAATTAAAAAATACTTTGCGGGTTTTTCCCCTATACCACGGTTTTTCCCACCCAATGACGTCATATGTCATCGCCAAACTTTTGTCTGCTTTTAATAAATATTTTTTTAATAAACTTTCATAAATAAACATGGTGAGTAATAATCTAAATGGTTGCTAAGGGAATGGAAAATTGCAATTTAGGGGTTTAAGGTGTTAAGGGAAGGTTTGTGATACTGTTCATAGCCAAAAATAGTGTATTTACTTCGGCATCTCTACTTCGCGGAAATTCAACTTTCGCGGGCAGTCTCGGAACGCATCCCCCGCAAAAATCGAGGGAACACTGTATTATCAATGCTAATAGGGAGCAGGATTTTGTGATGGAGAGACCTAGGACTCTTGTTCTCTGAGCTTGGCTGTTTCCTTGAAGACAGTTCATTATCAAACTAGATAACATGATTAATGCCGGCAGGGAGTTGAATTTGCTCTCAATTTATATTCCAGTGCTGTGATGGTGAACCTATGGCATACAGACACCGTGATAATAAACCGATGGCTCTGCGGACACACAAGCCATCACCCCAGCTCAGTCTACCACACATGAATATGTGCCTCCCGCCAGCCAGCTGATTTTCAGATCTGTCGCGCATGTGCAGGAGTGTGAGAGAATTGGTGGGATTGCAGGGCTGCCGTTTTTGCTCCCAGGAGGCTGCAGGGAGGCCTATTAGGCCCGAAAGAGAGCATGGGGGAGTGCATGCATGTTAAGGGGGAGGTGGAACATGTGGGAGGGAGTTGCACACACTGCATTATGGATATGGGCATGTGCGCACGCTGTCACGTCCACATGCTTTTGGCACGCAACAACGAAAAGGTTAACCAACAGCCAGGGTTTGTATAGCACCCCGGACCAAAGCCAGATGTGAACCTGGTAAATGGGCTCACTTTTTCCTTAATTACACTGCTCTGTCCAGAAGCCTTTTCAGCTGGCCATTTCTGACGAGGCTTGATTTGAAAACCCAAAGAATGAAGAAATCCTCTCCCAGCTCAATCATGTGAACCAAATGCAAGCTTGTCACTGAAACCCATCACGGGCAAAAGCCACACTCTGTAAACGAACAGGAAAAGGGAACTGAAAGGGAGATGGGAGATAATAAATAAGAGAAAAACAGAAGGCTACAACCCATATACCCTTACTTAGCAATAAATGCAGGGATGTCAGTCAGGCTTTACTGCTAGGAGAGATCTGCCACATCAACTTTGATCTCACTACAGCCACAAAATGAAGAGCCAGGGGCCACAAGAAGTCCTAAAGACCTGGCTTGGTGAATTGTCTGCCACAGGTTAGGAGGAACGAGCATAGTCCTTGCACTATTTATATGACGCTGGTGAGTCATGCAGGATCTAAAAGAGCAACACCTCCATCAAAAGGCCCAAAGTCCAGAATAGTCGCTGGTAATTGTAAAAACAGGTGACTCTTGCTAACCTCCACCTGTGGTTGGCAACGATCAACTTCAGATAGCCAACTGGAAAATGGCTGCTTTGGAAGGCACAACTGATGGCTTACGCAACCACAGCAAAACTGCAAGGAAACAGAGCAATTAACCCTTCTGCTATTGACACTGCCGCCTTACTGAATAATCTCTTGAGCCTTGCCGCTCCCTGGCAGCCTACCTTGCAGGGCTATGGTGAACTGTAAGAGATGCTTGGCTCGCCAAAGCCTTTGCAAGAAGGCCAAACGTCATTACATGCACGAGAAGGAGTAAACAGCCATGGTTCTTGAGCCGAGATGGAATTTAGTCTCATTAAGAACACTTTTATTCACATTATTCTGCAACCTAACCTGAATCCAGCAAGATGTGTTATCTAAAATGGAAGAGAGCAAACCTGTCTGCCATTTTCTGCAATCTAGAACTGAGAAAAGGATGTTGCAGGAGATTTAATACAATCATTTCAAATCTCAAGGGGGAGGAGGAGGAGCTTCTTCCAGTCTTCTGCTATTCAGACTGCATTGACTACAACTTCCCATAATCTGTCTGGACTACAACTCTCCCCATAATCCTTAGCTTGCTCACCCTCACTTCAAAAAAAAAAAGCAAGAGGAACAAAGATCAACCTCAGCTCAGGTCTGCACGAGACCAACGTTCATAAGGGTGTATCTCTCAGAATCCAACTGAAAACACAAAATGCATGTTGTTTCTTGAACCACTCACTTCACGCGTACAAAGCCTTCCGTCCCAAGGTTTGGTTTGTTCTTCATTCTTCCTTTAATTACAAGTCAGCATTTTAAGAGCCAGCCAACCTGATTAACAAACAAAGAAACCTCAACCTCCAAAGGAGGAAATGATTAAAATCTAAGTAATCAGGCCTCTCTGAACGTTGAAGAAAGAGGAAGCAAAATCTTCCATCGTGAGGTGTCATGATGAATAATTCAATTACAATAGCCATTCTAAATAATGGAAAGCCAAGCCCTTAACAAACAGGATTTGGGGTTTTTTTTGTCTCTTCCTCTCCTTTCAACCTCAGATATTCCAAACTGCCGGAAGGACAAGAAGATGACAATTGGATTAAGAACAATAAAAATTAATACTTAAAAAAAAAAAAAGTGGCCTAAAGCTTCTATTGGAGGCTTTATCCAAAAGCAGCTATTTTGACCACAAAGTCCTATCCTTCATGCCTGCCAGGTTTTGCAATATACCCACCCATCCTGGGACCAGGTGTGAGGAGCACATTCAAAACCCAGGGGCCAAAGAGCAAGAAAAAGGTAGAACAGAGAACAGCGGCAAGCAAAGCCTACTTTGAACAGGTTGGGGCAGTGGGGAAAGTCGCCCCCCAACCACAGATTGGCATGATGGGCCAAGCCAAAATGGGTTCAATCCCCATCGAGCCAGGGCAACCTTGTGGGTGGCTCCTTTGTGCCAGTCCCAGTGTGTGTGTGTGTGTGTGTGTGTGTGTGTCTGTCTGTCTGTCTATTCAAAGAGCTCGCTGTGCAAACCAAGGTAAAGGTGTGTGGAGGAAGAGGAAGAAAGTACCCCCAACATACTGTCCCTGTCTTACTGTCCTATTGTCCTCATTGATCTGCCCTTCCTTTGCTCACCTTTACGTTTACACCTCAATACCTGCCACCTTGTACACGTTCGACAAACGAACAAAACAAATAAATAAGGGTTGTTGGAGATTTTTGTAAAAATATTTTCTGACGTTTTAAAATGTATTTTCTATGACCCTGTTGCAAATCCTATTGGAATGGGTGGCATATAAATATAAATAATAAATACGGTAAGCAGCCCAGAGTCCTTCTGGAGGTTTATTTTTTGGGGGGGAGGGAGCATAGAAATACAATAAATTAAATGTTGTAAGACGCCCTGAGTTTCAGGAGAAGGGCGGCATAGAAATTGGAGATAGATAGATAGATAGATAGATAGATAGATAGATAGATAGATAGATAGATAGAAATTGATAGATTAGATAGCTAGACAGATGATAGAAATATAGATAGTTCGATAGACAGAGATAGATAGATGATAGAAATAGGTAGATAATAGAAATAGATAGATAGATAGATAGATAGATAGATAGATAGATAGATAGATAGATAGATAGATAGATAAAATACACCACAATGATAGCTCGAGGCGGGTGGGTGGCAGCCCACTTACCGTGGCGGAGGCCAGGCTGTGCTCGCCCAGGGCCAGGTGATGAGGCTCCCAGCGCCGGAGGAATTTGGAGGTGAGGATCTTGCTGAGGAAAGTCCGCGGGTGCCGCACGACGCACACCTGGATGTCCCCTTCCTGGAGCAGCTTGTAGCGCATGCCGCCGCAGTGGACACCTCGGCGGCAAGGGCCCGCGCCGGGCTTGGGGGGGCCTTCGGGCGGCTCGGCCAGCAGGGGCTTGCTGCTCTCGTCCGGCGGCCGGGGGTCGCCCCCGCCGCAGCCGCCGCTCGGGCAGTCCATGGCGGCCCCTCACGGGGTGGAGGGGGGAGAGAGGCACGGGGGGGGTGTGTGAGCGGAGCGGTCTGAGGGGGGAGAGAGGCGGGCGGGGTGAGAAGGGGAGTCTCTCTCTCTCTCTCTAACCCCGGCCGCCCCCGGAGCCCCCGCGCGGAGCCCCCATGCAGACCAAAGGCGCCGGCTGAATCCCGTGAGGCTGAGGGGCTGGGCGGAGGGAGTGAGAAAGGCCCGGCCGGGTCCTCGGCTTGCACGTCTGGATGCGGGAAGGCGGGCGGACGCGTGTCTGGGAGCCGCGGGCGGCGTCGCCGAGCCTGAGGAGAAAGAGGGGGGGAGGGGGGAGAGCGAGGCTTGCAAGCGCCTGGCAGGACCCGCGCGGATTGGCTGCCGCGACTCACGTGCGGCCGCTCTGACGTCAATGCCAAACCCGGGCAGCTCCTGGTGCCGCTCCTGCCGCCGCTGTGGGCTCCGTTCGCCTCGCCCGCCTCCCCATCCCCGGGATGGAGATGGAGGGGCTGGCGGGCTGGCTGGAGGAGGGAGGGAAGGAGGAGGGGAAGGGGGGCGAGCGGTAAGGCAGGTCGCCGGGCTTTGGAGCCCGGAGGGAGGACTACATGTCCCATGACGCCCGGCCTCGTTGCTGCCAGGCGGTGGGAGAAGGAGTGGCAGGCCGGTCCATCTAGGCTGCAGAACAAGGCTTTCTTTCTTGTCCTTCTTTCTTTCCTCCCTTTTTTCATTCCCATCTCCATCCTTCCTTCCTTCTCAATCCCATATTCTACCTTGGTTCTCATTCCCTTCCTATTCTTCTCAATCTTATCTCCTACTTTCCTTCTCCTTCCTTTTTCTTTCCCCTCCTTCCTTCCTTCTCATTCCCAACTTCCTTCCTTTCTTTTCAATTCCATCTCCTACCATCATTCTTCTCCCTTCCTTCTTTCTTTTCTTCCCGTTCTCATCTCCTACCTTTTTAATTTTTATTTATTTATTTATTTTCCTTCCTTCCCTCCACTCTCTCTCCTCCACCGTCAATCCTCTTTCCAGAACATAGGTCTGGAAAGGACTTTTGAGGTCTTTTAGTCCAACTCCTTGCTCAAGGCAAAATCAAATGGTTGATAGGATTTGTAGTCCACCCTGGGCTAGGGAATTTTGAGGACCCAGCACTTTGGATTTATTTTTTAAAATCTTCAATCGATGCTCCTTGATTGTCTTGAACGTGTGAACTCAAGAGATGGGTTGGCATTAAACACAACTGAGCTAAAAGGTGATTTTCCCAATTCCTCCAGTTTTTCAATTGACACGACTGCTGAGCGATGGATGAAGTGGCCAAAGGGGGGGGGGTGTCCAGTAACACACCTGATGAGACTATAGTGATTCATTTGAATCTTGGCTTGCTTTTCAAACTTGCCCTACAATTGCATAGATGTGATTTATCCTCATGAATCTGCACCTACAGCTTTTATCAAAAACACACACAAGGTGGGATGGATGGATAGAATGTCCTGGTGAAAATAAAGATGATTTATGTTGCAATTTTGCACCAGCATGCTTTATGATACGGCAGAGAATGAGGTGTTTGGATGGAGTCACTGAAGCAGTCGGCGTGAGTTTAAATGGATCCCATGGGATGGTAGAAGCCAGGAAGGGCTGGTGGAATGTTGTCCATGGGGTTGCGATGGGTCGGAGGCGACTTCACAACTAACCACAAGAACAACATGATACTGAGGATTTATTGCTTAACCTTTGCAAAACAAGGCAGGCTATCAATTAAGTGTGAGGTAATCTTCCAATTAAAAAAATAGCAGCTGTAGGTAAAACAATGATGTTTTAATTGAATTTGAATTTTTTAAATTGAATTTGAATTTAAATTCAGGGGACTGAAAGGCAGAGAATCCTGAAATAACTCTCATAACATTAAACATGATAATGAATAATGGAGTTCACATGACATTAAAAAGCTTATTTATTAGTAACAAGGTTACGCCTCTGTGTAGAAAAAAGTATCCTATTAGGTCCAAAGTCTTGTAACAACAGTAGAAGCAACAATAAAAACAAATTGAATACTCACAATTACAGATAAAACAATACTCTTTTCAAAGCCCCATGGCATAACTCGAATGTAGTATCTCAAACTGTTATTGTGTTTGAAAAGAATTTCGTCACGCTCCAAATACTAAAAGTGCACCAGGAATTCTTTTTAAGTTGCTTTCATTTTTATTACTGTTTTAGGAAAGCCCCAGATATTTAATCATTCGGATTGGATCACAATCTGTACTGGGCTTGTTTTGGTTAAGATATTTTTAAACTGAAAACCTGCACCTGGAAATGACAGAAGAAGGCCTGAAAAAATAAAATGATCTGAGGACTGAAAAATGAGGAGTAGAAGAATAGAATAATTTTTTTTATTTTTTTTAAAATGACTGAATCAAAAACATCTACATCAGCGAAGGCAAACCTTTTCTTGCTCGGGTGCCTAAAGGCCACGTGTGCCTACACTCATAATGCAATAATAATAATAATACAGTAATAATAATAATAATAATAATAATAATAATATTTGTATGCCGCCCCTCTCCAGCAACGGGCTCAATGGGCCTATCGGAAGTTTGAAAATGAATTCCCAGTAGGCCCCGTTGGGCCATTTTTTGACCCTCCTAGGCTTCAGGAAAGCCTCCAAAACCTGTGGATGGCGAAAAACGGACCCGTTTTTCACCACTCACAGGCTCTGGAGACTTTCCTGGAGTTGGGGAGGGCAAAAATGGCCTCTCCCCATCCTCCAGAAGGCCAAAAATTAGCTGGCTAGTGCACATGTGCTGACATAGGGCAGTGCCTCATGGGCCCTCAGATATGGCTCTGGGTGCCTCCTGTGGAAGTCTTCTAGTATAACCCCCTGCTTAGGAAGGAAACCCTACACCAGTGATAGTGAACCTTTTTTTCCTCGGGTGCCGAAAGAGAGTGGCCATACGCTATTGCGCATGCGCAAGTGCCCACACCCATAATTCAATGGCTGGGGAGGGCAAAAACCTCCCGGCCCCCAGAGGCTCTCTAGAGGCCAGAAATGGCCTGTTTCCCCACTTCTGGTGGGCCCAGTAGGTTCGTGTTTTGCCCTTCCCAGGCTCCAAAGGTTTCCCTGGAGCCGGGAGAGGGTAAAAATGCCCTCCCCATCCCCCCGGAGGCTCTCCAGACTATCTCCGAGACCGCCTTCTGCTGCACGAATCCCAGCAACCCACAGACTTGGTCTCCTTAGGGTCCTGTCTACCAAACAATGTCGGCTGGCGGGACCTAGGGGAAGAGCCTTCTCTGTGGGGGGCCCGGCCCCTGGAATCAGTTCCCCCCCCGGAGATTCATACTGCCCCCACCCTCCTCGTCTTCCGAAAGAGTTTAAAAACTCATCTTTGTCGCCAGGCCTGGGGTTCCTTAGATCTTCTGACCAATGAATGCTTTAGTTTGATTGTTGAATGAATGATATTGAGTTTTTTAATTAGAACTTTAAAGATTGTTTTTTAATGTATTAATTGGATTGTTATTATTGTTTCTTGTTTTTCTGTACATGCTGTGAGCCGCCCCGAGTCCGCGGAGAGGGGTGGCATACAAATCCAATTAAATATAAATCTAAATCTCTGGAAGCCAAAAACATCCTCCCAGATCCTCTGCATGAGCCAAAAATCAGTTGGCCGGCACACACATGCATGTTGGAGCTGAGCTAGGCAATCACTCCACATGCCGGCAGATACGGCTCCATGTACCACCTGTGGCACCTGTGCGAAAGGTTCATCATCACTGCCCTACACTATTTCAGACAGATGGTTATACAACATCTTCTTAAAAACGTCCAGTGTTGGAGCATTCACAACTTCTGGAGGCCAGCTGTTCCACGGATTAATGGTTCTCACTGTCAGGAAATGTCTCCTTGGTTCCAAGTTGCTTCTCTCCTTGTTTAGTTTCCACCCACTGCTTTTTGTCCTACCTTCAGGTGCTTTGGAGAATAGGTTGACTCCCTCTTCTTTGTGGCAGCCCCGGAGATATTGGAACCAGGGATGGGCCGCTACTGGAATGGTCAGGTGCTACATTCCAATAGCAATTTTTGGGATGCGCATGCAGCTGCATGTCCCCAACGTGGACATACACACCCATGTGAGATTTGGCTTCTGCGCATGCGCAGCAAGTGAAGTCTCATGTGAAGACACTCGTGCGAGATTTTGGCGATTTTTTGCTTCCGCGCATACATTGAAAATTGCCAAATTCTTGCTCACACGAACATCTTCATACAACATTTTGCTAGCCACGCATGCCCAGAAGCCAAATCTTGTGCTGACGGATGCCCGCGTGGCGGTACTGGTAGCGTTGAAGACGGCAGTGCTTCGCTGATTGGAAGAGTGCTATCGTGTCTCCCCTAGTCATATTTTCATTAAACTAGACATACCCAGTTCCTGCAACTGTTCTTCATATGTTTTAGCATCCAGTCCTCTAATCCAGTGATTTTCAAACTTTTTAAAGCTGCGGCACATTTTTTACATTTACAAAATCCAGGGGCACGCCACCAACCAAAATGACACTCTAACACAGTACATGTCATACATATAATAATATAGTTTCTAAATGTATTTATACTCAGTGTGAAATCTGGGCCTGTTTCAATGAACACAAAAGGGATATCCTGGCAGGAATGGTAGTTTGGGGACCCATGTTTAATTTCCCCATGGCAGACCTGACCATGTCTCACGGCACACTGGTTGAAAAACACTGCTCTAATCAACTGTGTTACTCTTCTCTGCACTCTTTCTGGAGTTTTCCCTGGCAGAGAGCTAGCAAAAGAAACTTATAACGAAACAAAAGGAGAAATGTTTCCCCACCTGCATTTGAGCAAAAAGAAGGGGAGATGAGAAGAGAGCAAAGAAAGAGAAAGAAGGAAAGAGGGGAAGGAAGAAGGAAGGGGAAGGAAGATGGATGTATGGCGGGAGGGAGGGAAGGAAGGAGATTATCATGAGAGTGAGTGAGGGTCTCAGGAAGTCCTGCCTTAGCACTTGGCCACCACAGGTGCCCGCTCCCCAACATATGACATGAAGCTGGCCATGCCCACCCTGGCAATGTCTATTTGGCCAACCACAGCCCCCCACCACCATCAAGTCAAACCCTGCTCTGGCCCTCAATGAAATCAAGTTTGACACCCTTTCTAAAGTTTGTTCCATAAATCTATAGAAGTACGAAAAAAAAGTAAGTGGACCAACACAATATTGTAATTCCTATGGGTATGCAAAATATATTGAAAATTTATTTTGATGATTAATACGGCAATCTTGGCATGTGATTAGATAGAAATGAGAGGGGAAAAATAGTATACTTTGCAATTGCTCAGTAGAATTTATTTCTCAATTGGCATGTTGAGGAATGCACCCAGAAATAACAACCAGGCTATTTCTAGGCATACCTGATGAGGAATAAAGTTTGTGAAATTTAATGGGGCATAAGAATGCAGAAAGATTTATTTTTGACTTAACGCTGAACCACTCAAAGCCAGCAAGGTAAAAAAGGGATACTGTAGAAATCTGCAAAAAGACCAAAGACTTAGATACAAGTTTGTAAATATCCAACCTACTGAACCCTGGACAGGCCAGCAATAAAATGGGTATCATTATGCAAATGAAGTCATTATATCACGTTTTATTTTGCTACTTCTTTGCTATGATTGGCTGGAGTAGTCTTAATTCCAGCAAAGACGAGCAAGGCTTCAGCAATTCTTAGACTTATATTAGCATAGCCTTACATTCTTGTAGCATTTTATAAACGTTAGTACTGTATTGCAGTGGGAATAGTAAGTTCATGCACTATTTATTGAATACTTAATAGTCTTTTATTGTCCTTCCTTCTCTAGTACCTTAGTATGATGCTTAATTACTTTTAAAATAGGAAATAATTAAATATTTTATTTTTACCCATAAACGCTTTAATCATTTAATCAGAATAACACAGTTCTAGAACTGAACTTTTATAGCAATTGAAGAAAATTGAGCTTCTTGCCTTATCTGTTATCCTACTGAACCTTGTGGGTTCAGTACAAAACCTTAAAATGTTACTGTGCTCCTCAACAAATAATCCTATCTACCATTTGTCCTTTTTGTGGTTGTTCAAATGACTTAATCAACTGAAAAAGAGTCCAAGCACTTATCTGAAAACTTACCTTGGTCATTAAGCCCCTCCCACTCAATCACATGACCTTTAAGCCACCTCCTGGTCACGTGATTGTCAAGCCACTCCCACCTGGTCACATGGTTGGCAAGCCACTCCTGCCCGGTCATGTGGCCACCAAGCCACACCCACACAATAAGCCACGCCCAGTGTGGTAGTAAGAATTTTTTTTTGCAGCCTTTCAATGTTCTAAATATATGGATTAAGGCTTCCTGAATTCTCAAGCAGACAGAATTCGGTGGGAACTGCCAAGTGACCATTTCCTCCTTTTGAAGCCCTTGTTCCGTCTCTCAAAGGTGGCCAGAACAACACAGACCAAAGTCTCATTTTCCCTTGGTTGAGTGGAGTTTAACCAAGTGAAACCGAAACGTTTAAACATCTACCACGGGCAGGTCCCAATGTCCTCATCCCTCGCGTGAAAGAAGAGCCGTTTCCGTCAGAGGAGAATAAGAAATCTGGTTCTATGTGATGACATGCAAGGACAGAAAGAAGAAAATACACTGCTCAAAAAAATAAAGGGAACACTTAAACAACACAATACAGTGATCCCCCGGTTATTGCGTCCCCGACCATTGCGAACAGGGTAATTTGCGATTTTTCAACCCGGAAGTCAAAACACCATCTACGCATGCGTGCCCTTTTTTTCTATGGGCACGCATGCGTAGATGGCGCCCGGCAGATCAGCTGCTGGGCGGCTTCCCTGGGTCTTCCCCCTCTTGCTGGCATCAGCGAGGAGTTTCCCCACCGCCCACGCAAACTCCTCGCTGCCGCTCGCCCGCCCTTCGCCCGCCCACGCCGTTTGCTCCCCCTCTTGCTGCCGGGAGGGCGAGAAGCCCTCCCCAGCACCCGCTCGCCCGCCCTTCGCCGCTCGCCCGCCCTTCGCCCTGGCCCGGAGCAGCCGACAGAGGTAGATATTCCAGCCCCCACCTGGTCCCGCCCGATCCTCCTCCCTGAGGCAGCTCGCCCTCCCATGGCCGCTTCCTCCACCCTCCATCGCAAGCCCTCGCCACCGCAGCCAATGCGCGCTGCGATCTTCAAGCCCGGCTCCTTTCGGACCAGCATCCCGGGCCAAGCAGCTGCCTTCCGTCACTGAGCCTGGCTGGCCCGGAAGATCGTAGCGCGCGTTGGCTGCAGCGGCGAGGGAAGCCAAGCCGGCAGCAATGTCGCCGCCGCTGCAGCCAACGCGTGCTACGATCTTCCGGGCCAGCCAGGCTCAGTGACGGAAGGCAGCCGCTTGGCCCGGGATGCTGGGCCGAGAGGAGCCGGGCTTGATCCGCTGAGCCTGGCTGGCCCGGAAGATCGTAGCGCGCGTTGGCTGCAGCGGCGAGGGAAGTCAAGCCGGCAGCAATGTCGCCGCCGCTGCAGCCAACGCGCGCTACGATCTTCCGGGCCAGCCAGGCTCAGCGGATCAAGCCCGGCTCCTCTCGGCCCAGCATCCCGGGCCAAGCGGCTGCCTTCCGTCACTGAGCCTGGCTCGCCCGGAAGATCGTAGCGCACGTTGGCTACGCTGGCGAGGGAAGCCAAGCAGGCGCGCCGTTCTCCGCTGACTCCTAAAGCGGGGAAGTTCGCCAGGAGTCAGCGGAGAACGGCGCAACTGTTTTAAAACGATCGGAGCTTTCCAATGAGTCCCGAAGACAAACGTCAAACTTCCGCGTTTGTCTTCGGGACTCATTGGAAAGCCGCGCGGGTGTTTTAAAACATCCCCGCCGACATGGGGGGCTTGCTAGCACCCCTCCAAACCCGGGTTGGGGGTTCGGGGGGGGGGGTGCTAGCGAGCCCCCCATGTCGGCGGCGACGTTTTAAAACAGCCGCGCCACCCCCAATCTTCGGCTCCTCGCTAGCGCTGTGGAAGTTAAAAACACCATCTGCACATGCGCAGATGGTGTTTTTACTTCTGCAGCGCTACTTCGCGAAAACCCGCTCGTTGCGGGGGGTCCTGGAACGGAACCATCGCAACGAGCGGGGGATCACTGTATAACTCCAAGTAAATAAAACTTCTGTGAAATCAAACTGTCCCCTTAGGAAGCAACACTGATTGACAATCAATTTCACATTCGGTTGTGCCCATTCAACTTTGTACAGAACAAAGTATTCAATGAGAATATTTCATTCATTCAGATCTAGGATGTGTTCTTTGAGTGTTCCCTTTATTTTTTTGAGCAGTGTATATATATTTGTGCCTTCGCTTTCTTTAAAAAATTAATCCTTATTAAGTTTTTTCCTTTCAAAACAACATATAAAAAAGACACAAAACAAAATCAAACAAAGTAACAACCCATCTCTTTCGCAGCTTTTTCATCCTATTTTCCTAAGTATTTACACTTTACAATATTGCTATTATTATTTTGATGATCACTTTTATATTATACGGTTCTTAGCTTTTCTATCTGGCTGTGGATATGTGTCACAGCCGTGGGGAAAGAATATACCAGGAAGCTATTTATGAGCTGCCGGTATCTATGGTGAGCCGTTCTTCTTCTGGAAGAACAACTCACTAAAAACACTGGAAACAAGCCCAGGTCGTCTTCAACGTACAACATTTTTTGGGGCAACTATCCAAAGTAACAACGGCACTGTGGAAGGTGAGACTTATGGCCGTTTTTCACACTTAGGACTGTTGCAGGATCCCCATGGTAACCTGATCAAATTTTGGACGCTTAGCCACTGACTCAATGTGTGCTTTCATCATAGCGAGATATGTACACCTTTTGTATATTTACAATGGGTCAATTTTGGTTGGTCAGCCAAAAGTCATGAATTCTGTAAGTCATTTATCTCCAGATGTCCAAGAACCTCAACACCTAGCATGTCTTTGTTGACGTGGGTGACGACCAACTTTGGAGGGTCAATTAACTGCTGTAAGTCAAGGACTACATTTATCACCCAAGAATCTGATACTAGGATCAAAATGATACTAAAATGTCTAGAATCTGAAAAGGTTCTTGGATGTTTATTATTATTATTATTATTATTATTATTATTATTATTATTATTATTATTATTATTATTATTATTATTATTATATTGATGGTTTTGACTGTAATAAAGGTCTATTATTATCTATCTATATTTATGATGGTTCATTTTTTGCGACCTTCTAAAAATTAACGGGGAAATCTACATGGGGCTACTCTTGAAGGATGTTCGGAGACTTCAGCTCTTGCAGAATGCAGCCGCGCAAGCAGTCGATGGGGTGGAGGTGGTCCACTTATGGCTACTACTGGTATGCTGTCCCAGACTGTTGTGGGTGGGGGTGTGCCCGTCGGTGCAAGATTCGGCTTTTGTGAATGAGCAGCATGCAAAATCTTGCGCGAGGACAATCAGGCGTATGAGATTTTGCACATTTTTTGTGATTTCTTTGCTTCCGCGCATGCGCAGAAGCAAAAAACCTGCCAAAAATCGGCAAAATCTCACATGCGAGAGCTTCCTCATGTGCAGAAGCAAATCTCTCACGGGTGCATTTGTGCATGCATCGGGGGTGCAGAGATACATGCACATCTCCATTTCCGCTACTGGAGCCCGATCCCAGCCGTACAGGCTGCAACCCATACTAGGTGTACCTAGATACACCCATGTAATATCATCAACGCCGATAAGGTCCCACAGAGTTGGCCCTGTCCAGGCCCTGTCGACTAAACAATGTCATCTGGCGGGCCCCAGGGGAAGAGCCTTCTCTGTGGCAGCCCCAGCCCTCCCCCCAGAGATCAGAACTGCTCCCACCCTCCTTGTCTTTCGTAAATTGCTTAAGACCCACTTGTATCTCCAGGCATGGGGGAATTGAGATATCTCCCCCAGGCTTATATAGTTTTATGTATGGTGTGCTTGTGTTGTTTGGTTTTTAAATGATGGGTTTTTAGATGCTTTCTTTTAAATATTAGATTTGTTACATTGTCAGATTGTTATTATTATTGTTGTGAGCCGCCCCGAGTCTGTGGAGAAGGGGAGCATACAAATCTAATAAATTATTATTGTTATTATTATTATTATTATTATTATTATTATTATTATTATTATCATCATCATATCATCATCATCATCATTCCGTAAGCTGCACTGGCTTCAGATTGGTCTCCGAACGCAATTCAAGGGGTTGTTTATCTGTTTGTTTATTCATTCATTCATTCATTTATTAGATTTGTATGGCGGCCTTCTCCAAAGACTCGAAGACTTATTACCTATAAAGCCCCACATGGCTTAGGGCCAGATTACTTGCGGGAGCGTCTTCTCCCTCACACATCCCAGTGACTGAGCCCACAGGGTTGGCCTTCTCCAGGTCCCGTCAGCCAAACAATGTCAGCTGGCGGGACTACAAGGAAGGGCCTTCTCTGTGGCGGCTTCGGTCCTCTGGAACCAACTCCCTCCCCCCTGGAGATTTGCATAGCCCTCATGACCTTTCAAAAGGGCTTAAAAACACGGCTTTGCCAACAGGCCTGGGTCTGTTGAGCATCAGACTCTGTTCTGGCTTGTAGCTATGAATGACTGATGTATGAACGTTTATATTGGGATTTAAACTGCATTTTTATTATTGTATTTTTTTATTGTTGTACGCCGCCCTGAGTCTATGTGGAGAAGGGCGGCCTATAAATTTAATAAAATAAAATAAAATAAAATAATGAAATAAAATAAGTAAAATAAGTAAAATAAATAAAATAAATAAAATAAAATAATAAAATAAAAAAGTCAGATTCACATTTACAACCATGTTACTAACTTAAACATGGCACGATTTGCTTACAAACAGCGGCAAGCAAAGTCAGCAAAAATGGGGCAAAACGTCACTTAATATTTACCCCATGTAGCAACAGAAATTTGGGGCTCAATTGTGGTCGAGGACTAACCTGTAGGCTTTTTTCAGTAAAGAGCCAAGAACTTCTCTTTTGATGTTAGAGATTAAATTTTAATGGGGGGGGGGCAAACTGGGGGACAAAAAACGTTGCTTGTGAAGCTTGTTGCTGAGGTTTATTGTACAGGAAAAGGAAATAAAGCAATATGTGAATAACTGTATGCAAGAAGGCCAGGACCGATGAGGAACTAAACCTGAGCCATATGAATATCTAATGCTGTACAGAAAGGATATATTTAGAGATAATCTTGCTATTAATTTTCTGTTCTATGAAATAGGACCTACATTGTTTTCAAAGTTTAAGCCCAATTAATAATCCAGAAGATCCTAAAACTTCTAGCAGCAAGAAAATGACTTCACGTGTGCTTATATCAATAAAGGGATTGATTTATTCATAAAATAAAGGATTTTTGAGTCGGGGGTTTCACTCCGAGAGCCGTGCATAGAACAATTCTAGACTAACCCAATATACCCTCATTGTGGGAAGAAGATTGGACAATGTTTCACAATCTGGTCAGATTTAAGATGTGTGGACTCTGTCTTAAAGTTATTAGGGCTGATGAACCCTATGTCAGTCCGAAGCCATCGTTGAGCTAGAGACTTTGACCTGCCACACTAATGCTGTAGAATGTATTCCTGTTGTGGGAATTTGGGAAGGGCTGTTACATGAGGGATGTAGAGATGTAGCCATAACAAATTCCTTCTAGAGCCTCAAGGTCATCCTTCGTTCAGTACCTGCCCGGAAGCTGATGGAACTAACCGATACATTGGCAGAAGACGAGTGGTCAAACATGATGAACTTGTGGGTGTGGGAACAAGGGCATGAACTTTAAACTGGGTGGAGAAACCCTCGTAGCTTTAGATTCGAGTTTCTCCCAGATGTTCCAACATGGCTCTGCTAATAAATTGGAACTTTGAGGAATACTTTGCCTTGGACTTTGATTTGATTTTCAATGCTATTTGGAACCCTGACACCCTAGTTTCGTTATTTTATCTCCTCCTCCTTGAATTAGCTGGGTTTCAGCTCAAATCCCTGGACTTAGAACATCTCCAGGCGCAATTCAAAGTGCTGGTTATGACCTTCAAAAACCCTACATGGCTTAGGACTAGATTACCTTCAGGACTGCCTTCTGCCTCACATGCATCCCAGCGGCCAGTTAGGTCCCACAGTATCGGCCTTCTCCGGGTTCCATCAACCAGACAGTGTCAACTGACGGGGCCTAGAGAAGAGTCTTCTCTGTGGTGGCCCCGGCCCTCTGGAACAAACTCCTTCCGGAGATACGTACCGTCTCCTCCCTCCTGGTCTTTTGTAAAGCTTTGAAGACCCCCCTCTGCTGGCGGGTATGGGGGCTGTGAGTGTTGAGATTGTCTCCAGACGATATTATGAATTATTGATTGGATGAATGTGTATGAATGTAAAGGGGGTTTTTTCTAACGCTTTTAGTAATTTTGCATAATTATTTTTAAAGTAATTTAGGTTTCTTTATATGCACTGTTGCGTTCTACAGCCTAATAAATTTCCCCAGAACCTAAACAACATTGTGAATTCAACACATTGTCTTGTCGTCTTCCATCTTACGCGGTCGAGTTTCGTGTCAACACTCAAGGCTCAGGGCCCTGGACATGACCCCCTGAGTTTGGGGAAGCGGGTAAAGTTTTTTTTAAAGGAGATTCGGGTTATTGTCAGAGTTCCAAGTAACGCCCAAAATGAAAGAAAACTCGGAGGCGTAGGTTTCCTCAAATTTCCTTTTTATTAGAGACGGCGTATTGGTAGATCTGGAAAAACCCAAATCTGAAAGCTTCCGGTTTTCCACACCCAAAAGTAAGTTCAAGCTCAGCAGCTCAAGATTGACTCAGTCTTCCGTCCTTCTGAGGTGGGTAAAATGAAAACCCAGATTGTTGGGGACAAGAGGCTGATTCTGTAAAGCGCTTAGAGAGGGATGTAAAAGCATAATAATGCGGCATACGGTGTTCCCTCGATTTCCACGGGGGATGCGTTCCGAGACCGCCTGCGAAAGTCAAATTTCCACGAAGTAGAGATGCAGAAGTAAATACACCATGTTTGGCTATGGACAGTATCACAAGCCATCCCTTAACACTTTAAACCCGTAAATTACCATTTCCCATTCCCTTAACAACAATTTACTCACCATTATTACTGGTACTCACCATTGAATAAGACACTTAGTGATCCTGATATTTATAAACATAATTATTTATTAACAATAATTATTTTTTTGTTATTTACTTGCAAAAATTATTAATTTGGCAATAATGTATGACGTCATCGGGCGGGAAACACCATGGTATAGTGAAAAAACCACGACGTATTTTTTAATTAATATTTTTTGAAAAACCGTGGTATAGGCTATTCGCGAAGTTTGAACCCGCGAAAATCGAGGGAACACTGTATATGCCTAAATGCTATTGCTATGCTATGGTGGCGGAGAAGAAGAGAAAAAAAGGGAAAGGGGGGCAGAAAGGAGGAGAAGGAATCCATCCCCTTCAGAGGTGATTTGTGTAGGGGATACCAAACCTGAACAAGTTTTCACAGAAGCCCGAGTCTTCTGTATTGTTCGGTTTTTCATTAAAAGGCAGGATGATGTGGACGCTTCAGGAAACAGGTGTTTTCCTGAAACAGCATTGCAGAAGGCTTTGCGACCTGCGGTTACAATCCATTTCTTTTGGAAAACCATGTTTGCTAATTCTGACAGCTTTTTTTCAGGGTGGTGGTGGTAATGTCTATTAGGCACTCAAGAGTTTTGCTTTGATCTTAGGTAGAGAAGGAAGAGGAGGAGGAGGAGAAGAGGAAGGAGAAGAGGAAGAGGAGGAGAAGGAAAAGAAGAAGAGGAGGAGGAGGAAGAGAAACAGCTGTATGCAGTGGTTAAAAGTAAGAAGAGAAATAGTTGTATGCAGTGGTTAAAAGAAGAGAAATAGCTGTATGCAGAGGTTAAAAATAAGAAGAGAAACAGCTGTATGCAGTGGTTAAAAGTGCTGGGTTAGAAGCAGGAGCCAATGTGTTCTGAATCCAGCAGGTTCTGATAAGTTCTGGAGAACCAGTAGTGGAAATTTTGAGTAGTTCAGAGAACTGACAAATACCACCTCTGGCTGGCCCCAGAATGGAGTGGGATACTACATTTTGCAGTATCCTTCCCCTGCCACACCCACCAAGTCACGCCCACAGAACCGGTAGTAAAAAAAAATGGATTTCATCACTGGTTGTAATCCAGGGTCAGGCATAAGCCAGCTGGATGATTTGGGTCAATCATTCTACCCCAAATCTAGGGAAACGGTACCTACAAGTCCCTTCCATAAGTTCTGTTATCAATGTTTCGGTGGTCATCTAGAATCAGGGTTGACTTCACAAACCAAGTGATGGTGTTATCCTTTGCCCTAAGCCAATGTTTCTCCCTCTTGGAAACTTGAAGAAGTCTGGGCTTCAGCTCCCAGAATTCTGCAGGCAGCAGGAGGAATGACAGGATTGAGAATCTTGATCAATTTTGTCTGACCTTAGAAGCCAAACAAAGTTGAGTCTTGTTAGAAACATAGAAGACTGATGTCAGAAAAAGACCTCATAGTCCATCTAGTCTGCCCTTATACTATTTCCTGTATTTTATCTTAGGATGGATCTATGTTTATCCCAGGCATATTTAAATTCAGTTACTGTGGATTTACCAACCACGTCTGCTGGACATTTATTCCAAGCATCTATTACTCTTTCAGTAAAATAATATTTTCTCACGTTGCTTCTGATCTTTCCCCCAACTAACCTCAGATTGTGCCCCCTAGTTCTTGTGTTCATTTTCCCATTAAAAACATTTCCCTCCTGAATCTTATTTAATCCTTTAACATATTTAAATGTTTTTGATCATGTCCCCCCTTTCTCTTCTGTCCTCCAGACTATACAGATTAAGTCCATAAAGTTAGCAGAGGGATGGAAGACCAGGGACTGGAGGGATAGAGCGAGATTTAAAAAATGAAACAAAACTTCGAAGTAGGAAGTTGCCAACAAGCGCAGCGTGGATGTGTTATTAAGTCAACAGCAGCACAGCGGGTTTCAAAGACGGCTTTGCTTTCCCTTAATTGAATAAACCTCATTTGGCTGAACCTGGGCAAGAAGCTAAGCCATAAATCATCACTTCCAAAACCCACAGTGGCTAAGCCCATGTGTGTTTCAGCCAAACTTGAAGAATGACATGGTGGCTTAATGGAATGGGCGAAGCTGGGCTGGGATCTGGAACCACAATGGCTCACATTAGAATCCCCAGTGATCGATCAGGACGGCAGAATTGGGTAAGGGAGGGCGCACCATTTAAAGACTGAAGATCAATTTCTATCGTTACATTTTATTTGTTTGTTTGTTTATATGCACTTCGGCAAAAGGAATCCTCAGTCTGAGTATTGTATTGACAGTTCTGTGTTAGTAAAAACTTCAGAAGAGAAGGATTTAGGGGCAGTGATTTCTGACAGTCTCAAAATGGGTAAACAGTGCAGTCAGGCGGTAGGGAAAGTGAGTAGAATGCTTGGTTGCATAGCTAGAGGTATAACAACCAGGAAGAGGGAGATTGTGATCCTACTGTACAGAGCGCTGGTGAGACCACATTTGGAATACTTTGTCCAATTCTGGAGACTTCATCTACAAAAAGATATTGATAAAATTGAACGGGTCCAAAGACAGGCTACAAGAATGGTGGGAGGTCTTAAGCATAAAACTTATCAGGAACGACTTCATGAACTCAATCTGTATAGTCTGGACTCTGGAGGACAGGAGGGAAATGGGGGACATGATTGAAACATTTAAATATGTTAAAAGGTTAAATAAGGTTCAGGAGGGAAGTGATTTTAATAGGAAAGTGAACACAAGAACAAGGGGGCACAACCTGAGGTTAGTTGGGGAAAAGATCAGAAGCAACGTGAGAAAATATTATTTTACTGAAAGAGTAGTAGATGCTTGGAACAAACTTCCAGCAGTCGTGGTTGGTAAATCCACAGTAACTGAATGTAAACATGGCTGGGATAAACATACTGTATATCCATCCTAGTCCAAATGCAGAAATAGTATAAGGGCAGACTAGATGGACCATCAGGTCTTTTTCTGCCGTCAATCTTCTATGTTTCTATTTGATTTCTATGTTGCCCTTCTGCTGAGACTCAGGACATGTTTAGAAATCTAATAAAACTATATCCTAAAAACCCAGTTAAAAATTAGACAAGCAGATTCATACATCATACGACCAACATTCGTTCATCAGGCGGGGCCAAATATCAGTGTTTCAATGGCCCCAAGCCAGCTTTAGGGAAGGAAGGGGAGAATGGCGGAAGTACAAATCCCTAGGGGGAGCTCGTTCCACAGGGCCGGGGCCACCACAGAGAAGGCTCTTCCCCTAGGCCCTGCCACATGTCATTGTGTAGCTGATGAGACCTGGAGAAGGCCACATCTGTGGGACCTGACTGGCCGCTGGGATGTATGAGGCATAAGACTGTCCTATACATGGAGGGACCCTGGTCCCCCCAGTGTGCTATTCTTCTAATTTTGTAAAAATATTGTTGCTGGCTCTCTACATGCACTCTTATAAATATGGAGTTATTTTTCATTGAAAAAATTGCATTAAGGGTAGTGTAACAAAACAATATCTCAATAAAAGAGAGTATTTGTAGCATGAAATGAGGTTTCCTTGGTGCTCTCTGGGCTTGATCGTTTTCTTGCAGACGTTTCATTACCTGACTAGGTAACATCATCAATGCTAACCCCACTCCTTTCTAGCAATTGATGATGTTATCTAGTAGGGTAAGGAAAAATCTGCAAGAAAATTACCAAGCTCAGAAAGCATAAGGAGCCCTGAAAACAGACTCTTAAAGTTGAAGTCCACCAATTGTAAAAGTTGCTGGGGTTGAGTAATATTAGTCTTGGAGATGAAGGATAATGAGCTGGAATCGGTATACAAATCTAATTAGATAGATAGATAGATAGATAGATAGATAGATAGATAGATAGATAGATAGATAGACAGACAGACAGACAGACAGACAGACAGACAGACAGACAGACAGACGAGATAGAATAGAATATAGATAGATAGAAGATAGATATAGATAGATAGATGATAGATGATAGATAGATAGATAGATAGATAGATAGATAGATAGATAGATGCAGAAGTGTCAAAGATAATATATCAGTTTAATCGCACTTTGGAAATAAAGGAGGTTCAGCCAGCTCTGTTTACCCATGAAAACATTCCCTTCTGCGGAAACTAAAATATCTGGAATTATTTCAAGATCACACTGACCTGCCTGGGGAGAGGACCTGGAAAATCACAAGCTAAAACAAGTTTAAAAATTCCCAAATGGAGAAGGCTGATCTTACGCCGCTGGAGTCAAATTAACTTATTTCTCTGTTTTATGACCACTTGGAGCATTCTGAAGTGAGCAATCTTTTCCAAGACTGATCCGACCTTTAGAGTCAATTAAATCTGGGGGGGGGGGGGGGGTGTTTAGAGGAAGATGTCAAAGCGCCTTGTATGACACATTTGCCCTCGGTTAAAGAGGATTATTCTGCGAAATAATAAAGTAAGCCTTTCCAATCTCAGGGGCTGCCACAAAGAAGAGGGAGTCAAACTATTCTCCAAAGCACCTGAGGGTAGAACAAAAAGTAATGGGTGGAAACTAAATAAGGAGACAAGCAATTTAGAACTAAAGAGAAATTTCCTGACAGCTAAAACAATTAACCAGTGGAACAGAAGTTACCTCCAGAAGTTGTGAATGCTCCAACATTGGAAGTTTTTAAGATGATGTTGCATAATGTGGGAATAGAAGACTTCCAAGGTCCCTTCCAACTCGGTGGTGGTGGTGGTGGTGGTGGTTGTTCTTCTTCTTCTTATTATTATTATTATTATTCATTCATTCATTCATCCATTCATTGGATTTGTATGCCGCCCCTCTCCGTAGACTCGGGGAGGCTCACAACATACAATAGAACAATTCACAACAAATCTAATAAATTTAAAACATTTCTACTTCTTCTTCTTCTTCTTCTTTCAACAATTATGCAACACAGCAAACAAGATCACTATGCTGGATTTCGTATTTCACCACCAGTCGGGTGCTTCCCAAGCACCTAGGACTGCATGACGTAGCGGCAAATTATGTGTGCCGATCCCACTAAAGATGCCTTTTGCAATTGACAGATGAAGACTTTGTCAGTTCCGATGGTTTTCAAATGTCCGCTGAGATCTATTTTTATTATTATAACTGAATTGTCCCCAAAGGCAACCTTGATTGGGCAGCTTCAAGGTTCAACCTGTTACACAAACACAATCCACCCGAAAGATCTAGCGAAAACTTGTTTCTTTTTTTCTTTTAGAGGAAAGCCCTTCTCAATCGCAATAAGACACGTTATTATGTCTTCCAACCCGCAGCAATAAAACGCACAAGAACAGCCATAAACCTATTTCTAGATCAAAATGTGCCAGGGATGTTCCCTAAGCATTTCACGAGATTGCTACAGGGTGAAAGAATGAAGTATAAGGTTCACCTGCCTCATATAAACATCCTTCACCAAATGAAGGTTCTTCATCAAACCTTCTAGGCCCGAGGTCCTTCGTTCAGGGAGTTCCTGAGGTCCTCCCCCTTGCTGGGATGAAGCAAAAGATCAGGTCATTCAGGTATGTCCAAAAGGTGAGGTTAAACGTGTCAAGATGGTGGCTGAGATGTTGTGATCAAAGTTCCACCTGTTTTGTTATGTGTGTGTCATGCACACTGCACATTTAACAGAGGTGGAACTTCAGTCACACCACTGCAGTCGTAAGTCGTGACCTTGGATTTCTTTGAGGACATCCTTGTGGGAAAGACTATTTTGGACCAACAATGTCCAAAAAGAAAACTTCCATATGTTTGGCTACAACTCTCTCCCATTGCTTAATTCATGGGCAATTATTCAACCTACCAAAATAAAAATTGTTTGGAATATCTTAGGCTCAATTCTGGAAAAATAAACTGATACCGTCAGAAAACAATACAATTGATAAAATTTATAAATGCACTGAAATGGACAAAACGACCATGGAAATTAAGGAAATAAACAATTTGTAATATTACAATACTTGGAATCTATGGTATAAATGGATGGAGAATAGAAATATGGTAAAGTGATATAATGTGTAACGGCATACAAAAACAGATAATCATATATAATGTAATTAACAATTTGTAAAGGTAAATACAAACTGATAGATATAGAAATGGAAATATATATATAAAAATGGAAATATAAGAAACATGGTGAAATGGATAAGATTTGTAAAAAAAAAGATAGATATTGTAATGTATATGCCTTCTTTTATTTATTACTTTGTAAAACTCAATAAAGAAAACTTTAAAAAATATTGTTTGGCTTTCTTGCCTCAACTTTCATAAATGGATACAGCCTGTCCTTTATCTTTAAAGGAAAAACAAGCACATTTGCCTCAAACTTTCATAAATGGATACATCTTGTCCTTTATCTTTATGTTCTTCCACGAGGAAAAACGAGCACATTTTTCTTTGATAAAGTTTCTGTCCAGTCTTTTCTGGCTTTCTTGAGATGAACAAAGTCAGAAATATCAAAGGAAAACACAAAAACAGATGCTCAGAACTAAAAAATTGATCGTGATTTATTTTATGGGTTTCCAAAGGAGAGGGATTGAGATTTTCCAACTCAATCTTGACAAGTAAGTGGGAGTTAGGATGAAGAGGGGGAAAAAAGATGTTTTCATAATTTGTGTTTTGTTTTGTTTTTTTAAAAGAAGCATGGCTCTTGACTGGACATCTTTCATACGATGCTTGGTCAGTCCAACAATTACTAATTTCCAGAAAAACTGAATCATGAGCCAGTCAGTCATATTAGCTCCAAACATCCTGCAAATTTATTGCAAAGATAAATTTGGGTGGATAAATTTCTTCATTCTGGTACGATAACAAAAATTTGGAACTTGGAAATCAGATGCTATCATGTTTTTCCAAAAATAAAGACAGGGTCTTATTTTCTTTTGACTCCTGAAATATGGCCTTAGCCTTACCATCGGGGGGGGGGGAGGCATTATTTTGGGGGTGCATTTTGTTTTTCTTGCCTAAACTTGGAACCTTACTTTTTTCACCACTGAATTTCATTTTGTTAGATAGCGCCCATTGTTCATGTTTGCCAAGATCCTTCTATATTTTGCACTTATCTTCTGGAGTGTTGGTTATTCCTGCCAGTTTGATGTCATCTGCTAATTTGATGAGTTCCCCATCAATCCCCTCGTCCAAATCATTGATGAAGATGTTGGATAGTTGCCGATCAATTTCCGGTCACAATTCAAAGTGTTGGTCTTGACCTATAAAGCCCTTCATGGCACCGGACCAGAATATCTCCGGGACCGCCTTCGGCCGCACTAATCCCAGCGACCAATTAGGTCCCACAGAGTTGGCCTTCTCCGGGTCCCGTCGACTAAACAATGTCATTTGGCGGGTCCCAGGGGAAGAGCCTTCTCTGTGGCGGCCCTGACCCTCTGGAACCAGCCACCCCCAGAGATTAGGATTCTCCCACCCCCCTTGCCTTTCATAAACTCCTTAAAACCCACCTCTGCCGTCAGGCATGGGGGAACTGAGACATCTCCCCTTGCCTATGTAGTTTTATGTATGGTATGTTTGTGTGTATGCTTTTTAAATAATGGGTTTTTAGCTTCCTAATTATTGAATTTGTATTATATATTGTTTTCTGTTACTGTTGTGAGCCGCCCTGAGTCTGCGGAGAGGGGCAGCATACAAATTAAATGAATGAATGAATGAATGAATGAATGAATAAATAAATAGTACTGGGCCTAAAACAGAGCTTTGGGGCACTCCACTACATACATCCCTCCTGGTAAATGCAGTTCCATTGAGCACTACATGTTGAGTGCGGTTGGTTAGCCAGTTTTGAACCTATCTGATAGTGTTGCTGTCCATCCCACATTTTTCTAGTTGGTCTAGTAGTAGATTATGGTCTACTTTGTCAAATGCCTTACTGAAGTCCAAGCAAATCACATCGAAAGCATTTGCCTGGTCCACTAATTTTGTCACTTTGTCAAAGAATGCAATAAGATTAGTCTGGCATGAATTTTAGGAAAGAATTCAAGTTTTCATTTTACTGCTCCTCCATCCTCCCAATGTATTTTAGATGTTAGATTTTGAATCTGTCTCTTTTCCTGGAGCTCATATTCCTAACTGTCTCTGATTTTTCCCCAATGTATAAGTGAGATATTTGGGGTTGAAGGCTAGGAGGCTCGAGACAATTAAGTGAGCTTTTGTGGCTTTAACCCTGTCGAGAGAGGATGTCATGTTCTTTCGAAAAGGAAAATCTTTCTGAGGTTGAGCTGCCATCAAGGACGGCAGCTACCATCGATGGAGGCAGCAGTTCTTCTCCTGCCATGTCTTCCCGTTGAGAAAAGTCAAGAAAATAACATGAATGAACTCCAACGCGTGGGAAGAAACCGGGGCCGGCAGCTTTTGATGTGAATGAGAGAGAGAGATGTGCCGAAGAGGTTTATCTGAGGACAGACGAAGGGGAGCCGAGCCTTCTCCAGCCACGTGAAAGGAAAGCATCATCTCTCGCATACAGAGCACGTTCAGCTCCAGGCCTGCACTCTGGGCGACCTCAATCCTCTCCCCAAACACGGGATTGAAGCATTTCAAAGGAGCCACCCTTGGCATTTGCAGCCCCTGCCCCAGGCTTAAAAATAGCTTTGGCTGTCATTTATAGAAGCTTTGCAGGGAAAGCAGCGCGGCTCTGTCCTCTGGAGAAGGATGCTATGGGAGGGGGAAGATCACCTTTGGGCTTTTATTGTCCTCCTCCTCTGGATTCTGAGAGTCAGCTGGCCACACACGAGACCCAGGGAAACGTTTCGGAGCATGCACTGTGCAGGGAAAGGCTGCACTGCCCGTTTTGAAGGAGACACGAGCTCCGCAAAGGTGACATTCTCACCTTCGATTGAGCAGCTCTGAAATTACTTGGTGACTGGAGGCCAAGAGCTACACGCCCATACATTCTCAAACGGGAAACCGTCTTTGGTGATGGAATGCCTTCCTCTAAAAACCAGGGATGGTGAACCTTTTCGGCACTCACACAGAAATGTCTCCCGCACACTCGTCGGGGCCGCGCTCCAAAAAAAGACAAACTTCTGGGTCCTAGCACCCATGTGCGCCCAACTATCAGCTGGCTGGTATGCATACACATGCTGGTTTTGGGCACTGCTGTGAGCAAAGGGAGCGTGTTCTGGAAAAGCCGAACTTCCGGGTTCTGGTGTGCAGACGCACCCGACAATCAGGTTGGCCGGCACGCATGCGCACATCGGTTTGCAGCACTGCCATGCTTGCAGACAGCTGATCATCACGCACGCATGGGGCTCAGAAAGGGAAGGTTTCACATGCCACTTTGGGCACGGGTGCCATAGGTTTGCCATCACGGTCCTAGTCCTCTCTCCCAAGACCCAGGGTCAGAATCTTATCCTTTTCCTAAAAGTATATTCGCAATTCAATCATTCCGTCGACTAAACAATGTTGTTTGGCGGGCCTCAGGGGAAGAGCCTTCTCTGTGGCGGCCCCGGCCCTCTGGAATCAACTCCCCCCGGAGATTAGAACTGCCCCCATCCTCCTTGTCTTTCATAAACTACTCAAGACCCACCTGTGCCGCCAGGCATGGGGGAGTTGAGACACCTTTCCCCCAGGCTCTTTATATTTTATGTTTGGTATGTATGTGTTGTTTGGTTTTTAAATATGATAGGGTTTTATACGCTTCTTTTTTAATATTAGATTTGTTTCGCTATAATATTGTTTTTTATTATTGTTGTGAGCCGCCCCGAGTCTTCGGAGAGGGGCGGCATACAAATCTAATAAATTATTATTATTATTATTATTATTATTATTATTATTATTATTATTGCATATTAAGCATATTTTTATCCAAGCAGATAACTTGCAGTAATCCTTTGCCCTTTTGTAGATGTAGAATGTTTATTCCAGTCTCCTCCGTTGGTGAAAAAGCTTGTGTTAAGAATTTGAATTAGGGCTGTAAATCAATTGCAGGTTTCTTTTTTTTTATTAAAGATACAATTAATGTATGGGTAGTCCTGGACAACTGAGTACAAAATGTCTGTTGTTGTTGTTGTTGTTATTTCGATTTCTAGGCCACCCTTCTCTGTAGACTCAGCACGGCTTACAACATAAAATGGATACATACAAATAGACAGTAGAAATCAAAAATTAAAACTAAGAGTTTAAAACTAAATCCCTTAAACATGCTAAAAACTAGTTTACCAAACCTAAAAAAAAACCATGTTATTTAGAACAATTCATTCACATTCATCCCTAACTTTGTCATAAGTGTCTATATTCAAGAGCCCCAAGCCTGCCGACAAAGATGTGACTTTTAACATCTTCCCAAAGGCCAGGAGAGTGAAAGCAGTGCGAATCTCTGGGGGGGGGGGAGTTGAGTCCAAAGGACCGGAGCCACCACAGAGAAGGCCCTTCCCCTTGGGCCCGCCAGCTGGCCTTGCTTGGCTGATGGGACCTGGAGAAGGCTAACTCAGTGGGATCTGACTGGCCGCTGGGATACATGAGTCAGAAGACGGTCCTGTAGGTAACCTCGTCCCATGCCATGTAGGGCTTTATAGATGACAACCAACACTTTAAATTGCATTCGAAGACCAATCGGAAGCCAATGTTGCAAGGCAAGAGTCGTACAGCGAGTTTTGACCCCTTTTACGATCTTTCTTGCCAGTGTTACGTGAATCACTGCAATTGTTAAATTGGTCGCACGGGTCTTAAGTGAATCTGGCTTCCCTACTGACTTTTGCTTGTCAGGTCTCAAAAAGTGATGAGATGACCTCGAGACACTGCAACCGTCATAAAGAGATGCCAGTTGCCGAGGGTCCAAATTCTAATTACGTGACCAGAGATGCCCCAATGATTGTAAGCATGAAAACAGCTGTAAGTCATTCCATCCATCCCCCGGGCTGTTGCAACTTCGAATGGTCACTAAATGAATGGTTATAAGTTAAGGACCACCTGTATAGGGTTCAAGTATTATATATGTCATGGCCAGGCCCAGAGATGGACTGTTAGGGTGGAACAGTGATGTGTGCTCACCCCCGTGGCTCTGAGTGCTAGCGGAGTCCAGCGCAATTCTGCTACTGCACCTGGGCCACGGGCGCCCCTGCGTGTCCGTGCGTGATTTCGCTACCTGCCCAGGTGCAGGGTAATATGAGCGGAGGTGGCACAGTGGATAGAGTGCAGTACTGCAGGCCACTAAAGCTGACTGTTAGATCTGCAGGCCAGCAGTTCAAATCTCATCACCGGCTCAAGGTTGATTCAGCCTTCCATCCTTTCGAGGTGGGTAAAATGGGGACCCGGATTGTGGGGGCAATAGGCTGGCTCTGCTTAAAAGTGCTATTGCTAACATGTTGTAAGCCGCCCTGAGTCTAAGGAGTAGGGCAGCATAAAAAAAAAATCAAATCAAATCAATCAATAAATCATCAACCAGGATCCCGTTGATTCGGCCTTTAGGAGACTGAGAAGGTGGTTATTTTCTGAGCTCTAAACCACTCCCTTGGAGAACACTGAACTGACCTTTAACAAGAGAGATGGCGATTATCTCTACACTCAATTACTCCTGTTGCTTGTAGTCACAATCGGGCAGGCGGTTGTAAACATCCCATTTATCTCCACTCCCTATTTGGTTTCCATGTCACCCTTTTATTAGCAAATAAACACAAGAAAAGCTTTCATGCCAGAGACAGCACATGTATTGCAACCATAAAGTGTTTATTTGGCTAGTTCATTAACCATCTGTAAGACAGTTCAGTTTTGGTCTGCATCCTTCTATAAAAGAGTTCAAGTTTTCAAGAGACCTCCAATACATACATAGCAAAGTAAAACGACAGCACACATTTCAGACCAAAATACAAGACTTTGCTTTTACATTTTATAAAACCCGATCAATGCAAACTACATTAAAAAAAAAAAGAGGTTACAGACTTTCAGTTATTTATCCTTAATACAGTATTTTGCTAGAGTTTGCACTGTGGCCATAGAGCACAATCCATGTGCTTTAAATTAAAACAAACACAAACACCCTTTTATGTACCCAACATTATATTGAACATGTAAACAAAGTACCACTTAAATCCAAGAAACCATTTCTGTACTCCGTTTTGTAACATGTAAACTTCAAAAGTACACCAGTGAGAGGGGGGTGGGAAAAATAATAATAATAAGTGTTCTTAAATAGCCCGTATGCAACGTTTTCCACAAAAAGGAACAAGATGGGCAGGCTTAAGGCATGTGAAATTATCCGAAAGTATTATAAAGTTGCATAAAGTGATCCGACAATTGAGCGCTCCAATTTGGGCGCAAGCGTTCTATGCTTTTCCATGAGTGAAGACTCAAATGTGGGAAGAGCAGTGATGCCAATGGAAGGTATCTAAAATCGAAATTTCTTCTCTTTTAGCAATTCTCACAGTGGGGAGATTTCAATGTGGTCAAAGTACGGAATTTCTCACTCCTGCTCCAAATTCTTTGGACCAATTTGCTTATCTGTTTGTTTTGCAACTTCGGATTCTTTTAGGTTGTTTTTTTTTTAAAGTGAAATGAAAGAAAGCAAACACCAGTATGTGGTTAACTCTGCGAAGTGGAGATGGGTATCAGGCCATTTCCTCTGGGCTGTCTATCATGCAACTGACAGCCCCTAAGATTGATTACTGTCTACCGGTCCACAGAGCCCCTTGCTTGCCCAATGAATAAATAAATAAAAATTCAATGGGATTTCTCAGAGTTTGACACCCCCTCCCCTTTTTAAATTAACAACCACTATATTAAACACTTGGAAAAGAAATACAAAGAGCACCGAGAACACAACTCAACACATATTTAATATCATCTGTTTTATTGCAAAGCCCAGTTTTCACTCATCCATCACAAAGCGCTACTCAAACTGCACTTTTTCCCCCTCTTCAAATACAACCACATAGGTTAGCATGCAGGACACTCAAACAAGCTCCTTAACGCTTCCTAAAAATCAAAACCGATGCAAACTAGGAAGAGATCTGGGATCCCTTAAAGGAGGGGTCCCCAAACTTGTCAACTTTAAGACTCCCAGTTGAAGTCCACAAGTCCTAAAGCTGACAAGTTTGAAGATCTCTGGCCTTAAATCTAGAACATAAAAAAATCCAAGTATACTGCACATCAAATATTAAATTTGTTCAGATGCCATAAATGAGAGTCAAAGAGACTCATTTCTGTAACACAAAAACAGTGGTATTGGGGGACAAATATACAACAGCATGGAGTGACATTTAAAGTGCAAAGGATAAGCAATAAATAGAAAAGGGAATTAACATTCTACCAACAGGTTTGATCAAATGTTTTTTTAAAACATGTTTTTGCGTATAGATGTTTTCCAGGTCCAACACTAGTTATAATCTTGGGTACCTTTTAATTTAAAAATTAAAGACTGGAAAATTTGGGGGAAGCTTCAACCTGAATCTTAGGAAAGCGGGGATAGTCAAAATAGACAGATTATACCTTCTACTTCAGGATTCACTTCGAGTAACACAATTTCTTGCTGACACGGTTATAGGAGTTAGCTTGGATTGATGCTTGGCCGACATCTGTTTGATGTTATAAGTGGGCTTAAAAAGACGGAGACCGATCGGTTTATTTCCTTCATTTGATTTTGGAGGCTGCCTGATTCCAACTGACTCGGGGTATACCTCACCATATAAAACGAGTAGATAAAAATTAATCCCCACAATGACAAAACAGTACATGTTGAGTTCGCTTAAAGGTAAAATATGACATCTGAACAAATCCGGTTGACCGAGTTTATAATGCAAAAGCCATTTTGGAGGTCTAGTTAGCACATATGTCCCATATCTTTTACAGAAGACTGTTGAATATAAGGGTATTTTATTATTGGCAATTTACAGGTCTTAATATTGTGAATTCTCTCATGGCACTGCGTAAGTAATTTCAGGTAAATTTGCACGGTGTGTTTTAAAATCAAGTTTTGAGCTGATTCCTGTTAATCTTCTGATTACCTGGATTTCAATTTCAGTAACCTGGTGGAATTCACAAGCTCGCTTAAAGTGTGTACAAATCAACGGATGATATGTACAGCTTACGCGGGATTTTTTTTTTAACACTTAGTGTACTATTTCTCATTCAGTTTCTGATTCCCATGTTATTAATGACTCTGGATATTTCATGTTAAGCCTTAAGGTAACAATTAGAACAAAGTAGACTACTACTGCTGCTACTACTACACGAACAAGAGAGGTAAGTCTTCTGAAATTCAGCAGTTCAACTGTAAAACTTCTTCCAATGTATTTTCTGGTGAAGATGAGTCAGAGATAGAACAGTAACGATTGTTTTCTATTTTAGATGGCTAGGCTATGAATCTCTCTTTCCCAATTGGAAAAACATCTCAAGCTAGCTGTACACTTTTAGAGAAGTCAGATGCTATTAACTCTCCAGAACAGAAGAGTAAAGGGCTCGACCCCAACGAGCAGAGATCCAGGCAAAGCACACAGCGTTGGGAAATAGTTGCGTTCTCCTGCCTATTATACCTGCTTGGGTCTAGCCAAAAAGCATCAGTTTTTTTGAAAAACACATATATAAATACTGTAGTACAAAACCCTCTGCTATTACACTGCTTACACCATGCTAATCGATATTCTGTGCTTCCTTGAGAAAGGCCCCTTGGAGAAAAGTATAAAAATTGTATGTTTCTTTAAATAAACGTGTGATTCTATTAATAAAACTCTGTGGCTATGCTGGAAGTATAGGAAACATCTAATTAAACCTTCTGGTCTGGCTACACCTCAACAAGTCGATACAATGCTTAAAATCTAGCTCTGAATTCATTTCCTGTTTAATTAAAAAACACCATCACAAGTTTCTCTTTAGCCTTCCTAAAGATGGCTGCGAACGCAATTTAGATCAGATGTATCCGAGTCCAGTTAAAAGCAGGATAGCCATAACCTTGTTTAAAAAAACAGCACCCTTCTATTTATTTGGACAAATCACAGATGCGTACACATTATTCCCGATGCAGTTTTATTATTTAAGGAAGAATTAAATCATTCTTCCCGTTGCTACATGAAAAAAAAAACCCTGTTAATATGACCGACAGCATGGAAGACTGGCCCAAAAGTTATGGCCATGCAAGCCAACCAGAACCTTTTGCACACAGAAAAAAGTAGCTAATAAGTACTTCTTTTCTCTCTCTCTCTCTCTCTCGTTTTAAACTTTTTAGCTCATGATGGCCTAAACCAGGGCTCTCCAAAGGTGGCAACTTTTAAGACTTGTGGACTTCAGCTGCCAGAATTCACAGCTGGCTGAGGAATTCTGGGAATTGAAACCCACAAATCTTCAAAGTTGCCAGTCTTTGGAGACTTCCTGCCTAAATAAATAAAAATGCCCCCCTTTGAAAAGTGTGTCTTTTGATCGGACACCCGAGTTGGACAATAGGCAGCAAGAAATAAAACGGAACGATGCAAGCACCACTGACTGCTTTCGTATATGCATTGAGACCGTTTTCATATATGCATAGAGAGCGCCAAGGAATCAAGAGAGGGTCCAGAGAATTCTGGCCGCTCTGCCATATAGACCTTTCCCAAACAACACCCTATGGTTGCATAGTTGTGAAGGCAAATATATGAGTTCACCTAGGAAGAGGGGAAAAAAGACCTCAATCATTGACTCACTCCTTGGTTGCAGAGTACATATACTCGCAATCACTTTTATGCCAGTAGAGGGTTCTGATAAAAACAGGGGAAGGAAGAAAGGAGGCATATTGAGTTGAATTTGCCACAAAGTCTATCCTTGGGGGTAGAAATCAGAATAGAGTAATTTTTAGGAATCTGATAAATGTGCTGAGATTCTGATGGAAAGGAAAGCAACAAGAAAGAAACAAGAGGTTGCCCAACGAACAAAAAGCAACTACAGTGATACCTTGTCTTACAAACTTAATTGGTTCCGGGACGAGGTTCTTAAGGTGAAAAGTTTGTAAGACGAAACAATGTTTCCCATAGGAATCAATGGAAAAGCGATTAATGCGTGCAAGCCCAAAATTCACCCCTTTTGCCAGCCGAAGCGCCCGTTTTTGCACTGCTGGGATTCTCCTGAGGCTCCCCTCCATGGAAAATCCCACCTCTGGACTTCTGTGTTTTTGCAAGGCTGCAGGGGAATCCCAGCAGGGGAATCCTAGCATCGCAAAAATGAGCACTTCGCTGGCAATGGAAGTCCGGAGGTGGGGTTTCCCAGTGAAGGGAGCATCAGTGAAATCGCAGCATTGCAAAAACACCGAAGTCCTCAAAACCCCATCTCCGGACCTCTGTGTTTTCGCGATGGTGCGATTTCACTGAGGCTCCCCTTGCTGGGAAACCCCACCTCCGGACTTCCGTTGCCACAAAGCACCCGTTTTTGCACTGCTGGGATTCCCCTGCAGCATCACAAAAACACGGATGTCCGGAGGTGGGGTTTCCCATGGAGGGGAGCCTCAGGGGCATCCCAGCAGCACAAAAATGGGTGCTTCGCTGGCAAGTCCGGAGACGGGGCATCCCAGCGGCGGCGGTGGGTTTGTAAGGTGAAAATAGTTTGTAAGAAGAGGCAAAAAAATCTTAAACCCCGGGTTTGTATCTCGAAAAGTTTGTATGATGAGGTGTTTGTAAGATGAGGTATCACTGTACTTCTGATCGTTGGCCAACCGGGAGCCCAAGTCTAAAGGATAAATACAGGTAGTACTTAACTTACAATTCATTTAATGGCCATCCGAAGTTAGGAGGGTGTTGAAAAGAGGGACTTGTGGCTGGCCCTCGCTTGTCATGTGATCAAAATTTGGGGCGCCTGGCAGCCAGCATGCATCAGTGTCCCAGGAGGGGAGGGGAGAAAGTCTCATGATTTCCGTTTTTACGCTCTACCATAGCGGGGTGGAGACTCCCGATAAGCAGTCAATTGGGGAAGCCAGATTTGCTTAACAATGTCATAAATCACTTAATGACCATGGTCAGGGCTCCTGGCGTATATGCAGAACAAAAGACAAAATAATGATACTAAAGTTTAGCTTTGCATTTATGCTGATTATTTTCCTGAAAGGCAAACTGTTGGAAATTTCCTCTTTAATCTGTTTGCTGGGGGGTTTGGGGGGTCTGTCTGTCTTTCTTTCTTTCATTTTTTGTCACAGTTACTATTCAAATTCAACCCCCCCCCCCCCAATAACAATAAACCTATGTGCCATTGATATTGTTATACCTAATACCAAACATTCTGGGTAAGTGAATTGGTGCATTTTGCTTTCCAGTCCACTAAAAGTTACTTTTACAACTAATTAGGTTGGGAGAATATTTAAATTCCAAAGAAAACTGGTTCTGTCAAGAAGTCATTTACAAAACAGTTTTCAACTATAGTTCAATCCATGTCCCCAGGCTTACAGCATAGTTACAAGAACATTAGTAACATTACAAAGTGGTAGAGTAGACCGTTACCTATTGTAACTTATAGCTTGTAAATATTTAAAAGCAAAATATTTTCTTAAGACTGAGCTGTGAACCTTTACTGAGAACATGAAATTAAAGGCTATGTTTTACATTTATAATCAATCCGTTTCAAACCAACTGATCATGTAATGTGTCATTTTCTTTCTCTAAAAGAGTTACACATTAAAGACTGCAGGACAGGATTAACATCCAACTGACCAGGGACAAATTAAAATAATAGTTAATTGTCAAATTTCTTGTTTTCCTACTTTATTTCCAAATGTTTTACTGTTATTTCATTAGTTGTTAGGCAATCCTCTCTGACCTTATAGTCAGCAGGTGGCAATAATAAATATGGACATTTAAGGATTAAAAATAATTTCTGATACATTTAATTAATCTGATTATATTCAGATCAATGAAGAATTTGGGATTTGGGAACCCCCTTTCTATTCAAGTCATATTTATTTATTTATTATATTAATTTATATCCCGCCCAACTCCCCAAGGACTCATATTAGGCACTTCGGTGGTTTAGTTAATTCTAACAGGTTCAATACTTATTTTCTTTATCATACATTAAGTGACTAAACAACAACGAAAACAAACAAACCTTGACCTCAAAGAAACATCAAACTTATTCTGCAGTAGCCAAACTTGGTAGCTCATAGATTGTTCCAATGAGCTGAAATTATGAAGAACTCAAGTCTAGGGGCGGAATTAAAAATAAAAAGCAACTGATGGCTACTAAAATGAATCATGCAGCAAAAACAAAGACAGTAACGTTAAATTGATTTTGTCGGGTTCACATTCAAAATACAGTACATGTATGTTCCTGACCTTAAATAAGAACAGAATTCGATACATTCAGATTTTAATGACATAACAAACTAAGGGAAATCTTCCCAAGAAACAGATGTGCCTTTGAGGCTAACCTTCCGCAGGTCGGGAGGTGGACATTGTTGCAGGAGTACTGCAGAAACATTGGGGAAAATGCATATATATATAGCCGTAAATCTTTGAAAGTGTGGTAAAACAGAGAGAGGGGAAACTAGTAAAAGATACACGTGGATTATAACGTGCCAACTGCATATGATCTCCAACTCTGGTGTTCTTAGGGACACATGGACCTAAAGAGTATCTTCAGCCTCAAGACTATTAATCCAGAGGTCTTCAAACTTGGCAACTTTGAGACTTGTGGATTTCAACTTCCAGAATTCTCCAGCCAGCTATGCTGGGAGTTGAAATCCATAAGTCTCAAAGTTGCCAGGTTTGGGGACCCCTGGCATTAATTGATTAATACAACTAGCAGTGCATAGGCCAGTGAAGGCGAACCTATGTCATGGATGCCCCAGGTGGCACGCAGAGCCATATCTGCTGGTACATGAGCTCTCGTCCTAGCTCAGGTGTAATGTGTATGTGTGTGCCGGCCAGCTGATTTTTGGCTCACACAGAGGCTCTGGGAGGGCATTTTTGGCTTTGAGAGACCCTCCAGGGGATTTGGGAAGGTGTTTCTACCCTCTCCAGACTCCAGGGAAGCCTTTCGAGCCTGGCGAGGGTGAAACACAAGCCTACTGGGCCCACCAGAAGTTGAAAAAGGACCGCTGTACCTACCTGAACGGTCTTCTCGTTGCACTGGAAGGAGAGTCCAACATGGGTAATTCCTCTAGTCTTATTGGTAGGGACTAAGTTTATATTAACATATTTACATATTAATGAGGTACTGCCCCCTAGCTGCCCCAGTAACTCAGTTTTGAAAAACGAAGACAATATTAAAGGTAAATTAAACGATTTATTTATAACCTCAATATCAACCGGAACTGAAACTGTAAGCGCCCCTGGGCCCAAAGGCCGGGAGGGTTTGGACTCTCCTTCCAGTGCAACGAGAAGACCGTTCAGGTAGGTACAACGGTTCTTCTCCCCTGCACTGGAAGGAGAGTCCAATATGGGGTGTACCCAAGTTTAGGATCCATGGGAGGGAACAGGCTGGACCAGGGGCGCAGGAGAAGCGCACACCCTCTGCAGAACACGCCTCCCGAATGATGCTTCAGCCGAAGCAAAGGAATCAATTCTGTAATGTTGGACGAAGGTCGATGGTGTTGCTCTACAAATGTCCTCCATGGACGCCTGAGTTGACCATGCGGCCGAAGTGGCTGCACTCTTAGTAGAATGGGCCGTAATCCCTGCCGGTGGGGAGCAGGCACTTGCTTCGTAGGCTCCCACTATGCAGCTCCGAAGCCAACAGCTTCGTGTCTGAGAGGATACCTTGAGACCCATCTTGGACTGGGAAAAGGAAATAAAGAACGCCTCGGACTTCCGGAAGGATTTCGCCCACCGAACGTAAATCTTTAATGCCCTTCAAGCGTTGACTTTGTGCCATCTGGGCTCCGAAGGGTGGTTTCCGTGGGTACAGAATTCCAGTATCACAAGGTCCTGCCTCCTATGGAAAAAGGTATTGACCTTGGGAATGAAGGCTGGGTCCAGATGTAATACGACTCTGTCTGGATGGAAAATACAAAGATCCGAGCGTACCGAAAGAGCTGATAGCTCGGACACTCGCCGGGCTGATGTTTTTGCCACGAGAAAGGCAGTCTTAATAGTCAAAAAACGAAGAGACAGTCCCTGAGACGGTGTCTATGATAGCCCCTAAGTGCAAAAGGTTGGTTGTGGGAGACAGGTGACTTTATGGTAGGTTTATAGTAAAGCCATGATCTTGTAGTGTCTGCATGGTGTTCTGTCTGGGTGCCCCCAGACTTCAACACCAACTGGAAAAAGCAGCCAGACACGCTGGTAAAAGCAAAAGCACTTTATAGTTTGAAAAATAAACACAGAGAAAAACCTGTTCTTCCCAACAGGCAGGCTATGAGACTTCACAGCAGAGTCCTGATGGCCAGACAATACAGCAGACTTCTTGCTGGCACACCCACCACTGTAGAGAATAAGACCCACACCTTTTCCCCCCAAGGTTTCAGTATTCAAAGTCACAAACCAGAATTCCAAGACGCCAAAGATCACAGCCAGGTCCCAGGATTCCCAAAGATAATACTCCACAAGCCAGGAAGGGTGGGTCTGCCTTTTCAGCCTTTCCGGAGAGCACCACACCCAAACCCAGCTGTTGCCTCTTTAGTGCTGAAAGTACCTGGCTAATTGTCCCCTTCGTTGTGTTGCTCTTCTCTGCCGGAGATCGATTATTGCTTGTGCATTTTCATCTAAGGAATCCAGGCTGCTTGCTGGGGAGAGCTCCCTCTCGGGGGACTCTGGCTGTCCTCCCTCTCCCTCAGCCTGAGATTCCTCCTCCCCGTCTGCCTGAACCTCCTGTTCCTCATCCTCCCCCTCTGAGCAGGTAGCCGGCAGAGGATCAGCCGTTCCCTGACTGGCCTCAGATGGAATCACAACACATGGTATACCTGAGATCTTTTTTCGCTTTTTGGGGGGATCTTGACAGTATGATGATATCGTCCAAATAAGCTAACAAGCGTATGGACTGAGCCCGAAGCATGGCTGTCAGAACATCTAACAATTTCATGAAAGTCCGAGGGGCCGATGAGAGGCCAAGCGGCATTGCCCTGTATTGAAAGTGTACCCCTTCCAAGCAGAAGCGGAGGAACCTCCGGTATGACTTGTGGATTGGAATGTGGAGATAAGCCTCCTTCAGATCTATTGACGTGAGGAGGTCTCGGGTTCGAATTGATGCTACAATGGAGTGGAGAGAGTGCATCTTGAATCTCCTGTAGTGGATAAAGGTGTTTAATTGTTTTAAGTTCAAGATTAGTCTGCAACCTCCCGAAGTTTTGGGGACGGTAAAGACTATTGAGTAAAAACCCGTGCCCTCCTGATGGCATGGCACTCTCTCGATGGCCCGAATGCTTAGCAGCAATTCTCGTTTTTGAGGGTCGAGGGAAACAGGACATCTTTGAAAATGGTTGGGTGGAAATTGGATGAACTCTAGTCTCAGGCCTTGTGACACTGTGGCCAAGGCCCATTAGTCCGAGGATGTGGTTTCCCAGGAGGTGCTGAACGACTGAAGCCTCCCTCCTAATGGGACCCCATTGTTTAAGTTACTTAGTGCCTCTGAAGCCCCTTTGGTTGGAGCCTCTAAAAGGACGTCTTGATTGCTGGTAGTTTCTAGACCTGTCCTGGAAACCAGATCTATCACCTCTGAAGGATGACTGGGAGTATTGGCCCTGGTTGTACGACCTCGCTGGTGGAGCCATGTCCGAGGAAGAGTCCGAGCGAAAGGGCTGTCTCCAATAATAGGGGGCAGCTCGATGTTCTTGTAAGCTTTGGGGAGGACCTTCCGTTTGTCTTTGTCCTCTATTAAAATGGTGTCCAATGCCTCCCCAAATAACTTGGTACCCTGAAAGGGTGAAGAGGCAAGTTGCCATTTTGATTTGGTGTCCGCTTGCCAATTGTGTAACCACAAAAGGCGCCGCGAAGCCAATGTGGCCGCCATACCTCTGGATGCAAATTTGGCAGCATGCAAGGAGGCATCTGCGCAAAACTCTGCCGTAGCCATTAGCTTGTTCAAATCCTGTCTTACCCAAGCAGCCTCTGGTCCCAGTCTTGCCTGCATCTCTTGGATCCACATAATGGCTGCCCTGTTGAAAAAGGACGCTGCCGAGGCTGCACGTAGACTCCAACCAGCCATTTGGTGCGTCTTCCGCAGCAAGATCTCCGCCTTCTTGTCCTCCGGCTTGAGACTATCCGAGGTTTCAGATGGTACCAAGGCGTTTGAGACCAAGGTTGCCACTGGTTTGTCAATAGGTGGAAATTGGAGTAATGCCTCCAACTCATCATCCAAAGTATAGAACTTTCTTTCCAGCAAGGAGGGGCCTTGGGCTGCTGCTGGATGCTGCCAAGGGTGTTTTATATTTCCCACAAAGATCTCTGAAGATGGAATATGATCAGTCTCTTTTGTAGGTTCTTTAAACAATGTTGTAGAAGGCCTGGGTGCTTCTGCTGTGCCAGCTGCACTTGGCAAGTCAACAATCTGCTTAGCTTTGTGAAGCAGAATTCGGAACAACGATGGTTTAAAGAGGCCCGGCAGCGACGGTGGTTCTGGAACCGTCTCATCGTCAGACAAGTCGTTGTCTCGGTCACTGCCCTCATCTAGCAGTGGCATTTCCTCGGCCAGGGACCCCAAACCTGACAGGGGCGGAGGTGGTGCCAACCACAGGTCTCTCTGCTGGGCTTGGTGAGGCTGAAAATTGTAATTGTTGGACTCCCGCCGCCATGCCCTGAAAACACGCATTCGCCACCATGTCCTGGATCGACATGGGAAGGCTCTGCCAGGAATCCGGTTGGTTTGAAACCCCACAGCCGTCAGAGTAAAGGTGGCTGATGGTACACGTGGGCCGACTGTGGGATTCAAGGGCATAAACATGGTCTGGCTGGGAGGTCCAGGCCTCTCTGGTCTGAACCCAGGAGAGGGCGCTACCGAAGGGGGTAATGATGATCCCTGGTGGTCAGGGGACCAGCCTCTCTCCGTGGATAGGCCCCCCTGACTAGACATGAGCTGAGGGGATGATGGGCCCATGAGGTAAGACAACTGCTGAAAGGGTGGAATAGGTGGGACAGAACCCATAGCAGTCGAAGGGCTAGGGTGCAAGGCTGCCTCAAGCTGTTGCTCCAAGGTCTTTATTCTTCTTTCTGCATCCTTAAGAGAAGAGGAGGCCTGGTTTGGTTTGGCCTTGGCCTTGCCCGAATGGGCCTTTTCCTTGGGCTTAGCGGTCGCCGGAGAGGGGGTCACCCTGTCCGCCGCTTCTTCCTGATCTGCCATAGTACTTACGGTTGGTAAAGGTAGAATAGCCGGTCTGAATTAGAACACCAAAAATCTGATGCTTGTGAAGTAGCAACGCAAATAAAATGGCGGATCGGGCCAGGAGAAGCTGCGCAAGCGTACTGGTTCGCGCCCGACAGCTGATAGGCTGTCTTGTTTGGCGCCTGTTGTGCTTAAAATGGCGCTTGTTTCGCCCTTCACTTCCCAAAAGGGGCATTTCCGCGCTTTAAAATGGCGCCGGAGGATTTCGCCTACCTCCCCCGACGGCTGGGTCTGTTTCCGTGCTGCCTGTGACCGGGGGGGGGGGGGGGGCTATGCCTGCCGGCCTCCGAGCTCAGCTGTTCGGCGGTTGCTTTCTCTTCCGCCCTGCCGCGTTACCGGCAAAATCCCTGTCAGCTGGGGATCGGCTTTCCCGGTGGCGAAGAACCAGGCTGAGGAGCGCAAAACTCCAACGCGACTCTTGCCGTCCTGATCAGGCTGGGCGAAGTGACAAACCGCTGAGAGGATTCAAGCCAAACCGCTGAGAGGATTCAGGTCAGTGACCAAGGGCTGCAAACTCCTTCCTCAGGACAGTACTCTCTGGGAGAAGTGGCCCTATAAAGGAGACCTCATCGGGGTGGTGCCCGCGGAGGGCAGGAACCCCATCCATGAAGAATCTGAAAAACAAGGTAACAATAATCAATTATTAGTAAGTGAAAGAAAAAAACCAATCTATTACACAAACCTTAATTGGATTTATTTGTGAGAGAAAACTCATTAAGTCCCTACACTTAGACTGAGTTTTTCAAAACTGAGTTACTGTGGCAGCTAGGGGGCGGTACCTCATTAATATGTAAATATGTTAATATAAACTCAGTCCCTACCAATAAGACTAGAGGAATTACCCATGTTGGACTCTCCTTCCAGTGCAGGGGAGAACAGACCATTTCTGGCTTCCAGAGGGCCTTTGGGGGGGGCGGGGGAATCTGTTTTCACCCTCCACAGGCATTAAATTATGGGTTGGGCAGTCAAGCATGCGTGATACCCTGTGCCCACGCTCTTTCGGCACCCGAGGGGAAAAAAGGTTCGCCATCACTGGCATAGGCAGTTGGTCATTCTGGGCCACCATTTGTACCAGAAATTACATATAGCTCCTAAGTACCAAGCCAGCACGTTACTCATAGTTAGTATGGTTGTCCTGCCATCCACAGGCGTGGACGCAATCTTTCCTAAACCTTATGCCGTGGACTTGCCCCAAGAGCCCGTTGAAGTAAAAAGGGACAGTTTCAACTCATTCTTCATTTCCAAGGATGGCACTGCCCAGATAGTGTTGTAGACCCAAAGAATTAAGAATTAAGGCAAATTATGACATACAAGAAGAACGTACACGGCTATTGTTTAAGACGGTTTTACAGTAGACTTCAATACTGCAATACACCTGCCCTTTGATGAGTTTAACAACACCCGTATTGAAAAAGAACCACAACAAAAAAAGTTGCAAGTTTTTGTTATTGTAAAGGGCCTTAGGCATGACAAACACCAGCTCTGCAGTTTTGAAAACTATTGAGATAGCTGTGGAAGAGAGAAGCTACATTACGGAAATGAAATCTTTGCGTTTGCCACCTTCGGGATGCTGTTTGAATCACCCAAAACACAACCGGAACATGATGGGGTTTTCCGCCACCATTAATGTTCATTTTTAAAAATGAAATTAATGTTTGACTCTCATAAACTGGACATTTGACAGCCAGGTTCAAAATGCCTTGTTAATCTTTCTGAACTTTAAAAAGCCGTTTGCCAAAGGTGGACAAACAGTTGCGACCTGTGTTGTCAAATATAATGAATTGCAATACACCCTGAAATAAAATAAGAACAGCTGCTTTCCAAGCTACTAGTGGTAGCCTGGGCATATGACTACAGTACTTGCAAAAGTTCAAGGTGTGGGAACATATATATATATATAATTATTTAAAAAAAGAACAAACTCAAAACAAACCACAAGACTTTCAAAGAGTAAAACTAAACACAGCCAAACAATATATAAACTTGAGTTGGGGAGAAAACTTTCCCCCTCTGTTTTTCTTCTTTAATCACTTCTTCCTAGCAGAAATGAAGATACAGAACTGATTTGGAGGGGGGGTGGGGAGAGATCTCTTCCTTTTAAATCGAAAACTTTGCTTTGTAAAGGTGAGGCAGCAGCAACTTGATTTTCAGAGACAGATGGACTGATATCTAATTTGGCTCCAAGGCCACAAGTCAGGAATATAATCCTACAGGGGGGCACATTGAATCATGGTACTATCTTTCTCTACGAATGTTAGCCAAGGCCAGCAAATTAATTAGGCTAATGGAATATATTTGCCTGATAGAATTTTCTCTATGAAAAGACTTTCGGCTCCTAGAAAGGCACCAATTTTGTGCTTTCCAAACTATTGTCCTTATTTTGCTCCCATCGGGATGGAATCCTACTGGAGGGAATCCCAAGGAAAGGCAATGAATGAAGATCAAACTGGATGAGTCTCTATGTTTTGGATATTAGAAGATAAAGAGATAAAAGAGATTATTTGTGTAGCTCTGAGTGGAAAGGAAGGGTCCCTGCTTGACTGTTTTCTTGCAGACATTTCATGGACCAACTAAGTAACATCATCAATGCTAGTAGGGAATGGTGGTCCCTATCAAGGTACATTCTGGTAGATTACCCTGTCAAGTGTTGGTGAAGGTGAATTCAAAGGTTCTTTGGTTTGGCTGTTTACTGTTGATTTCTCTAGCAGTTCCTTGATTGGAATATTGTTTACTTCCATTGTTTAGATCAGGGGTCCCCAAACTTGGCAACTTAAAGACTTGTAGACTTCAACAAGTTGTGGAGTTGAAGTCCACAAGTCTTAAAGTTGCCAAGTTTGAAGACCTCTGGTTTAGATCAAGAGAGCCAGGAGCAACTCAAGGGAAGCCTTGCAGTGTCCTCTGCATTAAATCAACTTTAAGACTTGAGGATTTATGTTAAAGTTGCCAAGTTTGGGGACCCCTGCATTAAATTGACAGACAAAGTGACTGGGGATTATAAAGAGGGGAAGTAGCTGACTATGAATTAAAGGATCCCTATTCCACTAAGAGAGACAGAACCATTGGAAGACTTGAGGATAGGGGAGTCCAACCTTGGCAACCTCTTAAGACTCGTGGACTTCAACTCTCAGAATTCCCCAGCACAAGTCTTAAAGCTGCCAAAGTTGGACTTCCCTGCTATAGAGGGAGATGGAGTACTCCAAGGAGTAGCTTCTCAAACCTTCCAAAATATTCTTGACGTTGAAAAAAGCAAAACTTGGGGAACAACATTTGCAGCCACTGTGACTTAAATGTCCATCTTTTATCTGAATGTCTGCATGAGTTGAGTTTTTGAAGGAAGAACAAGATCCTGCTAACCCCCAGAGAACATGGTAAGCGTGTGCTTCTGATGTGAAAACAAGCCCTCAACAATTTGATCATTGTAGATCTGTGAGTAGACCTACGAAGGAATGCATAGCAGATATTTTCTCGCAATGGAAACAAAACTTTAAAATGTGCTTAGGATTTGATTTCTGATCCCAGATGTTATACTCTTTACCGTTGTGTACCGATGACAGCCTTCCTGTCAAAATATGGACTTAAGATCAGGTGGAGAAAGGCCCACAATCTGGAGGTCCAGAAGGTGGAGGAATGAGGGCCTTCACATTCTGGAACCACAAGTGCTAAAAGCTCCAATCTTTGAAGGATGATGGGAGCTGTATTTCAGGAACATCCAGAAGCCCTGAGATGTGCTCTAAGACATCCACAGAAATTCCACTGGATTCACATTACAGTAAACATCTGGCCCAAATAATATGCATTACTGGGCACACAAGTACAATGGCAAACAACCCCATTGTTGGAGCAGCGCCGTTTCCAGAATCTGCAGTGCAAAGAACATAGAGTATTTCAACGGTGTGACATTTCTTTTTTCTTTTTTTTGCTTTTAGTTTATAGAGCTTCATTAACAAGGTTTAACAAAATAACGCTTAAGTAGAAAGGTACGCAGTACTGTGACTAGTGAATTATCTATAGTCTAATTAAATATTAATATTTATGATCAAAAATAAACTTATAAAACGGAAAAATAAAAATAAACAGTAACAGTAAATGTAACAGTATTAACAATATTCAGTACAATTTTCTGAGAAAGAGGGAATTTTTACATCAACGTTAAATCCCCATTTAATTCTCCAGACAGTGTCTGAAATGTATTAATAATTTCACTGTCCTCCCTCCCACTTTACAAGATTTTTTTTTTTTAAGTTAGCGTCTGCGCTTTTCATCTGTAATACAACCGTTTAGGAATATATATTTTTTAACTCCTGGAAACTTGCATTTTTTTATTCGTCATGTCTGAAAATATTCTCCTTGTACTATCGCTATTATGCCCACACACCCCTAAATATGTGCTACCTACCCCGTTCATAATAATGTATGGCACTTCTGAAATTCATTCACACCCACCTCATTAATTGAGATCAGCTCCCAAAGTCCACAACAGCTTCAAGGTGAACCGCAAATAATAAAGACCTACGGTATGTAATCATATTTAGTTCCCTTTTTTTTGTTTAACGGCACAATGCTGACTTGGTTTGAGAGATTAGTCCATTTAAAAAAAAAATTTAAAAAAATCCTAGGCATAAAAAAAAGTGTGAACGATGGCTTTTATGTGTCATTCTGTCCTTCCGGCCAGAGGCCTTGTAATTGCAAAGTAAACTGTGAAAAATATAATGTTCACCTGCTGGTTTTCTCCTCCTCCCAGTGAATCTTTTAAAAAGTCAATTTTGGCATCACAGAGAGAGAGTGAGAGAGAGAGAGATATTTTCATTCCTTGTATCGCCTGCCAGCTGAGCTTCCTTAGGTCAACACAACATTGTTACTCACAACCCCTCGGTGACAACACTTCCTGCAGGTGCTGCCCCATTTTCCGCAGGTTTTCTTTTTTACACTATTGTTCTTCATTGGAAGCCCGGGGGCCCCCCCAGCTGCGTAGCTTAACGTGTGTAAGTAACAGGACCTCTTCTGTTTTTTCCTACCGTGCGGCCCACCAGAGAACAGGCCGAGGCGTAAGCGTTTGAGCAATGAAAGGAAAGTTAGAACGGTTATCATACCAAAGCCGAGTATACGGTTTAAATGTCTGCTTGCGGGACACGTTGGCTTCTCCATTTATATGATGCGGTTTGTAACAGGCTTTTCCTGGAGGCTCTTCCCGGCCGCTGCGTGAAGCACGGTCAAGGAGAAGGGACGCGGGCGCGGAGGGAGAGGAGTAGGCCCTGCTGGAGCTGGAGGCGGAAGAGTTTGCAGTTGGCGATGCGCAAAGCGGCGCATCCAGTGTGGCGAAGGTAGGACGGGAAGAGAGGTTTCGTCGGGTGCCACGTTCCGGTGCTTCTTCGGAATTCCCGAACGTAATCGTAACTGGTACCTGTCGAACGGCAGGGTTAGTTTGGGAAATTGGAGAGGCAGCTTTGAAAACGAAAAGCCAAACCGAATTCAACAGCGAGGCATGCAGTAAAAAGAAGCATTGGACATCTTTTGGAAAAGGAAGCCATAGATGTGGATTAAGATGAAAGTCATGTTGCTGAACAACTAATTCTCCCAGCACTATCTTAGGCCTAAAGATATTTACTCATGAACGTAGGCTATATCGATATCACCTTTCTCATCTTCTCAGTTTCTTCATCTTTTCTAAGACCATCTCCAATTGGTCTCTATGATTTATCACTTCAGTTCAGATTATTACAGTTATGGACCAGCACAAAGAAAAACACTCAGTAAATATACAATTAAAAATGCTAGTATAAAACAATAAGTAACAACTAAAATCTATGATAACATCCGGTCTGTCAATTATACATGGTCTTAACTAAACTAAAATTACAAACCATAAACTGTGTGGCCTGTTGTCAGTTTAACACTAAAGGGAAAAGGAACAAACAGTGCAAAGGGTTTGCCACATTTATTATATAATGTAACTATAGTGGGTTAGACATATGTTTCTGACAAATCCTCAGTGCTGCTGTGCAGAATCTGGTCATCTTATTACTTGTTGTTGTATCTTATGATTAATGATTGTAACTCTGATCTATGACCTATCAGTCTGTTGTTTGTATGTACAGAGAGCTTATGCACCAGAGACAAATTCCTTGTGTGTACAATTACATTTGGCCAATAAAGAATTATAGTTATTCATCTGTAAGACTAAAAAGAAATCCCAAACATTTTATTTTGCCATAATACTGATATGCCAGAAAGAAGTAATCATTAAGGAGTATGACATTAAAAAAGGGAGCAGCTAAGAACCAAATGGTCTGTTAAGATAGAAAGACACAGTGAATCCCACAGTGGGAGAATGGATGGGGGTTAGCGGAGGTGGCAAAACTGTTTCAATTGAAGATAATTTATCTAGTTTTGTTTCTACTTAGAAGTCACTTCTGGACTTTTTGATCTAAGTGGGAGGAAAAATGAAACGTTGATTTTAGGTTTTGCTGGTTAGAATGATTTTGTTATTGTAGAAATGGCTTCAAATGTTGCCCAAGCAAATGGTTGAGGTTGTATTTTTGTGTGTGTGTGTGTATTTTACTGCACCAAAAAACATAACAAGTTGGTATTTGTCTTCCTTTGCACTTCTCTCAGTGTCTCTCCCTCCCCCCCCCCCCAGTATTTTTGTTTTATAATGAAACTTTTTCCATTGCTAATCGCTCCTAAGAATGTTTCCTCCAGCCCTAAGGTGATGCTAACAATCTTCCTGCTTTACAGGCTTTTTCACTGTTACTCTCACTGAAGGAGTTTTTTCTCCAGCCCTAAGTCTTTGCAGGCTTTTTTTCATTGCTATTTGCTTCAAATAATGTGTTTTCCAGCCCTAACCAGGGGATAAAATAATGTGCTGAAGCTGACCAGGCTAAGGAAGCTAGCCAGATGAATACCTAATAGACAGATTTCCCTCCCTTATTTTCCTCCTAAAAAACTTAAGGCGTGTCTTATACTTCGGTGCAACTTATAATCCAATAAATACGGTAGTTTCCTGGGAAGATGCCAACTGCATGGTGAATAATGGAAGACTAGGAGGCGCTGTTTGATGACATCCTTCCTAATGAAGGATTTATTTATGATTTATTTATTTATGCTGCATGATTCAGTAGAGGCAGCATGGACTCCGGGAAAGAGTTTTAGAAGTCTGTTAGCAGTCTGTGCCAACCTGACGAAGAATGCCAGAAACCCATCATCCTCTGGCAGAAATATCTGCTCTGAGAATGCAAATCGGTATGGGCCAACAATGATAATGAACGTTAAAAACAAAAGCCAGTCCAATGGCATGTCCAGCTTCTATAATTGATACATACATATATGAGAGGGTCAGACCTTTATTGGTTGCCTCCTTCATCAATGATGCTCAAATAAAGAATTTGGCTTGGTTTCCAAGACTGCCATGGCTTCCTCCAAATAGAGGAAGAGGGTTTTTTAGAGATTTGATTTAGCTTTTTGATAACCCAATTGTTTTTGACCGGATTAAGTAGTTTTGGTGTTATACCAGAAAGGGCACAAAATGACGAAATATTAGGATGGAAATATTTTAAACATTTCTTCATTCCGTTCACTGTTTTCCCTTTACCAATAGGTAAACTTACACACAATGCTCTCTCTCTCTCTCTCTTTTTGTGTGTGTGTGTGCTATAGAAGACAGGGATGGCTACCAAATAGCCTGACTGTCATATCATATAAAGCACAATGGGTGTGTTACCAAACTGCACTAAGCGAAAAACAGGTGATTGTGGCTTACTGTAATGTGTTAAATAAAAATATATCAACTTGGTTGTAAAGGGGGAATATTCAACATGTTACGGGCAGGACCGGTAGATCAGTGTGGCTTTCCAAAAGGCGCTAAACTAGAGTAGTAGTGATATTCTTCTGACCCAGGATATATTTGCAGCTTGATTAGAGAAGAGCAGCTTACCTTTTTTAAACAAGAAAATTATTGTTTTTCACATTCCAAGCAGAGTTACTAAACTCAATATGGGAAGGCCTCTGAAAGCTCTTCTTGGCCTTTCAATTCTGAATTTTAAGCATTTTATACTTGTTTTAAATCTGCCTTGCATTATAATATTTATACTGTTTTTATGTCTTATTTGTACTCCGGCCAGAGTTGCTCTGGGGAAGTTGGGCTGTTTCTAAGCATGATAAATGCTTTTGAATGACCCTTGAAATAAATAACCCTTGACAAGGCTATCTTGTAGCAATGGGTGATGTCTGATTATAGAAACAACAATCCTGTTACCGGTTTAGCCACTAACCTGTATCCAGATCCCCGATCACATATATGCTGGCCCCAATGGGCACAGCTCCGTACACAAAGGAGGAACTGGCTGGGATGCATAAATTCTGATCGCTCAGATAGATCCACCTGCAAAGAAAGGCAACATTTTGGGAGAGGAAAATATGTTCATTAATTAATAGTGTTTAAAGAAAAATCTAAAAAAGAAATGTACAAATGGCCCACACAGCGCACTAAAATCCTTTGAAGGATTTTAAAACTGATGCTGCACTTCTCCACCGAGGTGACTTGTCCCATGGGCCAGTCTCTCAAAATGTTCTCAAGTGTTCTCTATATTCTCGGAATTCAGTATTCTCAAAACCCCTTGGTTGCAGGCAAGTCATTTCAACGTTGCCGAAACAGGTGGACGTGGCTCTTATAGAATTTGCAGGTGAAAGCACCAGAAATAGATTACACGCTTCCTGTTTTGGCCAGTTCTACATTTAACTTTTTATTTAATGGCTGCCGACATTCGTATGAATTCAGTGACAGAATGCAAGTTCTGTACACAGAGGGTTAAGCCATCAACTTCTTCTACCTCCTGATCCAAGGTTTTCAGGAAGCATGCTTGGAAAATATTTCTAGCTTGAATCTCAAAGAATCACCATCAGGTGCAATAAACAGGGCTAGACCCGTGATGACAACTTGTGGCTCAGCTCCACTGCACATGTTTGAGTGCCTCCCGCCAGCCAGCTGATTTTCAGGTCCGACAAGCTCATGCTTTCTCCTCACTTTCTGTGGCCTGTGCCTTCCCAGATCTCTGGAGGTTCTACTCCAGTGCCATTTGGGCATGCAGGGTTCCCCCCACCTCGACTCCCAGCTCTGTTTGGGGATGGGAAGCTTCCCCCCTCTCCCACTGTTGTTTTGGGATGTGCAGCCAAAAAGGGGTGTGTGTGTTGTATGTTGAAATTATTATTTTGCTGCTGTATATTTTATGGGAAATAGTCCTTGTGGCACTCTCTATTGTCTCTGCTCGTCTGGACCTGAATATTTCAAGCCAGAACTAAAGGGTGGGAATTGCAAGGGGTTTGATTCCCTGCTCCCCCAATTTCAGGCAGAAAAGATCAATTCTTTAATATTTGAATTAACAACTATCATGGCCAAATTGTATGAATGGTATACATGCATGCTTACTAGATAGTTTAATAATAATAATAATAATAATAATAATAATAATAATAATAATAATAATAAATTAGATTTGTATGCCGCCCCTCTGAGAACTCGGGGGGGGGGCTCACAACAATAATAACAAAGTACAAATCCAATATCTAAAAACACAATTTAAAAATCCTTATTAATAAAATAATCACACAACCCAATCAAACCATACATAAAACAGTAGTTAGGGGAGGTGTCAATTTCTCCATGCCTGGCGGCAAAGGTGACTTTTCAACAACTTACGAAAGGCAAGAAGGGTGGGGGCGGTTCTGATCTCTGGGATGAGGTGGTTCCAGAGGGCCGGGGCCGTCACAGAGAAGGCTCTTCTCCTGGGCCCCGCCAGACGACAGTGCTTAGTCAACGGGACCTGGAGAAGATCCAATCTGTGGGACCTAATCGGCCGCTGGGATTCATGTGGCAGAAGACAGTCCTGGAGATATTCTGGACCAATGCCATGTAGGGCTTTATAGGTCATAACCAACACTTTGAATTGTGACCAGAAACTGATCGGCAGCCAGTGCAATTATGGGTTTTAATTAGGGTTTTATAGCTTTAGATTGCACATTTGACTTCTTTTTATTGTTTTTGTGTTTTATATTGTTGTAAACCGCCCCAAGCCCTTCGGGATTGGGTAGCATAGAAGTCAAATTAAATAAATTTTAAAAAATTAATTAATTTTGATTTGAAACCATGTGCTGTGAAGGAGGAAAAACATACAGAGTGCAGAATTTAAGGAGTTACACATCCTTACTCCCCCCAACAAAAATGTTTGGAATTCAACTACTGTACAGTGAAGCACAAGAGTCACAACTCAAGTAGTTGACTGAACAATCCATGGTAACCAACAGAAATAGATCCCTTCTGGTAAGCTTAGCCATTTCCTATAAATCCTCACAGTCTCTTTTTCAGTACAATAGCACCCTCTCCTGGTTAACAGCAGCATTAAGTGTATGCTGCTATTGTAGACATATTGCATTGCAGATACAGGTAGTCCTTAAGTTACAACCACAAAACAAAACAAAATTTTCTGTTGTTAAGTGGGACATTTATGAAGTCAGTTTGGTCCCGTTCTGCAACCTTCCTCGCCAGGGTTGTTAAGTAAGTCACTGCTAAGTTAGTAACATGGTTGTTAACATGGCTTCCGCGTTGACTTTGCCTGTCCGATAGCCGCAATAGGGGACCTCGTGCAACCGTCATAACTGTAAGTCAGTTGCTTATCTGACCATGGAGTTGCTGCAACGGTTGTAAGTGGGTCATGTCACTTTTTTCAAGTGTCATTGTTAACTGTGAATTGTCAATAAACAAACTTTTGTACTGTGTTTCCCCGGAAATAAGACTCCATGTTATATTTTTTTGAACCCCGAAATAAGCACTTGGCCTTATTTTTTCGGGGTGGTGAACTGGTGGTCTTATTTTGGGGCACATGGAGCAAGACGGGGCTCCTCTTGCCATCTTATCTGATTTCCAGCTCTTTCTCCCTAACCCTACCCTGAGAAAATGGCGGGGATCGGCTGCGCATGCCATTAAATATTTTCGAGGGAGGACTTATTTTTGGGAAGGGATTATTTTCGGGGAATTTATTTTCAGGGGAGGTCTTGTATTTTGGGGAAGGCTTATTTTTTGAGGACGGTGTGTTTTCGGAAGAAGGATGCCTTATATTCAGGGAAACATGGTAAGTTGAGGACTACCTGTACTGTAATGACCACAAACAGGCCTGCTAGGGCCATGCAAAGAATTCAGAAGAGCTCTTTGCACAAGGCATTAGAGCAAGTGATGCATTCCTCTGAAAGCATAAAAGCAACACGGTCCTTTCATTCTACTCTACTCATCTTCCATTCCATTACTCTCTACAGTAATACCTCATCTTACGAACTTAATTGGTTCCAGGACGAGGTTCGTAAGGTGAAAAGTTCGTAAGATGAAACAATGTTTCCCATAGGAATCAATGGAAAAGCCAATAATGCGTGCAAGCCGATTAGGAAAATCCAAAACATTAAGGCTTTAAAAAAAAAAGCTGCCAGCAGACGAAGCTGAGGCGAACGGAGTGGGGGGAGGGAAACCCATGGAGATCCAGAGGGGAGAATGGGGCAGGAAAGAGTGCAGAAAAACGGAGGAAACCCGTGGAGATCCAGAGGGGAGAATGGGGCAGGAAAGAGTGCAGAAAAACGGAGGAAACCCATGGAGATCCAGAGGGGAGAATGGGGCAGGAAAGAGTGGAGAAAAACGGAGGAAACCCATGGAGATCCAGAGGGGAGAATGGGGCAGGAAAGAGTGGAGAAAAACGGAGGAAACCCATGGAGATCCAGAGGGGAGAATGGGGCAGGAAAGAGTGGAGAAAAACGGAGGAAACCCATGGAGATCCAGAGGGGAGAATGGGGCAGGAAAGAGTGGAGAAAAACGGAGGAAACCCATGGAGATCCAGAGGGGAGAATGGGGCAGGACAGGGTGGAGAAAAACGGAGGAAACCCATGGAGATCCAGAGGGGAGAATGGGGCAGGAAAGAGTGCAGAAAAACGGAGGAAACCCATGGAGATCCAGAGGGGAGAATGGGGCAGGAAAGAGTGCAGAAAAACGGAGGAAACCCATGGAGATCCAGAGGGGAGAATGGGGCAGGAAAGAGTGCAGAAAAACGGAGGAAACCCATGGAGATCCAGAGGGGAGAATGGGGCAGGAAAGAGTGGAGAAAAACGGAGGAAACCCGTGGAGATCCAGAGGGGAGAATGGGGCAGGAAAGAGTGCAGAAAAACGGAGGAAACCCGTGGAGATCCAGAGGGGAGAATGGGGCAGGAAAGAGTGCAGAAAAATGGAGGAAACCTATGGAGATCCAGAGGGGAGAATGGGGCAGGAAAGTGTGCAGAAAAACGGAGGAAACCCTTGGAGATCCAGAGGGGAGAATGGGGCAGGACAGAGTGGAGAAAATGGAGGAAACCCATGGAGATCCAGAGGGGAGAATGGGGCAGGAAAGAGTGCAGAAAAACGGAAGAAACTCATGGAGATCCAGAGGGGAGAATGGGGCAGGAAAGAGTGCAGAAAAACGGAGGAAACCCATGGAGATCCAGACGGGAGAATGGGGCAGGAAAGAGTGCAGAAAAACGGAAGAAACCCATGGAGATCCAGAGGGGAGAATGGGGCAGGAAAGAGTGCAGAAAAACGGAGGAAACCCATGGAGATCCAGAGGGGAGAATGGGGCAGGAAAGAGTGGAAAAAAACGGAGGAAACCCATGGAGATCCAGAGGGGAGAATGGGGCAGGAAAGAGTGCAGAAAAACGGAGGAAACCCATGGAGATCCAGAGGGGAGAATGGGGCAGGAAAGAGTGCAGAAAAACGGAGGAAACCCATGGAGATCCAGAGGGGAGAAAGGGGCAGGAAAGAGTGCAGAAAAACGGAGGAAACCCATGGAGATCCAGAGGGGAGAATGGGGCAGGACAGAGTGGAGAAAAACGGAGGAAACCATGGAGATCCAGAGGGGAGAATGGGGCAGGAAAGAGTGCAGAAAAACGGAGGAAACCCATGGAGATCCAGAGGGGAGAATGGGGCAGGAAAGAGTGCAGAAAAACGGAGGAAACCCATGGAGATCCAGAGGGGAGAAGGGGGAGGAAAGACTTGAGAAAAACGGAGGAAACCCATGGAGATCCAGAGGAAAGAATGGGGCAGGAAAGAGTGGAGAAAAACGGAGGAAACCCATGGAGATCCAGAGGGGAGAATGGGGCAGGAAAGAGTGCAGAAAAACGGAGGAAACCCATGGAGATCCAGAGGGGAGAATGGGGCAGGAAAGAGTGCAGAAAAACAGAGGAAACCCATGGAGATCCAGAGGGGAGAATGGGGCAGGAAAGAGTGCAGAAAAATGGAGGAAACCCATGGAGATCCAGAGGGGAGAATGGGGCAGGACAGGGTGGAGAAAAACGGAGGAAACCCATGGAGATCCAGAGGGGAGAATGGGGCAGGAAAGAGTGCAGAAAAACGGAGGAAACCCATGGAGATCCAGAGGGGAGAAGGGGGAGGAAAGAGTGGAGAAAAACGGAGGAAACCCATGGAGATCCAGAGGGGAGAATGGGGCAGGACAGAGTGGAGAAAAACGGAGGAAACCCATGGAGATCCAGAGGGGAGAATGGGGCAGGACAGGGTGGGAAAAAACGGGAGGAACTCAAGTCTGGAGGTGGGGCATCCCAGCGGCCGGCGGCAGGTTCGTAAGGTGAAAAAAGTTCGTAAGAAGAGGCAAAAAAATTCCGAACCCTGGGTTCGTATCTTGAAAAGTTCGTATGACGAGGGGTTCGTATCATGAGGTACCACTGTACTTTCTATTCTATATTCTATTCCATTCCATTCCTCTCTATTCCAGTGATGACGAACCTATTTTTCGTCAGGTGCCGAAAGAGCTTGCGTGCATGCTATTGCAATGTGCAAGTGCCCAAACCCATAATTCAATGCCTGGGGAGGGCGAAAACAGCTTCCCCCACCCACCAGAGGCCCTCTGGAGGTCAGAAACAGCCTGTTTCCCTATTTTTGGTGGGCCAAGTAAGCTTGTGCTTCGCCCTCCCCAGGCTCCAAAGGCTTCCCTCCCCCATCCCTCTGGAAGCCAAAAACGCCCTTCCAGAACCTCTGTGAGCCAAAAACCAGCTGGCCGGCGCACACATGCACATTGGAGCTGAGCTAGAGCAATGGCTTGCGTGCCAGCAGATATGGCTCGTTTGCCACCTGTGGCACCCGTGCCATAGGTTCGCCACCACTGTTCTGTTCTATTTTATTCTATTCTATTCCTATTCTATTCTTCCATTCCTCTCTCCACTCATCCATCTATCTCCACCCCTCTATTTCTCTGCACATTACTTTTCATTTTAATTAACAATACTTTCTCTATTCTACATGCTGGTCTGCAACAGAATAAAGATTTGAAGGAGGGATGCTGTTCTGGGAAGCTCCTGGGTGTTTGCACAACTGGCCAGTCTATATCAACACTCCTACCCACTTTCCTTCTCTGAGGCCAGGCTGCACTCAATGCCGCAAGATGCATTTCCTTTGAAGGAAAAGAGCTTCAGCAATGATTTGCTTCCCCTGCCAAAGATCCAGCTTTCAAGTCAACTGAAGATACACCAAGTGACAAGATGGAGACGGATTATCTGCAGAGATAATCAATCAAAGGGCAACTTTACTGGCTAGAGGGAGAGCGACTGAGAATTCCCCAGGTGCAGCTCTTATAAATGTCCTTCAGTGAAGCTGCCAGGGGCCAAACAAGGCAACAACCAGCCCGTTTATAGAGTGGACGGAGACTCCATTAGAGAGCAAAGAGTCACCTTTTGAATTCATCATGGTAGAATTCCGATTTGCATGTCACCATCTCGCTGGTTTGATTATCATCGCGGCTTCTCACTCCGCCGAAGACATAGAGCTCGGAAGCCACGCCACACGCCACGGCCCCAAACCTGAAAAACAGGGGAAGATGAGAGCATGGACGTTAACTTAGCACGTGTCAGAGTTTAGACAGTGTGATTAGCATGATGAGATAAAGCCAGGAGCAAAAACACAGCACATGGAGCCTTTAGATCAGTGGTTCTCAACCTTTCTAATGCCACGACCCCTTATTACAGTTCCTCATGTTGTGGTGACCCCCAATGATAAGTCTAGCCCCAATTCTCCCAACAGAGCTTTAAGTTGATTGGCAGGAAGGCCAGAGGGACACCCCTATTGTAAACACCTGATTGGTCGGATTATAAAATTATGTTCCAAGGCGCCAGAATAGAAGCTTTAGTTCCTAACAATATGGGAAATTTGTCTTTTCCCGTGGTCTTAGGCTTAAAGGGGTCCCGACCCCCAGGTTGAGAACCACTGCTTTAGATAATTAATAGTGGTTTTTATATTTATAATATAGTGGTTTTCATATTTATATTACAGTGTTCCCTCAACTTTCACGGGGGATGCGTTCTGAGGCCGCCCGCGAAAATCGAATTTCCACGAAGTAGAGATGCGGAAGTAAATACACTATTTTTGGCTATGAACAGTATCACAAGCCTTCTCTTAACAGTTTAAACCCTTAAATTACAATTTCCCATTCCCTTAGCAACCATTTAGATTATTACTCACCATGTTTATTTATTAAAGTTTATTAAAAAAATATTTATTAAAGGCGGATGAAAGTTTGGCGATGACATATGACGTCATCGGGTGGGAAAAACCGTGGTATAGGGGAAAAAACTGCGAAGTATTTTTTAATTAATATTTTAAAAAAACCGTGGTAGAGACTTTTCGCGAAGTTCAAACCTGCCAAAATCGAGGGAACACTGTGTATTATATTATAGTCATACATACTTATACGTGGTTAAATACCTTCTCATCGAGCTACTGCACTGATTCAGGGAGAAGAGCAATGAGAATACACAAGAGAGAACATGAGAAGGGAAACACCCTCTAAGGGCTTCTCTTATATAGGCAGCTTTCCCCCAGCTTTTTAAAGTCGCAGTAACTCATTCCCACTGCATCAGCTTCTGGTTGCCTTCACTTACAGCCTCCCATCAACTTACAGCTATTAAATCTACATAGCCTGACAGAAAGCATGGTACTAACCCTTCTCGTATTTTCTTAGCAATTTCACTCAATCTCACCCAAGCTTGGGTAGGAACGTTTCCTTATCATTCCTGCCTCTTATTCCCCCGCACAGCTCAGCAGGCGAAGTCTAAGAGATGAGAATCCTTTGCTTATGGCAATGCTTCTCAATTATTTTCTGTTACGCCCCCCTCCCCTAGGAAGAAGTAAACATTTCGCACACACACACACACACACACACACACACACAACTCTCCGCCAAGATGATTGTTTGCAATATTCGGCACATTTTTGCTGAAAAAAATTCAAGCAGCGTATCAGCATGATTGGGGTGTAATGTGTTTAAGTAATGCCTTAATTTATTTGGCTTCATGATGTCCACTGCCAACATTTTTAGACACAGTAAACATACCGGCCTTAACTCGTCTCCCACCATAGTCACAGTGAAGCCAGGCGCTACATGCGCTTCATCATATTTCCTTGTTTTAGCTTTCAGAAGATTTACGTTTGTCTCATGATCTCCGTCTCTCTCCTCCTTTCTTTTCATCCCTGTTAAATATTTTTCTAGGTGTTTCTTAACGGTTTGTTATCTACACTTCATCTGTTCTACTCTGTGCTGTGTGGTATTGTTCGGTGCAAACAACCTCTACTTCCTCTTGCCAAAAAAAAAAGTGCATGTTCCCTGGGATCATGCGCCCTCTTGGCATTGTTCCGCACCCCCCCCCCAGGGGGCCTACCTCACTATTTGAGAAGCACTGGCTTACAGAGATGTTAGCTCAGCATTGTCTTACTTACTTACTTATTAGCTAAAAGTTATGACTGACCATCTCACAAAGAAAGGACTTTAAGGAATCTCAGTAAACTGTCTGTAATAAGGTTCCTGGCCATGGCTTTATTTATACACTGTCACAATGGCATGGAAATCAATATCCATTAGGGGCAGAACACTTTAATTCTGATCATCGGCTGGTCTATTGGCAGGCCAGAGGTGAAAATGCCTTTTGCCAAGGACACCTCCTGGCAACAGACTTTTTATTGATCGGAACAAAAAATTTCAGCATCTAGAATAGCCAGGTTAATGCTTAAAACCAAGATTGATAAAGAAGACCTCAGGTTTAATCTGGGAAATGTCAAATGGCTTATGAGACTAAGGCATGGATCTATTAACCTGGGCAGTAAATCTTAATATCTTACTCACCTCCTCTCTTTTAGTGGGCAGATGGCCGTCCATTGCTGAGTTCTCGGGTCATAACATTCCACAGACTCAAAGAGCTTTCCATAGGATCCACCACCCATTGCATAGATTTTTTTCTTCATAGCTGCATAGCAACCGATCTTAAAAATGAAAATGCACCACATCTGTTACACAGAACAGTGTACAATGACCCGACAAAAGGCAGCAACACGACAGTAATACAAATGATGAACTCTTAATAGCAATAGCATTTAGACTTATATACTGCTCCACAGTGCTTTTCAGCCCTCTCTAAGGGGTTTACAAAGAGTCAGCATATATTGCCTCCAACAATATGGGTCCTCATTTTACTGACCTTGGAGGGATGGAAGGCTGAGTCAGCCTTGAGCCTACTGAGATTCTATCTGCCAAATTGCTGGCAGCTGGTGATCAGCAGAGGTAAAAGGGGGAAGGGGAAGTCCTCTCACGCATTAATTAACAGATTAGTTGAAGAAGATCCTGATACAATTCAAAACAACCCCCCCCCCCCCCCCAAGATTTTGACTGCTTTAACATCTGGATCGCTAGTTGGAACCTAGGAAGACAACTCCAATGGGATGGCTCTACTGAGATTCAACTTTTCTCTGCACGAATTTAAGGATTATTTCTCTTTTTGTACTGCCTGCAAAGAGTTTAATCAATTCTATCAGCTCTAGTGTACTTCCTATTCTGAGTTTCTAAAGGTAACTTCTCTGTTCTGACCTAGGATTCCACAAGCTACGAAACAGACTCTTTGTCCCGACAAAAAACCCTTTTTGTTAAGTTACTATGAATTCTTCTCATTCACATCCAGCAAAGTCTTTCAAGGGTGAATTTACAGGCAGACCTTATCTGGGTTGGAAAGCTGCCAGGCTGATATCTTCAAAACTTGGCAAGGAGTCTCTGAGAGTCACAACTCAATTAATCAAACTAATAAATAAATGCTAATATCTGTATATACTACTATTAATTTAATTTTCTTCGATTTTCTTCTGTACTTACTATTGTGTTTTCTTTTTTAAAAGTGGAAAATTAATAAAAATATTTAAAAAGAAAAAAAAGAAAGAAAAGACAAACTAATTGTCTCCTGAAAACTCTCCTTCCCCTGTGCTCCTCTTTTATGAATGGGAGGGGACATTCACCATCCATCTATGGCCTTACTCCCAAGTCGATCCTTTGTTTCTTAGCTATTCTCTTCATCTGACAACTCTGCGCATGCATACACTGGAAACAGGATCCAGCTGTTCATCTGCCTCACTGATGTCTCACTCCAAAGGCAGCTGATAACTGTCAGACTGCGCTGGCCCCATCTCTGCCTCTGATGCAGAGCACTTGTCAAAGCCTTCCCCAGATTCCAGGACTGGCCCATGTTCCTCCCCAACCTCCTCACTGTCCGAATCTGTTGCCGATGGACCACAACACTGTCCTTAATACTTGCAGCTTGTATTATACTAGATTCACAAAAGATTTTACCTTCTCACACAATGAAAAGAGGAAGGTGTAGAGGAAGGTGAAGAAGGTGGTGGTGGTGGAAGAGGAGGAAGAGGAGGAGAAAGGGAATTGCAAATAAATTTCTGTTGTCACCAACATAAAACACACAACCATATTAAATTATGACCAGAATTTTATTCCTTGTATAAAAACCTTTTAATATTTTGAACAGTCTGAGTCTTTGGATTGATTGTATCTGACTCTGAGGCCTCCTTGAAGCCAAATTGGCAGAATGCAAGGGGGGGGGAGGGGGGAGGAAAAATGCCATAAACCAATTGCCAAGCCTGCAGGAGAGGTAGTAGTAGTATTTCTGTTTTAGATACATGAAAGCAACAGACAGGTGTTGCTTTGATAAAAGAAGCTAGCAGGTGTTTCCTCCTAAAGGTAGACTTCCCTAAACTGTTCAAAGAGCATATCTTGAGACAACCAGCCAATTAAAAAGGACCTTTTTCCATTATTTCTTTCTCCCACATTATTTTATTGAGAGTCATACAGGATGACAGAGAATAAGATTGCAGATTTAAAAAGATCAGTGTAGCCAATCAGTCAGCAAGACTTGGTCCAGCTCAGCATTAAAAGTTCTTTAATTACACCTTCCTCAAGTTCTACTCAAGCTTTCCAGAACACTTCAACTTTCAACACTCTTCTTGGTTTCACTGTCCTTTTAGTGGCTTTTAAAAAGTAGTTCAGAAGTTGAGTCCTGGCAACTGGAAATTGTTGTGGGTTTTTTTGTTTTGTTTTGAAACATTCTGCCTATGCAGTAGGTTCTTCGGTTCACTTTTGATTGAAGAAGCGACTTGGATAAGAGAGCGAAATGTTTCAACCCAAAAGGAAAAAGAAGGCCAGTTGCCTTGATTCAACTTCCAGCCAAGTCTACTTGGATGGCTGCCTTCATTGACTTTTCAAAAGTACTTCTGAGAAGCACACAGATCCTGTTTTGAGGTTAAAAAACAATACAAAGTGAACAAAATGAACCTCTCTTCCTCTTGTTATATATATTTTTAAACTGGCGGGAGCAAGGTCTTTCATATGAAGCAAGGGTGATATTTATTTACTTATTTATTACTTAAATTTAAGTAATTTGATTTAATTTATACTAACTTATAAATTCCCTTTATTTCTTTCCTCATTTACCTTTTTCTTCTTCTTGTCTCTTGTAGACACTGTAATTCTTGCAGAAGCAATTGCTTCATTTTGTTTTCAACCTGTTTAATGGCAATTATCATCTCTAAGATAAATTTGGTAAAAAGGCCCCAAAGGGAGTAAAACCTCTTAATTCAAATGCACTTCCCCCCCCCCAAAATAGATTCTTGAAATTAGAGATTATTATTTTATACCTATAATTGGTAAGAATCTTTTATTTAAAAAGAGGCTGTCACATGGGGAAAGGGAGTGGAGAAATAAAGAGATATACTGCAGTAGTTTCAGAAAGAAATATGACCAGCTTGCTTTTTTCCTTTTGCTTGCCTCTTACCTTTCTAATCATGGTTAAGTCTGGCTGCTTTGTCCATGTTCTATTATAAATGTCATAAGACTCCATGGAAGTGAGGACTTGCTCTCCATCCTCGCCCCCCAAAACGTATAGCACCCCATCAATCTCGACCAGACCGAAATTGTGCCGTGCCTAGTGGAAATGTGAAATGTAAGAACAAACGCTTAATCAGACCAGTTCTGCAAATTTTGTTAGGTTGCAGTACAAAACTATACAATGCGTAAGCAACTACAGTACCATTTGCAGAAACTGAAAGCTACCTCGGTCATTGGTGGCAAGGGGCTCCATGTATTCGTATCTGGATCGTACTTTTCGCCCGAATTTAGTGTAGTTTTATTTTCATCTTGACCTCCCAGGACAAACAGGAATCCCTCTGACAAGCAAACCATAAAAAGATATTTCAAAACACACTTGGGGCTATCCTAGGCATTTTGTAAGAATGATCAACAAGTGAACCGTGAGATAAAGAAGCATTGGAATTAAATTAGAGAGACTATGAAAAAGTATAAAATAACAGAGTTGGAAGGAGCCTTGGAGGTCTTCTAATTCAACCTGCTTAAGCAGGAAACAAATAGTGGACCAATGACTTCTTAAAACCCACCAATGATAGAAACATAGAAACATAGAAGACTGACGGCAGAAAAAGACCTCATGGTCCATCTAGTCTGCCCTTATACTATTTCCTGTATTTTATCTTACAATGGATATATGTTTATCCCAGGCATGTTTAAATTCAATTACTGTGGATTTACCAACCATGTCTGCTGGAAGTTTGTTCCAAGGATCTACTACTCTTTCAGTAAAATAATATTTTCTCATGTTGCCTTTGATCATTCCCCCAACTAACTTCAGATTGTGTCCCCTTGTTCTTGTGTTCACTTTCCTATTAAAAACACTTCCCTCCTGAACCTTATTTAACCCTTTAACATATTTAAATGTTTTGATCATGTCCCCCCTTTTCCTTCTGTCCTCCAGACTATACAGATTGAGTTCATTAAGTCTTTCCTGATACGTTTTATGCTTAAGACCTTCCACCATTCTTGTAGCCCGTCTTTGGACCCGTTCAATTTTGTCAATATCTTTTTGTAGGTGAGGTCTCCAGAACTGAACACAGTACTCCAAATGTGGTCTCACCAGCGCTCTATATAAGGGGATCACAATCTCCCTCTTCCTGCTTGTTATACCTCTAGCTATGCAGCCAAGCATCCTACACCGCATGATGGAGCACCACAACTTCTGGAGGCAAGTTGTTTCACCCATTAATTGTTCTCACTGACAGGAAATTTCTCTTAGTTTCCGCTTGAATTTCTCTTGATAAGAATCCATCCATTGCTTCTTGTCCTACCTTCAGGTGCTCTGGATGAAGTGTGTGAGGGGTGGAGGGCTCTTCTGGTAAAGTATCTCTGGAAATGTCCAAAATGTGATGTGGGTTCCAGACAGATGAGCTGTATTCAAGGATTGGTCTGGTGAAGGTTTTGTATGTTCTGGTTCGTAGTGTGATATTATCAAAGTAGCTACGTAAGATTAGGTTAACAACTCTTGAAGCCTTTTTGGTGATGTTGTTGCAGTGGGGTTTGAGTGAATAATTGAGTGAATATTCAAATGAGTGAATAATACAGCAGATATAGTGGATGCTAAACTGAACACCAGATTAAACTATTCATTTATTTTCTTGGGTTTGGCTTAGTATGTTTTGTGAACACAGTAATAGCAATAGCACTTAAGACATATACGCTTCATAGTGCTTTATAACCCTAAGTGGTTTACAGAATCAATGTACTGCCCCTCATTGGGTCCACATTTTACCCACCTTGGAAGGAAGGAAGGCTGGGTCAACCTAGAGCCTGGTGAGATTTGATCTGCCAAATTGCAGATATTATTATTATTATTATTTATTAGATTTGTATGCCGCCCCTCTCCGCAGATCTGAAGTAGCCTGCAGTACTGCGCTCTAACCACTGTGCCACTGTAGCTCATAGCCACATACGTAGCCACTGTAGTTTGCTAAACGTAGTTAAGGAAACTATGGTTGAATATAATGTATGTATACCTCATTACTGGCTCTAAGATGTTCAACAAGTTTCTATTAGGCAGTAAAGAAAATGTATAAAGGCCAAAAGGATTACATCAAAAGAGTAAAAGAACCAGTTCAGTGTAGTAATGAGCTAACCTAGGAGACTGAGTTCTAAGCCTCCCTTAGGCATGAATGCTGGCTAGGTGATTCCAGGCACTCTCTCTCAGCCCGACTCAAATCAGAGGGTTGATGAGGGGGAAATGGGAAGGAGGAGGAATATTAGGGATATTTGCTGTCTTGAGTGAGATATTAAAAAAGGCAGAAAAGAAAGTCCTTGTTTTTGGAAAAAAAAATAGATTCTAGAAAGAGTGCAGAGAAGAGCAACCAAAATGATTAGGGGACTGGAGGCTAAAACATATGAAAACCGGTTGCAGGAATTGTATATGTCTAAATAGGGTGAAAAGGATGACAAGGGGGTGACACAATAGCAGTCTTCCAATATAGGAGGGGCTGCCATAAAATAAGGGGGTGTCAACCTAATTTCCAAAACCCTTGAGTGTCAACTTGCAAAACTTTCAAGCTGCCATAAGCAGGAGGGGGGGGGAGAGCCAATTGCTGATTATACTAACAGAAACAACATTCCACAAATGTTTCTTTTACTGATTGTGTCCTGGGTTACCAGAGTCAAAAGGAGGAGTGTGGGTTTCACAACACTGCCAACATGGTTTATTGGAGAATGTGATTTATGACATGTCCAGTGAGGAGGGTCATGAGGGCACATAACCTACCCGAGCTCAGTTCTGACTGCATGGGTGTATTGCCAAAGTGTCGCTCCTAATAAATGGCTATTTTTCTTTTGAAGTTTGGCTCGTGGCTCATGAATTAATTAGGGCATCTTTCGGAAATGTCACATTGAAAGCAGGACAAGAAGAAATGGATGGAAGCTAATGAAGAAGCGATTCAATCTAGAACTAAGGAGAACATTCCTCACAGTTAGAACAATTAATCAGGGGAATGGCTTTCATTCAGAGGTTGTGGGTGCTCCATCACTTTTTAATCAAGAGATTGGGCAGCCATTTTTCTGAAATGTTGATGGCGAGCCTTTTTTTCCTTGGGTGCCGAAAGAGTGTGTGTGTGTGCTATTGTGCATGCGCAAGGGCCTACACTCATAATTCAATGCCTGGGGAGGGCAAAAACAGCTTCCCCCCCCCCCCCGAAAGCCCTGTGGAGGCCAGAAACGGCCTTTTCCCAAATTCTGGTGGGTTCAGTAGGCTCGTGTTTGCCTTCCCCAGGCTCCAAAGGCTTCCCTGGAGCTGGAGAAGGGTAAAAATGCCCTCTCCCATCCCTCCCAGGGCCTCTGTGCGAGCCAAAAATCAGCTGGCCGGCACACACATGCATGTTGGAGCTGAGCTAGGGAAACGACTTGAGTGCCAGCAGATATAGCTCTGGTGCCATCTATGGTACCCATGCCATAGGTTCACCATCACTGGTATAGTATCTCCTGCTTGAACAGGGAGTTGGACTAGAACAATGTTTCCCACCCTTGGCAACTTGAAGATATTTGGACTTCAACTCCCAGAATTCCCCAGCCAGCGAAAGCACCTTTGGAAAAAACACAGCTTGGATGGCAGAGAATCTCCATAGATAATAATTCAGAGGTTAATATATGTTATTATATGTTGTAAGCCGCCCGAGTCTTCGGAGAGGGGTGGCAAATAAATCCAATAAATAAACAAACAAATCCAATAAATAAATAAACAAACAAACAAACAAAAAATACATAAATAAATAAATCCAATAACTAAATAACTAAATAAATAAATCCAAAAAATAAATAAATAAATCCAATAACTAACTAACTAACTAAATCCAATAAATAAATAAATAAATAAATAAATAAATAAATAAATCTAATAAGTAAATAAATACTTGGCCAGGATCTGATCCACATTGTTTAAAAGATGATTGGACGCAGATTTCCTACCTGCGGAAAGTACACTGTGGTTTATCCTGGCTGTACTCATAGGAGCCAGCTCTATCCACAACTGCCTGTGACGATCGTACAAAGGGCACATGCATCGCACTGCGGATGAGGGCTTCCTGGAACTGAACAGAAAGAAAAGGCAGAAATTAATTCATTGGTATATAGGACAATTCATTGTTAAACGGTTTAAATTTGCTCTTCCCTCTCTCTCTCTCTCTCTCTCTCTCACACACACACACACACACACACACACACTCTGTTCATCAAGACTTGGCCTCCAGTATGCTGCACAAACTGATCAGCACTGGGAAAGACAGTAAGAAGCCAAGATAAAGCAATCCCAAATAAACCTTTATTTTTTGGATGGTGGGATAATAATTTGATTCCTGGCTAAAGAACAAGTCTAAAATCAGAACACAACACTTTTCTTTGGGATGGAGGGACTAGAGAAAGAAAATGCAGGAGAAGAACACAGTTATTCTGATACGAAAGTATTCCACCTTAACACCTTGGTTAAAAAATTAATCCCTTGGGGGGTGGGGGGAGGAAGGGAAAGATACAACAGATTACAATTTACTTTGTGGATCTTGATCATTAAATATAACCCAGCAAGAAATCGGTTCAGGCTGCAACTAATCATCCTTTATAATTTTCTAAAAAGGTTTACAAGCTCAATTTAAAACTTTTGTAGAAATAAAATATGAGACTTTGGCTATGGTGTGGCATTTCACTATTTTTAAACATTACTTTAATATAAAAAGTGAGATGAGTTAGTTTGACTGGCAGCTGCCAAGAGAATCTCTCTGATCTTAGCTTGATGGTAGAGATAGAACAAAGCCGCTGTGCTGAGTGGTAAGAGTTCTGTCCAGCCGGATCAATTATCAGAAATAAAGACCCACACACTTTGTTTCAAAAGTGCCCATCGCAAAGTCTATTGGTAACAGTTTCTGCAAAGCAAGGAATTTCATGCTGGCCACATTTCTCTAATTAGCAGGAGATAAGGAAAGTCTGGGATACGAACCAGCTAGAGTAATAAATCTCCGCTAATGATGTGTCCCTGGTTTTTAACTACACTCACAGTCCAGATAGTTTAACAGCTCATGCAACAGGCATGAGCTGAAGAAGTCTCTCAACTCCGAGGCACCTTCCTCCATGATGGGAAACGTTGTTTGCCACACACCCATTCCCATCAGCCTGTCCTTATATACTACCAAGGTGTGGCCAAATGTCCCATAGATCTATTTAACACCAAGAACCTTTTTCTAGGGAGATATTCATGCCTAGATCTCATTCTCCTTACCATTGCATCCAACAGGGGGTCCTGATCCTCAAAGTCAATACTATAATTGGGGGTTCTGCAGTCTCTGGTGGTTCCCCAGTCTCCAATACCCCTTCACTCTCACTCTCAGACTCGGGTGACAAAACACTGGCCTGCGATGCCAGTACTACTCCCTCTCCTGGTCCTTGAAATCCATGACCAGCTGAGCCGAACGTGGACCCCTGACAACAGTAAGTGTCCCAAAACAATCCTTAATTTTCAAGCTCATTGGATTCTCTGTCTTTTCCGGTCTTGCTTTTCTTCCTGCAGATGTTTGGCTACCAGGGACCGCCTTCTGCTGCACGAATCCCAGCGACCAGTTAGGTCCCACAGAGTGGGTCTTCTCCAGGTCCCATCAACCAAACAATGTTGCTTGGTGGGACCCAGAGGAAGAGCCTTCTCTGTGGCGGCCCCGACCCTCTGGAACCAACTCCCCCCCGAGATTAGAATTGCCCCCACCCTCCTTGCCTTTCGTAAGCTGCTTAAAACCCACCTCTGCCGCCAGGCATGGGGGAACTAAGATACACTTTCCCCCTAGGCCTTCACAATTTTATGTATGGTATGTTTGTATGTATGATTGGTCTTTATATAATGGGTTTTTAACTGCTTTTTTAGTATTGGATTTTGTTGTACTGTTTTACTGCTGTTGTTAGCCGCCCCGAGTCTGTGGAGAGGGGCGGCATACAAATCCAATAAATAATAATAATAATAATAATAATAATAATAATAATAATAATAATAATACCAACCCAGGTGACATCACTAGTCTACCTGATGATGGACTTAGCTTGATAATGAAACTTTTTGCAGGAAAAGTAAGGTTAGGTCAGCAAGAACCCAACCATTTCACCCTTAGGCTCCATTTATTCTCTACTACTGTAATCTCAAATGTATCTTTGATGGAGTGTTTGACCTTTATGTCAAATTTATGTCTTCGTTTTTCTGACTCCTTCCCTTGCCAAATGAGATCTGTAGCCGCTTTCCTTAATTACTTACACTCGTTCTTCGCCCCCGACAGTCACAATGCACTCAGAGTATCCTCGGGGTTTAAAAGAAGCCAGCATTGCCTCTTCTTGCTGAGGTGGGGTGAGTGGAATGTTGTTACATTCTTTGACAATCTCCCGAACCAATGGCTCATTCATCATTTGTTCCCGCAGATAGGTAGAGTCCAATCCAGTGACCCACACCGCTGACATAACATCCTTCATATGAACCTGGAGAGCCACAAAGATAATGGAAATCACAAAATGATCCTAACTCCACGAGCTTTGCAGACAAATCTGTGCTCAAATTTTCCTGTTCAAAGACTTTTGATGGGTAAGGGGTACCCTGTTTCCCCCAAAACAAGTCATCCCCAATCAGGCTTTTGAGTGCCTGGCAATAAGACCAAGGTTAACTCTTATTTCAGAGTTCTAAAAAATATAGGAGAAGGTCTTATTTTTGGGGAAACAAAGTACAAAGTACCTCTACTTACGAACTTAATTTGTTCCATGACCAGATTCTTAAGTAAAGAGGTTTGAAAGAAGAAGCAATGTTTCCCATAGGAATCAATGTAAAGCAAATAATGCATGCAACTGGGGAAACCACAGGGAACGTGGAGGCCCTGTTTCCTCCCAGGAGATTTCTAGAGAGGCCCCATGGAGGCTTCTCCCTGGCTTTTCTGGCCCTGTTTCCTCCCAGGAGATTCCTAGAGAGGCCCTACAAAGGCTTCTCCCCACCTTTTCCGGGTAGGTTTCAGAGGCTTGGGTTTGTAAGTGGAAAATGGTTCTTGAGAAGAGGTAAAAAAAATCTTGAATACCCGGTTCTTATCTAGAAACGTTCGTAAGTAGAGGCATTCTTAGGCAGAGGTACCAGTGTATATTTGCAGGAGACTAATAGCATTTATAAGCACTTAGACTTATATATCACTTCACAGTGCTTTTACAGCCCTCTCTAAGGGTTTACAGAGTCAGCATATCACCCGCAACAATCTGGGACCTCATCCTACCCACCTCGGAAGGATAGAAGGCTGAGTTAACCTTGAGCCTGGTGAGATTTGAACTACAGCCAGCAGTCAGCAGAAGCAGCTTGCAGTACTGCACTCTAACCACTGAGCCACCAATACTATGAACCATCTCAACAAGCCAGGGAACTCTACACCAGGTTTCAGCACTTGTGCGCCAAAGCAGGGGGACTTATCCAAATAAATGGGGTAAATAAATGGGATGGGATGCTAGCCTCATGGTGCAACCTGGATAGCACAGTAGTGTGAACCAAACAGCTAGCAACACGTGGCAGTCAGCCTACATTGAAGAATTGACAAACAAAGACTGTTGGCAGCCAGACATCTTTGTCGAACTCCTGGCTCCCTAAATACATGGCAACGGATAAAAATTGGCTTTCTTCAGATGGGATACTGAGTCCAGCAGGACATTGTGACAAGACAGAGTGGCTGTGGGTTTTGCCTCCCAAGGATAATCCCATCTGTCTGTCCATTACCCTGGGGGGGGGGGATTATTGACCCCCTTCGAGAGGGTCCGCCACTTGGCCATCCTCCTCGATGCACAGCTAACTTTGGAACAACATCTTTCGGCTGTGGCGGGGAAGGCGTTTGCCCAGGTTCACCTCGTGCACCAGTTGTGGCCCTATTTGGACAGGGAGTTTCTGCTCACAGTCACTCCAATCATCCCCTCAAGGTTCGACTACTGCAACGCTCTCTACATGGGGCTGCCTCTGAAGAGTGTTCGGAAACTCCAAATTGTGCAGAATGTGGCCGCGATGAGCAGTCATGGCTCTACCCAGATGTTCCCATGTCTCTCCAGCACTCCGTGGACTGCACTGGTTGCCGATTGGTTCCCGGACACAATTCAAAGTATTGGTGATGACCTATAAAGCCCCACATGGCATCGGACCAGATTACCTGCGGGACGCCTCCTGCCACATAAATCCCGGCGGACGGTTAGGTCCCACAGAATTGGCCTTCTCCAGGTCCCATCAACTAGACAATGTCGTTTGGCAGGGCCTAGGGGAAGAGCTTTCTCTGTGGGGGTGCCGACCCTTTGGAATGAGCTCCCCCCAGAGATTCGTACTGCCCCCACTCACCTCGCCTTCCGCAAGAGCCTCAAGACCCATCTATGTTGCCAGGCCCTGGGGCAATTAGACCTTGCCCCTCTGACCAATAAATGTAATGTATGGTGTGATTGGACTGTATGATTTTGTGTTACATTAGGGTTTTTAGTTGTTTTTATAAATTATTAGATTTGTGCTATATGTTTATGTCTGTATCTACTCTGTGAGCCGCCCCGAGTCTTCGGAGAGGGGCGGCATACAAATCCAAATAATAATAATAATAATAATAACAATAATAATTATTATTATTATTATAATTATTATTATTATTATAATTATTATTATTATTGAGGCTGATTTTCCAGTGAGGCCTAAAAAACGCAGCTTTGTTCATTGGCCTTAAACAGTGTGGAAGAAAAGGTCCACCAGGTTTTGACCTTCTGAACAGGATCCGCACCCAACATGATGTCTCTGCCAGGACTCATTGTTTAAGTGGGGTCTTATCTCTACCCCTCGGTGTGACGGTGGTGCTCCTCCACAAAATACCCACATTGTGTCTGAATGTCCATCGAGAGCTCACATTGGCTTGTTGAAAAAAAATCAGACATTGGGCCGGTGTAAGCTCTTGATGGACATTACTGTGGGTTTCAGGCTTTTTCTAATGATTTTAATTGTATTTATTTTTATTGTGTCTATTTTTATCCTTGTGAGCCTCCCTGTGTCCATGAGAAGCGCGACCTATAAATCTAAATAAATAAATACAGTGGTACCTCTACCTAAGAACGGTTCTACTTATGAACTTTTCTAGATAAGAACCGGGTGTTCAAGATGTTTTTTGCCTCTTCTCAAGAACCATTTTCCACTTATTAACCCGAGCCTCCACCCTCCCTGTGGTTTCCCCAATCGCACACATTATTTGCTTTTACAAGAGGAAAATTGCTTCTTCTTACAAACTTTTCTAGTTAAGAACCTGGTCATGGAACGAATTAAGTTTGTAAGTAGAGGTACCACTGTAAATAAATTTGGATACAATGTGGTGGATATTTTGTCGAGGAGAGCAGTCCCATAAGCCTATAGATTTGCCGTACACTAGATAAATAAACAGGGAATAAATGGCTCCAACTACAAACTCTTGTAATGAAAGGAGGCATTGGAGGCAAGGGGGTGCCCAAAGGAAAAAAAAAAAGCAATGAAAAAAAATACTACAGTCTGTTTATGAGTTGAATAATTTGTACGGTGGCATCAATGTTCTGATTCTGCCAAAATGGAAAATAGGACGCGAGGACAAAATTCAGCTTTCTTTTATTCCTACTTTTCAGTTGCTCTTGATTGTGCAGCTAAGGAGATGAACTTGACAGTAAGTGAATAATGCCTGCTGATATCCTGGAAGCCAGGTAGTCCTCAACTTACAACAGTTTGTTTTGTGACCGTTCAAAATTACAACGGCGCCCAAAAAAGTGGATTATGACTGTTTCAGCATCCCCATGGTCACATGATCAAAATTCAAATGCTTGGCGATTGATTCATACTTATGACGGTTCGAGGGCATTCCCGGGGTCACGTGATCACCTTTTTTGTGATCCTCTGACAAGCAAAATCAATGGGGAAACCAGATTTGCTTCACAGCCATGTTGCTAACGTCACACCTGCAGTGATTCACTCAATAACCTGTACCAAGAAAGGCATAAAATGGAGCAAAACTCACTTAACAAACACCTTGCTTAGCAACAAGAAATTTTGGGCTCAATTGTGGTCCTAAATGGAGGACTACTTGTATAGGATGATGCCTAAACTAGAGGAGCAAGGAGAAACGAAGCAGAATGAACCTTAAATGACCATGTTTCCAAACACCCAACATTAGAAGCATCCAAACAAACCAACATGAGCAAATACTGTTATGTTTTCTCCAAACAAAGGTAACTTTGAACTCTGTTACCTTTCTTAATTCGGGATCATGAGAAATCCACCGAATGACCGCTTCAAAAATGTGTTTTTCATCCCCAACGTTTAACTTCTCCAAAGACAGCACTTCTTTTAGTCTTTGAGGACAAAGTTCTAGGAATTCTTCTGTGCTGCTGACATCCCGGAAGTGTGTTTCAAGATACTCCGAGGCCAGATAGTGAACGTGGAGGAGGCAGTAGTGTAGTGCAAAGTCCCGAATGCCAATACAGTTCTCAGCAGCAATGCAACCCTCCAGAAACTCACAACAGAGCTTTTTGAGGTCTGTAAGCAGCAAAAGGTCAGCAGCTTGTACGACATCCTGGATGGTGTCTTCACTTAGTTTGATCTAGGGTTCAAGGCAGAAAATACAGCTGGTTATGAAGGTCTGAGTCAGACTCCAGAGAGCTTGCTACGTTAGCACTTAGTTAATTTTTCCAGGTTTACATTTAGATTAATAAGCAAGTAAAAGTGGAATCCTAGAAAAACACAAAAGGCCTGAGGAGCTGCTGACACAGTTCTACAGAGGAATCATTGAGTCTGTCACCTGCCCCTCTAAAACTGTCTGGTTCAGTTCTGCAACCCAACAAGACAGACACAGACTTCAGAGGATAACATTGGTCAACACAAACACAAAATCATCAGCAAAGGTAATATGTCTGTTTGATGGAATTTGATGTGCTGATCCCAAAACTATGCTCAGTTTTGCTCTATCACATAAAAGCTTCTGATGTAGAATAGCATTTTTGTTATTGTATTGTATTGATGTTATTGTTTTCTTAATGTCATCAGTATATTTCCTATACCTTATAATAATGATGCTGCTACATGGAAACTATACCTGCTACAGAAAAACTATATACGTTTTTGAAATCAGAACAAAAATAAATGATTCCGAAAAGTACAAGGTCAACTGTGATGATTACAAAAAATAGATATTTTTGTAGATCTGTGTAATTAGAACTGCAGAAAAAACAATTGCTACCAACCTACCTTCCATTGAGGACCTCTATACTGCACGAGTCAGAAAGAGGGCCGTGATGCAGAACGCCTGCAAAACGACGCTCCTACTGGTCCCATGGAAAAAGCTCCCTCCACAGAACCGGTCCCCGGTGCCCCAAAGGCTGGGGGCCACTGATGCAATACAGGAGTCTCCAACCCCCAGTCCATGGCCCAGTACTAGGCTATGGCCATTGGGAACCAAGTCAGGTAAGTGGTAGCCATGAGCACAAAACCATCCCCTCTCCCTCACCACTGCTACTGGTCCACAGAGCTGGAAAAGTTGGGGACCATTGGCATAATACATATTCCACGCATAGGTTCACTGAATGTTTCCTTGAGTCAGGGGAGAGTTGATGACAATCCTGCCTTGTGTATAACTGTTGCAACAAATGATGCTGCAACATATCAAGGGATCTGTTGCAACAAATGATGCTGTGGCATCTGGCTTGGTTGGGTTAAGAGGGGACCAAAAACAGTCCATGAAAAATAAGCCTGTTTTCAGGAGTTGGCTGTGACAAATAAATTCATAAGAAAGCCGTTGAGATCCTAAAAAGAGTGCAGAGAAGAGTAACAAAGTTAATTAGGGGATCAGAGATTAAAATATATGAAGAAGGGTTGCTGGAACTGGGCATGTCTACTTTGATGAAAAGAAAGACTAGGGGGAACATGATAGCCGTGTTCCAATATTTGAGAGGCTACCACAAAGAAGAGGGGTCAAGCTATTCTCCAAAGCACCTGAAGGCAGGACAAGAAGCAATGGGTGGAAACTAATCAAGGAGAGAAGTAATGTAGAACTAAGGAGAAATTTCCTGACAGTTAGAACAATTAATCTGTGGAACAGCTTGCCTCCAGAAGTTTGGATGTTCCAACACTGGAACTTTTTAAAAAGTGTCTGGATATGGTGTAGGGTTTCCTGCTTAAGCAATGTTGGACTAGAAGACCTCCAAGGTCCCTTCCAACTCTGTTATTCTATTTATAACTTGGCTCTCAGGGTCACAGAACACATAGCAGACATTTTAATTTTCCTAAAATGTTTGGCCGGTTGTTGCAAAAGTGAGATTCCCCATTTGGACTTTCAATCTTGTCCAGCTGCATTTTCTTCATGGATGCTAGACCATATTCAGAATTCAATGAATAAAAGCATCTCTTTGAACAATCACAGTGATGCTTAAGAACGAAAGGAGCATTTGACAAACTGGGTTAAAGTTTATTTTAACTTTGCAAAGTTTTCAGTGATCTATCAAGAGATCCACCAGAAACTGGCCAGGATTCATTATGGAATACTTCTGTTTTATGAACATATTTCCTAAGAGATTTAACTTAAATCTCTAGACTTAACTTTTGAGCGGACATTGTCAGAATTGTGACTGGATACACATACATGCACACAGAATATTCCTGAAGATATATAGAGGATTAGGATTAATAACACATACCTGACCACTGAAGATGTAGTCCAAAATCTCTTTCATGGTATCCACAGATATCCCTTCAAGTTCAATTTTATACACAGACCCATCATCCTTGGGAGTGTTATAGTTCAGTTTTGTTCTGTAAAAGACAGAATAGCGCAAACGTTTCAGAAAATCACACATGCAAAACATTCCAGCTTCTGGATTGTTTTCAATAATATCATCTTCTACGTTTGTTCTCAAAAATTCCAAGACACAAGTAGAAAATTCATAGTTAATAAATATTAACACTTCATGACAATCATTGTTTAGATGTTCAGTGTGGCATTTAGTATTCCAATTTATGATAAAATTATCCTTTTCCATTTCATTTCTTAAATCTCAGGTAGGCTGTACATTTGTCAGGGCCATGTAGATATTTGAACATTTGTATAGAATAATTCCAAATGATGTAATAATACATTTCTCTAAATGCAACAAATATAAGTCTATGACTGCGAATATCCTTCTCCCTGGAGTGGGAGGCAATGGGGATTTTGCAGTATCCTCCTCCTGCCATGCTCGCTAAGCCACATCATGCCCACCAAGTCACGTCTACAGAACCGATAGTAAAAACTTTTGACTTCCACCCGAAGCACATATAATCCTTCCTGATGGGAGCCTCAGCAGAATTGTTCTCTTTGCCACATACATGCAGGCACACGCAACCAGGAACATCTTTTGTGTGCAAGATCACAAAGGACGTATATTTACACAGCACGTTTTATGAGAATTTTAGACTGCCTTTTATGGTTCAGCTTTACGGTTCAGCCTTTGTGTAATTTTCCACTTCAAACCTGAACTTACACACAGGGTCAAGACTTCCAATTAGAAAGTCTGTAGAGATTCTTAAGTCATCCAGGCCATGGTTGTCTCAAAAGTGCTTTTTAAAAGAGGCAACTGGACTTCCTTGAATTTTTTTTGCCTTTGAAGACGTTTCGCTTCTCATCCAAGAGGCTTCTTCAGCTCTGGCAGGATTTTTCATTCCCTTCCATTCCCCTCTATCCTGTCAGAGCTGAAGAAGCTTCTTGAATGAGAAGCAAAACGTTTTCAAACAAAAAGGCAACAAAGTCCAGTTGCCCCTTTGGGATTTCCAATTAGAAGCGTACTCTTTCCTTCAGAATAGATAAGGGAAAGCCAACAAGTGAAACAAAAACGCAGTAGAAATACCATATTTTTCAGAGTATAAGACGCTCCAGGGTACCTTGGTTTTGGGGGAGGAAAATACGGAAAAGAATCTGCTTACCAGGTATTCATGTGGCTAGCATCCTCAGCCAGCATATTATTTTATCTTCTGGTTAGGGCTTTAAAAAAACTTTATTCTGAGAGAGTAACAATGAAAGAGCTTGCATGCGGGTAACAGCTGGGAACATTGTTAGCACCTGGTTAGCTGGAAAGAAACATTTGGAGCAAGTTAGACCAATGGGGGGGGGACCCTGCAAAGACTTAGAGCTTGGGAAACATTCTTTGCAGAGAGAAACAATGAAAGAGTCAGCAAGGTAAGAGCTGGGAAGATCATTAGCAGCTAGTTAGGGCTGGTGGGGGAAGCTACATTCAGAATATAAAATGTACCCAAATTCTCAGCCTCTTTTAGGGAGAAAAAAGATGCATCTTATACTCTGAAAAATATGGTAAATCATTTCTTTCCGTTTCATTTCGGACAAAAACAGATCTAACTTGCTGTTGACTTTTTTTTAAGGGTACCAAGCTTTAAAATGTACCTGAGAAAGTCTCAAGTCACCAGTAAGAAACTCATGTGCTTTTCCAAACAGCAAATTTAGAAGGAGATAAAATAAATGCTGGCAAGGATTATTCAGAGAGATGGGGGAACTTAATTTTCAACCGTCAACTAAAAGTGAATTCTCGGTGAGAGATTATTAAAAATAAAATGCAGATTACCACAGCTATTTCTATAATTTGTTTTGAGATTTACATGCATGAAATATACAATAAGCTCCGAAGCATCAAATACCACTGAGCATCAGTTATGCAGGACGCAGAGGGAGAGTCATAAATTTATCCAGTGACCTCAACTTAATGGAATTTAAAGGTTTGCTCACCATCAAAAACGGCCCTCTTTCAACCTCTGACAGATTACATCCATGTGCCAGCCTGTTAAACTATTTGGTGATTTGATTATATATACAAAGCTGTGAATTGCTAAAAGGTTTGTTTAGACAATTTATCTCCCTGTGTTCTGTATACACATTTATCTACTTGTGTGCACAGGTAGATGAATCTATAGCGGATTCACTGAGAAGCATAAAACACAAAGAGTTTAATCTACAGAAACGCAGCAAATATAGCTCAGGACACGTTTCTCAGAACCCAGTCTCAGCATTAAGCTATTGTTGAAGGTGGCAGAAAATAAGGGGAATTTCCCCCCCTAAGGAACACTTATTCCAATCCTTTCCCTACTGATCTAGATACCACAGGGAGAGGAGGGGGAGAGAGAAGGGGAGGGTGGGGGAGAGAGAGGGATGGAGAGAAGGAGAGAAGGAGAGGGAGAAAGGTAAGTAGAGAGAGGGAGGGAGAGGGGGAGAGAAGGATGGAGAGGGAGAGATAGAAGGAAGGGGGGATGGAGAGAGAGGGATGAAGAGAGGGAGGGGGAGAGAGGGAGGGAAGGAGAGGGAGTGGGGAAAGAATAGGGGAGAGGGAGAAAGGGAGGGAGGCAGGGGGAGAGAGGAGGGGAGGGGGATGGGAAAGAGTGGGGGCAGAGAGGGAGGGGGAGAGGAAGAGAGAGGAAGGAAGGGGGAGAGAGAGGGAGAAAGAGAGGGGAGATGGGGATAGGGAGGGACGGGGAGAGACCAGGGAAAGAGAGGGATGGAGAGAGAGCAGGATGGAGAGGAGAGGGAGCGGGGAAAGAGTAGGGAAGAGTGATGGGGAGAGAGGAGGAGAGGAGAGGGAGGGAAGGAGGGGGAGAGAGTAGGGAAGAGGGATGGGGAGAGGGAGAGAGAGTGGGGGCAGAGAGGGAGGGAGAGAGGGGGGCGAGGGAGAGAGATTGAGATTCTGTTCAGGTCTTACAGGAGAAGTTTCAGTCCGGCATTCATTTTACTAAATTCAAGGCATAAAACATAATGGAAAGAGTTTCTTGAGTCACTCTACCCGGCAGTTACTCATTATGCAGATAAGAAGGAAAGTGCTTTTCCTTGTTTCTTTTCCTCTTCCCCCGCCCTCCCTCACACCTGGAAGGGAACCAACATCAAAGCGAAACTCCTCAAATAGGAAAAGGCTGCAGGGAGAACCAGGAACCTATGCTCCTCCATGCATCCCCCCCCCCCAGCTTTTTATAATTCCCTTGAGGTGCGTCTGGGGTGAATCAATGTTTCAAGAGGCGCATATAGCCGCTTTGCTCTGTGGAAGCAACCCTATAGGTTTCATTACTTCCTAAATCTCACCCACAGCTACTCATCCAAAACAAGGCCATGGTGCCAAAACAACAGCTAAAATCACCCTTACTTCTTTCCTTTGTGGGCTGACGGAATGATTTCCCCATGTTCACCCTAATTAAGTCTTGCTTAATTATGTAACACATAAGGCGGCTTTAATGTGGGGTGTTTTCACTCTGGGGCTGTAATGTTATCCCCTTGTTCTTCTAATTTGATTTCATTAAAATGCATTTTAGGGGGCTTCAGTTGAGACGATGAAACAGGTATGCAACCCTAAGATCAGTTCCTGTCCCCCTCAAACAAACAGGGCTTTATTATTATTTTTTCTGCATGTCCTACCTTTAGCCCTTTGGGCAGCACGAGTTTTTTAAAAATGTAAGCTTTAACCACACCCAGTTCCCACTGCCAATTTTTTGAGAGTTATGGTTGTTATGTTTTGTTTTTAGGTGCTCCTACACAAGAGCCACTTAAAACAAAAACAAACACGGTGTAAAAAAACAAACAAACCCCAAAGGAGTCTACTCTTCCATTTAAAGAAGGAGCTATTACAATATTTATACTTAAACTTTATATGAACTATTTCTGTTCCCCTATCCACTCACATATTCTCCCCTAAGTGCACTGCTAGGTCAATGGTATCCTGGAAACTGGACCAGTCCTCTCAAAAGGACTGCCAGAGAAGACTCTTCTGCCTGAAAGTACCGTATTTTTCGGGGTATAAGACACACTTCTTTCCTCCCTAAAAAAAGGCTGAAAATCTGGGTGGGTCTTATACTCCAAATGTAGCTTTTTTGAAGTTATTTTCAGCCCGAACGAAGTGCTTCCCAGCTCTTACTGATTTGCAGGCTTTTTCATTGTTACTTGCTCCAAATAAGGTTTTTCCAGACCTAAGTTTTTGCAGGCTTTTTTCATTGCTACTTGCTCCAAATAGTTTTTCCCCCCAGCCCTAATGAGCTCTTCCCAGTACCAAACGTGCAGGCTTTTCCATTGTTACTCACTCCAAATAAGTATTTTTTTCAGCCCGAACAAGGGGGTAAAATAATGTGCTGAAGCTGACCACACTAAGGACGTTAGCCAGATGAATACCTGGTAGGCAGAATTCCCCCCCTCCTATTTTTCTCCCCAAAAACTAAGGTACATCTTATGCTCCGATACATCTCATACACCAAAAAATATAGTAACTTCTATGTGAACTTCAAAGCTGATTTAGAAGTAAGAAAATGGGGGTGTGAAATCCATATTAGGAGATAGCAAGAGGTGAAGTAGCAACACCAGAGAGCTGCCCTATACTCTCCCCATTTCTGATAAGGCATATTGCATTTTTATAATATTGCATGAGTATGAGCTCAAACTGATCCCGTTGGAGAGTGAAGTCCTCTTTATTGAAAGTTATGCATCATAATCTATCATACCAGTCCACAGACAGACAGATGTTGGTAGAGAGGTGTTTTTCAACTTCCCAGTCTACAGTTGAGATTTTAAGCATTTAGCCCAAAGTCACTCAGCCAGTTTCTGTGCCTGGGGAGGACTGGAACATGGGCCTCTTTGCATTTGGTCTGGCAACACTGGCTCTTGTATATATAACAGACACACATGGAAGATTAATAGAAGTCTGCTTGGTTTGCTTTCCTTGATACCTTATTTCTCTTTTTGGACTAATGCATAAATGGTAACTTTTGAGAAGGTGTTTTATTTGGGAGACCGTTTTCAGAACCAAATCTGGAGCATTATACTTCTCTTGGTTTCCAAAAACTATGTAAGTTAATTGTTGTTGTTGTTAATTGAGAAGTTGTGTCCAACCCATTGCAATTGCATGGACAACGTTCCTCCAGGCCTTACTGTCCTCTACCATCCTTTGAAGTCCATTTAAGCTCATGCCGACTGCTTCCGTGACTCCATCCAGCCACCTTGTTCTCTGTTGTCCCCTTCTTCTTTTGCCCTCCATCGTTCCCAGAATTAGGCTCTTCTCTACTGAAACTTAAATAATGACTAGGGTAACCTTGGGCCAGTCCGTCTGTCAGCTCAACCCACTTCATAGGATTGATATTGTGGGCAAGACAGGAGGATAGAAGGAGTATCATCTATGTCTGCTGCCTTGTTTAGAAAGTAACAAAAGGGATTTAAAAAAAATCAAAATAATCAAAACAAATAAGTCGGTAACATAGTAACTAAATAAAGTTAAGGGATTTTTTTTTCTGTGGCTGTTGCATGGATGGTGTGAAAATATTCTATATTCTATATAGTATACAAAGTAAGCAGGATAGCATGTAGGATAGTATGCAGGGCTTCTGACGTTTGGAAGCTGACCAAGGAGAGATTCAACCTGGAAATAAGGAGAAACGTTCTGACAGTGAGAGCGATCAACCATTGGAACAGCTTGCCTTCAGAGGTTGAGAGAGCTCCAAAACTTGAGACTTTCAAAGGGAGATCGGACGGCCATTTGTCCGAAATGGTGTAGGGATTCCTGCTAGAGAGGGGGATTGCACTAGATGACCCACAAGGTCCCTTCCAACTCTAATAATAATCTAAATCTGTAATATAATCTGTTTCCTCCAACTTTCTTAACTGCAGTTCCATTTTGGTTCAGGTGACCAGCAAGGAGAAGTGAAGTTTCCAAGGGCAGTTGCTGCCCAATTTCCCCCCCCCCCATAGAAATGTACTGTGGGATTATTTGCCGTATTCTTTCTTCTTTTTAAAAACCTGGTCCCATTTTAAGCTTGATCTTTCTTTCCATCAATTTTTTGTTATATTTGCAGAGCTATCCCTTGTTGATGGACAAGGAGAGGCATTCAGAGTTCTAAGCCCAGTGATATCATTTTTTTTATTCCCAACGTACCGTTGGGTGGGACAGAATAAAAATGAGTCACCTCCTGAATTCTAAGTTTTAAGTTTTCAATTCTGAGTTCTAAGGTTTATCTTTTGGGGATGTAAGCAAAAAGGGTCCAAATCCGGGGATGGCTACAGGGGACTTCAGATTAATTCTACAAACCCACAATGTTTTCAAAGTTAAAAATAAAAACCACATCTCTGCAGTTATTTGTGTATCTTTTAAAAGGAAAATAGCAACTGCAGGAAAGAAAATTAAGAAATGGTGGAATGGCTTATAATACCATTTCTACTCTATTCATTCAAAATTGAGGATTTGGATACTATGCATATATATGCCCAGTGCTAGCTTAGAGAGCAGCTTAGAAGAAAGTATGATTCAGCCTTAATAATAATACAGATCTATGCTCTCTCTCTCTAATTACCTTTCATCTGATAAAAAAAAATTCATGAATCAGTGGCATGGACACTCCCTTCTCCATGCAGAAATGAACTGAACTGTTTTTCATCTACTGTTAATCCTCAAGGACAGATAGAAATATATGTTCGCATTTCTCTCCAAACTCTTTATTTTACATGTTACAGATTAAATTGTACGTGAATATTTATATTGTTGAAAGCATTCTATCCATTAAAGAAAACAGGTTCCAAGGATTTAAGAATGTTCCAGTAGGGCCTAAACCAGGGGTCAGCAACCCATGGGCTATGGAGCCACATATGTCTCTTTCATCCCTCTGCTGCGGCTTCTTATAGCTCAAAATATGTGTCACAACTGCTAATGCTGCTCAGGAAATAGTTAGGCACAGGAAGAGTTTTGTGGCTCCCGGTGTTTTCTTTTCTATGGGAAATGAGTCCAAATGGCTCTCCGAGTGTTTAAGGTTGCTGACCCCTGGCCTAACCTATATGCTAATACGATAAACTAGTTCAGCTAGTTACAAGACATGTAAGACATACAGGAAAACAAATGTTAAAAAACACCTGAATTGTAACTATAGCTGACAATCCATTTTAGATCGCTTAAACAGCATTTTGTGTGTGTGTATATGTATACACACACATACATCAGCATATCTTATACATACACTAATAAAAAAGAAATACGTACTGCCATCATGGGGTGGGAAAATGACAGCTGTGAAATAGCTGCTATTTAACATATTTATTACACCACTTGTAATAGTCACACATTATTATTTCAAGTTACCTTGATTTGGAACTTACCCTACACAGTGGAGAACCAGATCTTACATGGAAGAAAATAGTGTAATAAATCACAGCTCTTTTTCTGAGGGTGTCACAACATTATGAAAAAACTAATTGCTTCCCATAATAATGACCTTTAAATACCCAGGGATCTTTTAGATAGGAGTGTTCTGTTGCTTTATTCAAAATGCATATTTAAATAATATATTTAGTGTAGAGGAAGGGAAGAACTACACGGTTTGAATTATATGTGACACATCTTCAGCTTCATATCTGAGAAATATTTATGTAATCAATTGTGAAATTCCTGCCTCAGCTGCTTACTGCCATTCTCTATTTAACATGCTTTCTAGCATTTAAACCATAAATCCTCCAAGAAGGGCCTCTTTAATTACTTGACAGTCAGCAGTTTCATAACTCTTATTCACTATGAAAAAATGCCTCTTTGATTTTTTTTATAAAGGAGCTGATAACTTCAGCTACCAATATTACCCCTTGAAGCCTGGATAAACAACAGAAGCTCCACCTCTTTCTGCATGAATGATACACCTGAATTTGCCGGTAATTTTCCCAGCACCCCACCCATTCATCCAGATGCAAGAGGCATATTCTAAACTTCTTCCTACCCTTCTTAATGAGGAAGTCAGCAATTTTCTCCTGTTCACAGCACAAGGAAAGAACTGGTTTTAGGGGGGCTCTGACAATTAACAGGAGGGTTGCCCACGAAGAGAGATCAACACAGGAATCTCCTATTATCTATTTGAGAATAGCCAGAGGTTTTTTTACACTTTTTAATCTATGACACTGCCTTTCTTATGCTGGAGAAGTGTGTACAGAAGTGAGAAATGGCAGGAAGGAGGAAGAAAGAGAACCACAGAAACATAGAAGATTGACGGCAGAAAAAGACCTCATGGTCCATCTAGTCTGTCCTTATACTATTTCCTGTATTTTATCTTAGGATGGATCTATGTTTATCCCAGGCATGTTTAAATTCAGTTACTGTGGATTTACCAACCACGTATGCTGGAAGTTTGTTCCAAGCATCTACTATTATTTCAGTAAAATAATATTTTCTCACGTTGCTTTTGATCTTTCCCCCAACTAACCTCAGATTGTGCCCCCTTGTTCTTGTGTTCACTTTCCTATTAAAAATACTTCCCTCTTGAACCTTATTTAACCCTTTAATATATTTAAATGTTTCGATTATGTCCCCCCTTTTCCTTCTGTCCTCCAGACTATACAGATTGAGTTCATTAAGTCTTTCCTGATAGGATTTATACTGAAGACCTTCCACCATTTTTGTAGCCCCTCTTTGGACCCGTTCAATTTTATCAATATCTTTTTGTAGGTGAGGTCTCCAGAACTGAACACAGTATTCCAAATGTGGTCTCACCAGCGCTCTATACAGCAGGATCACAATCTCCCTCTTCCTGCTTGTTATACCTTTAGCTATGCAGCCAAGCATTCTACTTGCTTTCCCTACCACCTGACCGCACTGTTCACCCATTTTGAGACTGTCAGAAATCACTACCCCTAAATCCTTCTCTTCTGAGGTTTTTGCTAACACAGTGTGATGTGTGATGGCAGGAGTGTTTGGTAAGCAACTGAGCAAACAAGAAGTTAAAAAAGAAACCAAAGAACAGAAAAAGAAAAACCCCTGAATCCATAATGTGGTTGCTCATACATAATTTTACCTTTGCTACAAATTGCTCTTCTAACTTTTAAATTAAGCAGTAGGAGACTTCCCACCTGGTTGTTCTTAGAGCTAGTCTGATCTCATGGTTTGGAGGCACACAAGACAAATATTTTCTTGATATTTATCAGGCATGGACAGTACCTGGATGAACAATCCCAGAGAGGGCCAGGGGAGCAACTCTCAGCTTCATATTAGAACTGAAAGCTAATTTCAACAATTCCTTTCCCGTGAGATGACTTCATACTCCATTCAGGCTTTCTGGTCCGGTTCTGTAAATGCCTTAGTTGAAGAACTGATAATAGGCTTAATTTTTCAATGAGAAGTGATAGGGCAGCATTAAAGAGGGAGGGGGGAGCCTCTGCATATGCTCAGAGATACCTTCCTTCCTAGTTTAGGCGAATTATTTAAGACATCACTTAAAGGACACACCAGCATCAAAAATGATTGTCTTATTTGCTCGGTTCAAGTCTGTGAAAGCATAGATTCAGCCACTCTACTCTCAAAAAAATGTTTTAATTATTATTATTTTTTTTTGCATAACACAACACAAAACACGCACAAACATAAAACATATACAGGGATTCTTTACAACCCCTCCCTTATCAAAAACTGTTTTTGGAGCTTTAAGCAAATTAACAATTAACTTCTTTAGCATTTTTGTCATGTCTTACTTGTGCTTTTTACAATTCATTTAATGCAAAATTCTTATACTATTCACTGTTTACATATTTACATTATTATATATCATTTACATAGTTACTTCAATTTTAAATTGCTTTTTTATTTCCATATGATTTGATTTCATGTGTCGTTTCTCTTTTCTAACCATTTGTAGAATTTATCCCATACTTTGTAGTACTCTGATTCTTCCTGCCCTTTTAAAATTGTTTCTTATCGTTCAGCAGTGTGAGTAACCAAGCAGTTCTGGCTTGTTTGGCATACAGTTCAACAAGTGGAAGGTTACATGCAAAGCCAGACACCACCTAGCAGGCAACCTCATGGAAAAATGCTGTCAACAATTGTCAAGAAGCTATGCAACTCTTTCAAACTCACAGGCAGGGACTTGTTTTTTAAAAAAGAAGAATCCAACAGAGGCCTGTTGGAAGGCTGCCAGTTCAGCCAATGCTTACTAAGCATATTTTAATAGCCTACTAAAGCAGGCCACAAGATCATCCCATTCCATGTCCAATAACGGCCAACTTTGAACCAACCACTAGATTTTGACATTAATGCTGACCACTGATGGGCCCCTACAGGTACAGTCAGGTAGGCAGAAACGGTAGAAAAAAAATGATTTTATTTTTATTTTTTTTCCCTTCTGGGCTCTGACTATGTTTTTCCTATTGCAGTAAATGAGGTTGAATGTATATAATTTTAGAAGAGCTGTGTGTGTGTGTACATACACTTTAGCTAATGTATATTACACTGTAGCTAATGTATATTTTTGTGTGCCTGTGTGTAATATGTAATAAGCAATGTCGCCTGGCGGGACCCAGGGGAAGAGCCTTCTCTGTGGCGGCCCCAGCCCTCTGGAACCAACTCCCCCCAGAGATTAGAACTGCCCCCACCCTCCTTGCCTTTCGTAAACAACTTAAAACCCACCTCTGCCGCCAGGCATGGGGGAATTGAGATCCTCTTTCCCCCTAGGCCTTTACAATTCTATGCATGGTATGTATGTATGTATGTTTGGTTTTTATATTAATTGATTTTTAATCATCAATACCAAATTACTATTGTACACTGTTTTATTGTCGCTGTTAGCCGCCCCGAGTCTCTGGAAAGGGGCGGCATACAAATCCAATAAATAAATAAATAAATAAATAAAATATATACATAGAATATATACATATATACATAGTATATTTTGGGTGTTCAGTAATAGTAAGGGAAATTGTATCTCTTTAAGGCGAGGAGAGGCTAGGCAGCCTAACCCAAACCCTTGACATGAGTGACGTCAAGTTGGGCACCTTTAAGTCACCCTTCCCGGTCCGGTTACATGATCATCAAGCCACTACCACCTGGTCACATGGCCAGCAAGCCATACCCACAAAATAAGCCACACCCACTGTGGGGTAGTAAAAGATTTTTCAGCCCTTCACTGATGCCGACCCTGACGCTATCAATATTTATTTTATTTAATCAATAAATTAGCCACCTCAATTGCTGAAGAAGCTCAAAATGCTTTTTTTTTTTTAACAAAGGAAAAAAATAAATTTAAAATAGACTCAACAAAGACTGCAAGAAGCAAATAAAAACCACTCTGGTTGGAGAACAGGAATACCAACATACACTATAGATCTTCCAATCCTACCGCCTAAAAAAAAAAAAAAGCCAAGACTTCATTGCGTTCCTAAAAGGATAATTGGATTACAACTAGGGGAGGGATATTCCACAGAACAGAGATAATAACAAAGAGAGGATCTCTCTGCCCAAATGCCATTGCTTTTCTTTTGGGACCCAGATCATGCAAACCCTATTAGAAGGGAGTTGAATGCTTCTTTGGTGTACATCTCTCAATCCTTTTAAATAGTTATAAAAGATTATCTGAACTGGAAAACTAAAACCTGGCAAAGTCTCTCTAACCACTGGTGCCCTTACTGACCCAACTGGAAACATCCAAGTCTTGTAAGAGGATGCGAAGAGAGACCATTTAATCTTGCTTCTGGTTTCCAACAAGTCAATCAAAGGAGTTTCTCAATCATATTATTATTATTTATTAGATTTGTATGCCGTCCTTCTCCAAAGACTCGGATATCTGATTGGCCTTTGTTTACTGGTAATGTATTTACTGGTAACTGGTATTTACTGGTATACTCTTAAAAACCGTGCCAAATTTAACTGAAAACTCTTGTCCCACAAAGCCCAAATAAATTTAAATAAAAACAAGTTCCTATAGAAAATGTGTGTGTGTGTGTGTGTGTAAGGGGGAATCTGAATAATAAAAGCTCATTTTTCCCAAGCATCCCTGCAACATCTCTTTATGGCTGTCACAAGCTAGGTAGGGATTTGTAAGAGTCTATCACAAAGAAACAGAAGGTTTACCACATGCCTGTCCCTTGTGTATCATCTTTGCTACTAACTTAATGCACGCCTATTTAATCCACTTTCAAGGCAGCCTACTTGGCTGTTTAGTTTTTACACACATTCTGCCGGGTGTAAAAGCCAAACTCCTCTGCTGGGTAATTTACATTCATCTTGAATGGTGGATCCTTGGGAACTGAATTTGAGATCAACTATAAAAGACGAGCTTTCTGAACCTCTCAGCACATGAATCACATCTGCATCAAGATCCCCTGATGGGGATGAGCCAGTGGAAATTTGGGCTTCTATGTCATTGTTTATTGACTTTGGGGTGAGTCACCTAGGATTAGTGTTTAAGATAGGCTGCTATAGACGCCTTATAAATCAATAAACTGCCTTCCGTTTAATCCATCTAAGGCATTTATGAAATAGAATATTAAGAATTTAGGCACATTATAGAATTATCATAACTAAAATAGCTTATTTTATTACAACTGAGAAGATTAGAGCAATAGATGGCCTATGTAGCTAGATTCAATAATGTACCGTAGTAAAATAATGAGTCGGTGTTAACATTTTATACATATTATTTTAGCTTCTATAAAATGCTACTGCTCCCTTCACTGTATTTTTGGTCTGAGGGCTCCTATGTTCTGATTGTTATACTTTTGGAAAAATATATGCAATAACAATAATATGCCATTCGAAAGCAAGAGCAAAACAAACAAACAAACAAACAGCCTTTTATCCCACTCTGTGAGAGCCAGAGTGCAGTGCTGATTAAAGTGCTGGAAATCTGTCTTCTGACATTAGAAACTCAGTGGCAGTCTTTAGGCCAGTCCCTGTCTAAGCACAACAGAACTCCCTCACAGGGTTGTTGTAGCAGGAAACAAGGGAGACAAGCTGCTCCCAACTCCTGACAGAAAAGCCAAGCATGGAAGAGACAAACCAAGATGAGCTAGACTTAAAAAGTCCCATTTCTCAAGCTCAGCACAGAATGTCCAAAAAGCTTTATTTTACACATTACGGATTAAAGGCATGCATTGTTGCAAACATTTCTATCAAGGTGGACGGAGCCATTCTGGGAGTTTCAATCTACCCGTTTTAGGAAAGGCAGAGGTTGAGAAGGGCTCAGTGGGAGGCAGGAACTCTGCAACAGTTCAAGGAACCTTCCAGCTGCTGTCCCCACCCCACCCAAGAGGTGACACCTCCTTTTTGTTGGGAAAGATAGATAGAGATGGTAGTATATGCTTTCTTAATCTACTTTCTTATTTTGTTCTACAGATAAGAGTTACAGACTATTAGAGTTGTAAGGGACCTTGTAGGTCTAGTCCACACACACCCCTCTCAAGCAGGAGTAGTATACCATTTAGGACAAATGGCAGTCCAATCTCCCTTTGGAGATTAACCCTACCCTACCCTACCCTACCCTGAGTGGGAGATGAGTGCCCTCACCACTAAGCCATTGCAATACTCAAAATATACCCCATATATAGAGACATGTAGATGAGATGGATCAAAGGTCTTCCAATTTGGCTACTTGTGGACTTCAACTCCCAGAATTCTCCAGCCAGCATAGCAAAAGTGGCCAAGTTTGAAGACCTCTGAGATAGATGGATGGATTTTATGATCACTTCGAACGTACACTAATCTGCCTCCATTAAAATAAAGTGTATTAATAATAGCAACAACAGAGTTGGAAGGGACCTTGGACAGGAGACCCTACACTACTTTAGACAAAGAAGACCTCTGAGATGGATGGATGCACTTTATGGTATAATAATAATAATAATAATAATAATAATAATAATAATAATAATAATAATAATAATAATAGAATCGGAAGGGACCTTGGAGGTCTTCTAGTCCAACCCCCTATTGGAGCAGGAGATCCTACACTTACACTTTACCTCAAGTCTGAAGTGTCGTTGCCTAGAGCTCTCCAAGGGCCACCCCCTCCCATAGACGCTACATGAATGTGGCTAAATAAAGACAAAACCAGGGACATAAGAGAGCCCAGCCAGGCAGGATGCGGAGGAAAGAGCCCAGCCGCCCATGGAAGCAGCAAGCAAGGGCGACACCCGAGAGGACCCGCTTCCCCCGTCTCCCTCCCTCCCCGCCGGGCCCGGGGCTCCACTCACCGCACGTAGGGGCTGGCGGCGGCCAGGATGTTGGTTTGCACCGGGATCTCCTGCCCGTCCAGCACCAGGTTGGCATCGCAGAAGCGGCCCTCTTGCCGGAATGAACTCAGCGCCCGCAGGAGCCGCGCTGCGTGCTGCGGGTCGGAGACGGAGCTGCCCGGCGCCCCGCTCGACATGGCGGCTTCGCTCCCGACTCCGCTTGCCTTCACCGCCGGCCGGGAACCGCCATCCATCCTGCCGCGCCGCCGCGGCGCTGCCTGACCTCATCTCCGCGCGACGGGCACGCCCACCGGGAGGAGGGGCGGCGAAGATGACGGGATGGCCTTGACGCCGCCCTCCCCCCGAGCGCCCCTCCCCTCGCGGGGGCAGGGCTCCCGCTGCGCCTAACACGTGCTGAGCGGCTGCTGAAGGGAAGAGCGGAAGCGGAAGGCGCGAGGCTGCTGTTCATAATGAAAAGGGCCTGGCTTTCTGGGCATGCTCAGAAGGAAGGCGTGCTGCAGCATGGAAGTTTCCGGCCCAGCCTTCCCAATTGGATGTGTTGGGATTACAGTTCCCAGGCTTCCCAGCCCCAAAGTAGAGTCTCTGGTGTTATGGCTTACTTCCTCTGGAGCATCAGTCGGCAACCTTTCTCAGGGACTACTAAATTCATAATCTCACTGAACACTAATAAGACTTTTTTCATTTATTAATAAATAAAATTTAGTGCAATATTAAAAAAATGTAAATACTTTTTCTGCGGGTCACCAAAATTTTCTCATGGATCACCAGTGATTCACAGAACAGAAAAGAACTGGCTTTTCCGGCAGGCCTGAGGCCCCTGATCTGTTAATCATAACCATTGAGACCTGGCCATATAGGGTATGTGTGGGTGTTACTGTTTTATTTTAACTGTTTTTAATAGTTTTTAGTATTTTGGATGTTTATTTTTGGTTGTGAGCCGCCCAGAGTCCCTAGGGAGTGGGAGGCATAGAAATTGAAATCATCTACTACTACTACTACTACTACTACTACTACTACTAATAATAATAATAATAATAATAATAATAATAATAATAATAATAGAAAGAGAGAAGGAGGAGAAGAAGGAAAATTAAGATTGGCAGTGTGCCAAGAAGCAGTGATGTTCTGTGCACAGGTGTGATAAATTGCACCAAGTATGGATTTTTCAGGTTCAAATGCCTAATGTTTGAATTTTGAAGGAGATTATTCTTCCCAAGGGACATGCAAAGACCCTGATCTTGTCAGCTGAAGATCTGAACAGTGGACAGACAGAGCATCTGAAAAGTAAACGAGGTCTGAGAAGTGAACAGACAGAACATCCTTAAATTAATCAGCAATAAACCAATTGTTCCAAAATAAATGCAAAATATAGTTTTGGGTTCAAGAGCCCATCTCCATTCCTGTCCACCTAGCAAGTGTGAAAGCAAGCAAAATGCGAGTAGATAAACAGGCAGCGCTTTGATGGGAAGGTAACAGTGTTCCGTGTGCCTTTGAGGAACAATCGTGATGGCTACAGGACCATGGAAATTGTCTTCAGACAATATTGAATCTTGTGGCTAAGGAACAGAGATGACCACCAAGCTCTAGAGTTGGACATGATGGGGACACCTTTACTTTTTTATTCTTTAGTTCTGTCCAGAAAGATGGGCATTAACACCACCACTTAAGAAGCAAGGGCTTCTCTTTGACCAGAAGCACAGAAGGAAATAATACAACTCTAAGCCCAAATTAAATAGTTGAAGAGTTTTCAGGAGATGCTCCTCATTTGGATTTATTCTAATACAGTGATACCTCGTCTTACAAACGCCTCGTCATACAAACTTTTCGACATACATACCTGGGGTTTAAGATTTTTTTGCCTCTTCTTACAAACTATTTTCACCTTACAAACCCACCGCCGCTGCTGGGATGCCCCGCCTCTGGACTTCTGTTGCCAGTGTTTTTGCGTTGCTGGGATTCTCCTGAGACTCCCCTCCATGGGAAACCCCACCTCTGGACTTCCGTGTTTTTGTGATGCTGCAGGGGAATCCCAGCAGGGGAATCCCAACAGCGCAAAAATGGGTGCTTCGCTGGCAACAGAAGTCCGGAGGTGGGGTTTCCCAGTGAGAGGAGCCTCAGTGAAATCGCAGCATCGCAAAAACACAGAGGTCCGGAAGTGGGAATCCCAGCAGCACAAAAACGGGTGCTTCGGCTGGCAAAAGGGGTGAATTTTGAGCTTGCACACATTAATCGCTTTTCCATTGATTCCTATGGGAAACATTGTTTCGTCTTACAAACTTTTCACCTTAAGAACCTCGTCCCGGAACCAATTAAGTTTGTAAGACAAGGTATCACTGTATTTAGAACATTTAATCCAAGGGCAGCCTTAGACAGCACTGACATTTGCAAATGCATTCACAAAAATCAGGATGAGCCCCCTTACTCCATGCATTCCACAGAATGGGCACCAGGCCCAGAAATAGGTTATTGCTAAGTGTCACAAAAGTCTTTGGCAGCATAGTTGCACCAGACTATTTCAACAGACAATAATCACCCTATATAAGATAGTGTGCTTTCCAGATTTGCATTCTTGAGAAGCGTCCAATATCCAAAATTGGGCAAGAGTTTTATTGGGGTCAAATTAGTTGGGTTTGGAGATTTCCAGATCATTTCTGTAGTCACGTTTGGTGTGTTCAGTCACCTACTTGATGAAACCTCAGCTGAATGACAACTAGCTGAATCAGTTGCAATCAATTTATGCCAATCTGTTCTCCTCCTAATAGCTGAGACTTCTAATCTTTAATTGCTTTTTCCTTTCTCTTATTTGATAAACTTATAGCAAGAGCCCAAACACTTACGGGACCACCTTCTGCCGCATGAACCCCAGCGACCGATTAGGTCCCACAGAGTTGGCCTTCTCCAGATCCTGTCAATTAGACAATGTTGCTTGGCGGGGCCTAGTGGAAGAGCCTTCTCTGTGGGGGTTCCAGCCCTCTGGAATAAGATCCCCCCAGAGATTCTTACTGCCTCCACCCTCTGCCTTCCCCAAGACTCAGAAGACCCACTTGTGCTAACAGGCCTGGGGACATTAGACATCAGCCCCTGCAAATGAATGGAACGTATGTTTGGTTTGTTAGAATGAGGGTGACTGGGCTTTTTTTTTAAAATAAATTGGAGTTTTAGATTGCTAGTTTTAGTTTAAAAATTAGATTTGGGATATTTTGTATTGTTTGTTTAATATGCTGTAAGCTGCCCGGAGAGGGGTAGGATATAAATCCAATAAATAAATAGATAAATAAACACACTATATTCATCATTTTCTTCTAGTAGCCCCATAATCCCTTGTAGGGTGGAGTCTTGGCAATATATGGAGCCAAGTGTTTACTGGCCAGATGCCCTTCCTGACGCCAATATGGAGTTATATTCGGCAGATATATTCTCATTGTGCCCAGAGAGAGAAATATCTGCCTCTACCTAGGATTGAACTCACAGCCTCCTGATTGTGAGTCAAGAGCTCCAGCACTAGGCCCCCGCACCACTCTCTCAAACACATTTCGTTGCCCCTAAGAAAAGTATTGGCTGTTCATGGATTATTTTTTTAATGGAATAAATTTAGCTACAATTTCTGGTAATCTCCTCCAGCAAAGCTTTTGTTATATTCATTCATTAAATTTGTGTGACATCCATCTCACTATCAAGTGACTGTGTGGTTTACAGCGTTATGATAACATAATAAAACAAAAGATTAGAAACACTAAAGCATTGGGACCTCAAAGTTAAAACCTTAATATACAACTGGATAAAAAGAACCAATGCATAGACAGGATGGAGTTGGGATCTTCTACTAACCAGCCTTCTTAAAATGGGATTCCTCCAAGCCAGTAAGGGTAGTTCTATGTCAATCTTCCAACTTTCCATTCTCTATAATTTTAGTTTTATAAGGCTATCTTTGGAGGGGATGGAGGAAAAACTCAGAGTGGTTTAGAAGTGAACAGACAGAATGGCTTTAAATAAAACTCTCAACAATAAATCAATTGTTCTAAAATAAATACAAAAGAAGACAGGATGTTTAAAAGAAAAAAAATCCCAGTGCAATAAAAAAAAGAGAAAATCATCCTTTCGTACTGCTTATATGGACGGAAGAATTTTCATAGCAATCTCGTCTTGTCTAGTGGTCAGAAATGTAGGAACTACTGTAGAAAGGGGGAAATAGTAATTATCTTAACCGACTGTCATGTTATACCTTCTGCATGAATTTGTGACCAGTTGTAAAACCTTTAAAAAACAAGAGTAATTTTAACAATGACTTTTTTGGAAAACCTCTTGCCACCTGGAGCCTTGCAGTAAATAATATTAGGACAAAAACAATCTTGGAGGTGACAAAGTGTCTGGTGAGATTTGTGAAGCTAAAAATACAAGGTCTGTTGATCAACACAATCTAAAGACATAGGAGTCTGTAGTGAATAGGGGAAAGTGTATCAGGTAGGAATGAAATAATTGCAGAGGACATGAATTATGCAAATGTTGTCAATCATCACACAATTTGCCCGATGATATCATGGCACACGTGACTTTATCTTGGCTTCTCTGCCCAGAAGCAAGACTCTGTATTCTGTCTTCGCTGTGTTATTAGTGTTTATTTGAGGTACGTTCTAAGTGAATCTCGAATTAGGAGGGAATGTCTGATTCAATGCTTGGCTTAGAAATTGTTTTCAGCATCAAAGGGGGAATTCACAATTGATCTAATACCACCTCCACATCCTCCTCCAGCTGTCCAGCTGTGGCATCATAAGATAAGCTAAGAACTTCTCCCACATCCCACTGCTATAATAAACTGCTGACTCAGACAAAGCTCACTTGTATTATGCCAGAATGGATGAAGCTTAGCACACTGGGTGAATTCAGCTATGACTTAAAGCTTAAAGTTTCCTACCATAACCTGTTTGTTCAACCACAGGAAGCCCAAATCATGGCTTGGTGCAAGGTGAGAACTGTTCCTAGTCCTTCTGCCAACTTCTTAGCTTGAGATTTTTTTCCCAATAGTTTAAACATAGAACCATAGAAGACTGATGGCAGAAAAAGACCACATGGTCCATCTAGTCTGCCCTTATACTATTTCCTGTATTTTATCTTAGAATAGATATATGTTTATCCCAGGCATGTTTAAATTCAGTTACTGAATTTAAACATGCCTGGGATAAACACAAGTTTCTTCCACTTGTGAACAAAAATAGAATAGGTTAATTCTTTATAATGGTCCGAGTTTAGTTAAAAGCAGTGTTTTCTCAACCGTAGCCTTTTTAAGATGTGTGTACTTCAAATCCAAGAATATCCCAGGCAGCATTGTTGGCTGAGGTATTCAGGTAGAAGACAAATTTACATTAGAAAACTTCTAGAAATACTTCACGAGAAGAGCCCTCCACTCCTCCACACGCAACAGAATACCCTATGCCAGTGATTTTCAACCTTTTTTGAGCCGCGGCACACTTTTTTACATTTACAAAATCCTGGGGCACACCACCAACCAAAATGACACAAAATGACACCCTAAGACACTCTTCTCTCTTTTTCCATCCCTCTCTCCCCCCCCCCCTGTCTCTGTGTATACACACTCTTGAACCATTTCCAAAAACAGGTGAGGGCTGGGATTTTATTCTCTCTTATTCTTTGGGTGCTTTTTATCATATGCTTTAAATCAAGAGTCACTTCTCTCTCTCTTTTGTTTCTCTCTCTTTTCTCTCATTCTCTGTCTCAATCATTTTCTCATTTCTCTTTTTTCCTCCCCTTTTTTCTCTCATTTCTCTCTCTCTCTCTCCCTTCCTCCCTTTTCTCTCACTCTCTCTCTTGCTTGCTTTCTCTCTCACTCTTGCTTTCTTTTCTCTCTCTTTCGCTCTCTCTTTTGCTTGCTTTCTCTCTCACTCTTGCTTTCTTTCTCTCTCTTTCTCTCTCTCTTGCTTTCTTTCTCTCAGCAAAAAGTTGCGAGACCAGAACCTGAGGTTCCTTCTTCGCGGCACACCTGACCATGTCTCGCAGCACACTAGTGAAAAACACTGCCCTATGCAACCAAACTTGAAATCCTAGGCTTAGGAAACTTAGAACTATGTTGCCTTAAACATGACCTAAGCATTGCCCATAAAATCATCTGCTGCAACATCCTTCCTGTCAACAACTACTTCAGCTTCAACCACAACAATACATGGGCACACAACCGATACAAACAAAATAAACCGCTCCAAACTCGACTGTAACTTTAGCAACTGAGTAGTTAATGCATGGAACTCACTTCCTGACTCTAATATCATCACTTAACACCCAAAACCTTATTCTTAGCCTATCCACTGTTGACCTCATCCAATTCCTAAGAGGTCAGTAAGGGGCGTGCATAAGTGCACCATCCCTCTACTAATGTTTCTCTACTATTAGTACCATTATCATGTAAATAAACATTGTTATATCTTTGTTTACTACCAATACGTACTTGACAAATAAATAAAAATAAATAATTCCTGGAAGTTGAAGTCATCACATTTAAAGTTGGGAAACATTGCTCTAGATTTTGTGGTATTTTGGAAGCAAAGAACCAGATGATGCAACCAAGACTAGCAATAAGCCAACACTCGGGTGGAGCATTATCACGGCCACTATATTTGTTTCTTTTTCCACACACCTTTATTGAAGAAATGAGGACAATGGTGGCACAGTGGCTAAGATGCTGAGCTTGTCAATTGAAAGGTCAGCAGTTCAGTGGTTTGAATCCTTAGCGCCATGTAACAGAGTGACCTTCTGTTTTTGGAGAGGGGTGGCACATAAATCTAATAAATAATAATAATAATAATAATAATAATAATTATTATTATTATTATTATTATTATTATTATTATTATTATTATTATTACTTGCCCCAGCTTCTACCAACCTAGCAGTTCGAAAGCACATAGTAGAAAAATAAGAACCACCTTGGTGGGAAGGTAACAGCATTCTGTGTTCCTTCAGTGCTTAGTCATGCTGACTACATGACCACTGAGACATCTTTGGATAGCGCTAGCTCTTCGACTTAGAAACGGAGATGAGCGCCGCCCCCTAGAGTTGGGAATGGCTAGCACGTCTGCGCAAGGGGAACTTTTAGCTTTTTACCTTATTGAAGAAAATGGAACTAGTCCAAGAATTTAGGGGCCTTCTGCCTTTCCATCTGTTTCTCTCCCTCCCCACTTTCATCTGCAATTCATCTCCTTCTCTGTCTAATGGTAGGGCCAATGTGGAAAATAACAGACAGGAAGAAAGGAAAGACAAATAAGATTTGGCAGTCCCATTCTGCACCCCTGCTTCAGGCATAAGGGTTACATGTTGATTCGACTCGAAGCTATACTCAAGCACTTAGTTCGGATTTGAGCTTTCTTGCTTTAATAAAGAGGTGCCCAAACTGGAAAAGTTGCCTTAGTGTAGAATAAGAGTGTTCAGCTGGTGGAATATATCAGGGTATTTCCATAACTACGTGGATTAGAAGAGAAATGGAGATCTGGACTAGTACCGATTTGAATTTTTCTGCTCTCAGAGAGCAGAGACAAACCTCACCATTCAATGGGGCATTGTCAAAGAGAGATCCAAGTTAGAATTTAAGGAGAAATCTCCTGAGAGTGAGAACAATTAATCGGTGAAACAGCTTCAGACGTGGGCTGCTGGGAGTTTGCGGGGGTTTGAGAAGACCTCTAGCTAAGATTCTGTGCAGTTAGGAGAAAGCCTCAAATCCCACTCCTGGATGGCCTGGCCCAACCTGCCCCTCCCTTCTCAGGAGTCCCCACGTGGCCCGTTTTGAGTGCAGGTAAATGCAGGGCATATGCAGAGGCTTAGGAGGGTAAAAAAGAGGTCTAAGGAAAGTTTGGGGCTGTTTCCAGCCTCCAGAGGGCCTCCGATGCCTGGGGAGGTCATTTTTGTCCTGCTGGAGGCTTGAGGAAAGCTTCTGGCACCCAGGAAGGGCTAGAACGCCCTCCCCGATCCCCCCATGGTGCATGACATTGACTAGCCCATGCCCAACTTAGCACACCCTCCCAGCAACTGGGCAGAGAAGTCCTTGCTAAAATTTTAGAAGTCCATCCCTGGACAGCTTGCCTTCAGAAGTTATGGGTGCTCCAACACTGGAGGTTTTAAAGAAAAGACTGGACAGCCATTTGTCTAGAATGCTCTAAAGACTTCCGCTTGAGTATTGGGTTGGATTTGAAAAACTTCAAGGTGCCTTCCAACTATATTACCCTGCTGTTCTTTCAGTAGAGAAATACCATCAACAGCAAAGACAAAGACCCAAATATCAGTCAAAGTTCAGCAGCATAGAAACATAGAAGACTGACGGCAGAAAAAGACCTCATGGTCCATCTAGTCTGCCCTTATACTATTTTCTGTAGTTTATCTTAGGATGTATATATGTTTATCCCAGGCATGTTTAAATTCAGTTACTGTGGATTTATAGAGGTGGTCCTGGGCTTCCAACCATTCTTGAACCAAGGGCAGATTGCCATTATTGCTGTTACCGGTGCATTGCACACACAGCTTTGGTTCTCTTGCGTGCGCACACATGCATCCCAGTGTGTTTTTGCTTTTGCGCATACTCAGGAAGCAAAATCTCACAAGGAGATGTGCACATGAAACATTTCGGTGATTTTTTTGCTTCTGCACATGCAGAAATCTCACCCATGCATCCCGTCGTGAGATTTAGCTTTCTGCGCATGAGCAGAAGCAAAATTATACTGGGACATGCATGCACGCAAGAGAAATGAAGCTGCGCACGCAGCACACCATGCGCTCCTGGTGCGCCATCATCTACCATACCAGTACTGTAGTAACCCACTACTGGAATGAACCTTCAAAGTTACAATGTTGCTGGAAAAGTGACTTACAACCTGATCCTTGCACTTATGACTGTCATAGTCCCTGTAGTCATGTGCTCAAAACTCAGGCACCTGTATTTACAAGCAGTTGCAGCCCCCTGGGGTCATGTGATTGTTAATTGCGGCTTTGCCCTGCCAGGTTTCAACAGGTGAAATCAATGGAGGAAGCCAGGTTCATTTAACAATCACTTGATTCATGTAAGTCACAGAGCGAAAAATAAATAAATAAAATAATCCTAAAATTGGCTGTGACTCACTTAACAACTGTCTTGCTTAGCAATGGCAATGCTGGTCGGTATTGTGGTCAGAGGTCAAGCACCACTGATAAAACCATTCCGTTGCTGTCTTGCAACAGCAACGGAATGGTTCCTGTTCCACCCTGTGAAGTTATTATGAACAGCAGCAAGAAGGGAACAGAAACAGCGATTGTGAAAGATGGCCAGAATTCAGTCTAATGTGTCCAAATTTGTTAAAGAGAATCTGGTGTTTTTGATGTTGTAATTATTTGTCATATGACCCATTTTTGCTAAAAAAAATATATGGTTGGCCGCATCATTCTAAGTTAGTGTTTTGCAACCTTGCCAACTTTAAGATGTGTGAACTTCAATTTCCTAGAATTCTCCAGTCAGCCTGACTGGCTAGCTAGGGAATTCTGGGAATTGAAGTTCACACCTTTTAAAGTTGCCATGGTTGAGAAACACTGTTCTATGTGTTGATTGCTGTCTAGATGAAGGATAGGGATCCCAATGTATTTTAATACGTACCTCCCTTGGCACAAGCTCTAGTGGTGTTTTTTTTTTAAAATTAATACATGGGGAAGGGCCATGTTGAAAAGCAAAGCACCAGAAATCAACATTGATTTTGTCTCCAGCGATGCTGCTGGGCCTCATATTTATTTATTTATTGGATTTGTATGCCGCCCCTCTCCGTAGACTCGGGGCGGCTAACAACAGTGGTAAAAACAACATGCGACAATCCAATACTAAAACAGCTAAAAACCCTTATTTTAAAACCATACATACAAACATACCATACATAAATTGTAGAAGCCTAGGGGGAAAGAATATCTCAGTTCCCCCATGCCTGACGGCAGAGGTGGGTTTTAAGGAGCTTACGAAAGGCAAGAAGGGTGGGGGCTATTCTAATCTCTGGGGGGAGTTGGTTCCAGAGGGCCAGGACCACCACTGAGAAGGGTCTTCCCCTGGGTCCCGCCAAACGACATTGTTTAGTTGACGGGACCCGGAGAAGGCCCACTCATATAGGATCCATAGGCAATATTACAAAATATAAAATCTGTAACTTGTTGCTATACAGTGCAGAAGACAAATTTGGGGCTTTGTAACCAGCCATTGTGGCTATTCGTTTTAAGAATGGACTCAGCTCAGGGTCTAGAAACCTTCTGTGGACTTTGGGATGAAGACACATGTTGTATCTTGGAATGGCTACCTTGTATTTCCTGTAGATAGTTTGTTCCGTCTTCCAGCGCTGTCTGAGCTAAAGCAGGAAGTCGCTCCTGATTGGCTCAGACGCGGCTGGCTCTTGCTTTGGCGGGAGCCGCAAAAGTATAAAAGAAGCGGTTTCTCCAAGCAGAGTCAGTCGGTACTAGCTGAATTGTCACTTGCCTTGCTGAGCTGTCACTTGTTCTCTGAGCTGAATAAAAAGTACCGATTTGTTTGAACCCTGTCTGTGGGTCTACTTCACTGGCGACGACGGACGGAAGAAACCTCGCGTGCAACATGAGCAACGTCCAGATCGGCCGGGCTCCAGAATTCTTCGACCCCGAAAAAACGTCCTGGGATGAATACCTGGCTACCTTCGAGATCTTCCTCGAGGCGGCAGGAATACAGGACGCCGACGCCGATCGCAGACGGGCTATTTTCTTAAATTACTGCGGCCCAGAAATCCGTGGCCTTGCCCAGACTCTCACCGACCCGCAGCCAGCAAGAACCGTCGCTTGGGACGTCCTACAAGCCAAGCTAGCGAGCCACTTCAAGCCGACCAAACCAGCCATGGTTTTTCGGCATCAGTTCTCCATGATGGCTCAGAAGGAAACAGAATCAATCAACCAGTTTACAACGCGACTTCGGACGGTACTTGCACAATGCAAGTTTAAAGACCCGGAAGCTCGCCTCACCGATGCCTTGGTTTTCGGCATGAGAAGCGCCATGGTGAGGAACAAACTCCTCACCGAAGACGAACCGACTCTACAAACCGTGATTAAACTAGCGCAAACCGCAGAAGCCGCCGACGCAGCGGCTAAGGAATTAAAAGAACACGGAAGGCGAGAACTCATCGCCAAGATTGACTCCGCGTCTCCCCGCGCCGAGGGATCAGACGACCTCAGCCAACCAGCTCACAACGTGGACAACTGCTTCCTGGTACAAGACCAGCCAAGACACCACAGAGCTACTCACCCCCCAGCCCCCTGCGCCGGCTGCCGAGGGAACCACCAGCGCCATCGATGCCCCTTCCGGGACGCCACATGCCACCGCTGCAACCGTCGAGGCCACATCGCCATCGCATGCAGAGCATCGGCACCAGAGGAAACATTCTCCACACCGCGCCACCAACGGCCACAAAACCAAACGCCCCAGCCGCGAGAAAACCGACCGTTCCGCTATTCGGGTCAAAGGAACTACTCAGCCGCTAACTGCGACTACTCAAGAGGTAACACTCAATTTTCCGTGAATAACACGGCAACCAAAAAAGGGGGCAAAATTGTTATCTCGCTGTTACTTAACAACCAACCATGCTCGATGGAGCTTGATACAGGGTCTAAGTATACCATTATGCCATGGGAGAAGTTTAAACTGTACATGCCTAACCTGTCTAAATCTGATCTAAGGCAAACCTCTTTAGTAATCAGAGATTTTCAAGGGGGGGTAATCTCGGTCCTGGGAACAGCAAATGTACCTATTGTATTCAACAATGTCAAATGTACCCTACCCATGCTCATTGTCACAGGGGCTAAGCACTCTCTCCTGGGTTTGGCTTGGATGGAACCTTTGGGGATTGAAATTTCTGGTGTTTGTACTGTAAACTGTGATAATATGCCTAACTTCGTGCAAGAGTTCCCTGAAGTGTTCAGCCCCACCTTGGGATCGTATAAGGGGCCCCCTATATCATTTTCTATTGACCCCAAGGTCCCACCAGTCCGGCTCAAACCTCGCAGGGTACCCCTCCCGCTTCTCCCCAAGCTAGACCTGCAGCTAGATAAACTTATAAGCCAAGGTATTTTGGTCCCTGTGGAACAAGGGCCATGGGAAACGCCCATAGTTACGCCTCTAAAGCCAGATGGTTCTTTAAGGGTTTGCGCTGACTATAAATCCACCCTTAATAAGGCTCTCCAACATCACCCCTACCCCATCCCGGTGGTACAACAACTCCTACACTCCCTGGGGGAAGGGAAAAGGTTTGCAAAAATCGACCTCGCGCAGGCTTACCAGCAGCTTCCGGTCGATGAACAAACAGCAAACGCACAAACGATTGTAACACACAGGGGGGGGCTTTCAAATGCACAAGGTTACAGTTTGGGGTAAGCATAGCCCCAGGGATATTCCAGAGTATTATGGAACGCCTATTGTCAGGGGTAAATGGGGCCATCCCATATTTTGATGACATCTTAATTGCAGGGGAAAACCAAGAACAAGTAAACAAAAGAATAAGGGAAGTACTTAAGAGGTTACTGGATAAAGGCTTAAGGATCAAGCCTGACAAATGTGTCTGGGGAACCAACAGTATAGAATTCCTGGGATATAAAGTGGACAAAGAAGGTATCCACCCCACAACAGAGAAACTGAGGGCCATTAGGGAAGCCCCAGAGCCACAAGATAAGAATGAACTGCAGGCATTTTTAGGCCTCCTTAATTTTTATTCCGTTTTTTTGAAGCAGAAGGCAACAGTAGCAGAGCCTCTACATCGTTTACTCCAGAAGGAAACCTGTTGGACCTGGGGGAAAACTGAACGTGAAGCCTTTTTCCAAGTAAAGCAATTATTAACTTCTAAAAGTGTGGTAGTCCAATACAGTACTTCACTACCCATTAGGCTCACGTGCGACGCTTCACCGTACGGCGTAGGAGGAGTCCTAGCTCACGTTCTGCCTAATAATACAGAGGCCCCAATCGCATTCTTTTCCAGAACCATGACCAGCACAGAGAGGAATTATAGCCAGTTAGATAAAGAGGCTCTAGCTTTAGTGGCAGGGGTGAAGAAATTTCACAATTACATTTTTGGAAGAAGTTTTGAATTGGTTACAGACCACAAGCCCTTACTAGGCCTGCTAGCCCCCAACAAGCCCACTCCGCCATTTATGTCTCCAAGACTGATCAGGTGGGCCCTTTTCCTCTCAGGGTACCAGTATGAACTCACCCACAAGGGGGGGAAGGAAATCAATCATGCAGATGGCCTCAGTAGGTGCCCCATAACAGACTTAGTGGAGGACCCTGCTCCTTCCACAGATGTATTAATGATAGAGCTCGAGGATAACCCACTAACCACGGCCAAAGAGGTAGCTGCACACACGCAGCAAGATCAAATCCTTAAACAAGTGGTCAACTGTGTACTTAAGGGATGGCAAAATGACTCTGTGAAACCTGAATTGTGTGATTTCAAAACCAAAAGACTTGAGTTATCATATGTAAAGGGTTGCCTGCTGTGGGGAGATAGAGTGATCATCCCCAAAAGCCTAAGGGTAAAGGTACTCAAAATGTTACATGTGGGCCATCCTGGGATTGTCAGGATGAAGAGCCTAGCAAGAGGGCATTTATGGTGGCCAGGTTTGGATGCTGATATTGAAAACTGGGTATCAAAGTGTGACCCATGCCAAGAATCACGGCCCAATCCCCCCAAAACAACTCCAGCAGAGTGGGAGCAGCCTGCTGGGCCTTGGTCAAGAATCCACATTGACTTTGCTGGTCCAGTGGGATCCCAGTATTTCCTAATAGTGGTTGATGCGTTCTCCAAATGGGTGGAAATAATAGCAATGAACAACATAACCACAAGTGCCACCATCAAGGTATTGAGTAGACTGTTTGCCACCCATGGTTGCCCGGATATCTTAGTGTCTGACAATGGGCCACAGCTAACAGCCAGGCAATTCGAATTGTTCCTAGACGGCCTAGGGGTCAGGCATGCCCTCATCTCGCCTTACTCGCCATGGGCTAATGGCTTGGCAGAACGTTACGTTCGTGTGGCAAAGGAGGCATTGCGCAGGTCAGGCCCTGGGGATGTACAACAAAACTTGGACCAATTCTTGCTCACCCAACACATCACCCCTAACTCTCACACACATGTAAGCCCTGCAGAGTTATTAATGGGAAGAAAATTAAGGTCACCACTAGATAGGTTGAACCCAAGATTCTGTGTTAATAATCAAATGTTTGTAAAACCTGAAAGAGAAATGTACTTGGGACAAAATGTATATGTAAAAATTTTTGATGGAGGTGTAAACTGGATGAAGGGAATTGTTGTTAAACAAAATGCACCAAAGACTTATATGGTAAAACTAGAGGATGGTCGACTGTGGAAACGACACATCGACCACATTCGGAAACGAACAGAAAATCCTTTGCCACAAACCGCTGACATGGACTCTCCCCCTTCAACAGACTTTAACACATTGCCCGAATTAAGAGACACGCAAAGGAACTTATCGGGCCAGGGAGAGCCATCCAGCGACGCCGAGCCATCCTCCTCCTCCGAGGTCCTCGTTGGGCCCGCCAGGCCAAGTCCACTGCACCAGGAGAACAACGGCGAGCCATCCTCCACAGTCGGTGTCGAAGGAGAAATTGAACTGCGCAGGTCAGAGCGAGCTTCACGGAGACCCCACTGATTGGACGACTTTGTCACATGGCTATCGTGATGGATGTGTCCAACTATGAGGGGAGGGGTGTTGTATCTTGGAATGGCTACCTTGTATTTCCTGTAGATAGTTTGTTCCGTCTTCCAGCGCTGTCTGAGCTAAAGCAGGAAGTCGCTCCTGATTGGCTCAGACGCGGCTGGCTCTTGCTTTGGCGGGAGCCGCAAAAGTATAAAAGAAGCGGTTTCTCCAAGCAGAGTCAGTCGGTACTACCGTGTTTCCCCGATAGTAAGACCCCCCCAATTGTAAGACATATGGGGGGTTTCAGGGGGGTCGGCTAATTTAAGCCATACCCCGAAAGTAAGACATATGTCTTACTTTCGGGGAAACATGGTAGCTTGTTAAGGTTAGCATTCCTGTTACCTTGCTGATGTACTTCTAGCGCTCGCGTTGCAGCCAGCTTACTCCTGCACGTGTTCGCCATGATATGCCGTTGTTCTCTAAGAGACTACATTTCCCAGCACTCTCCGCGCGGCCCGCCTCCGTTTCCGTTGTCGAAAGAAGGGAGATCCGAAGAAGTGAAGCGGCCGGGGAGGTGATCGCGCTCGAGCGCTCGGTGTCGTACGCTGCTCTCCGTGGTGGGGTGGTCGATGCCGGTGGCGGCCGCGGCGCTAGTCTTGGGGAGCGATGCTGCCGAGGCGCAGCTCGCTGACGGGGCTGGCAGTGGGGCTCTTTGCCGTCTACGTGGCACACCCGGCTCTTCTGTACTTCTCCCCGCCGGGCAAGAGGCAAAGGCGGCGGCGGGAGTAGCGGAGGCGAGGCGGAGAAGAAAGAAGCGGCGGGGTCCAGCCCTCTAGCCGGCGCCTCGCCAGCTATCCGCCGCTTCTTTCTTCTCCGCCTCGCCTCCGCTACTCTCGCCGCCGCCTTTGCTCTCCCCGCTGGGCGAGCAGGCCGAGGCGCTGGAACTGGGGCTGCCTGTCCTTGGCGTGAACGGCGGGCAGGTGGCGCTCGGCACCCAGAATCCCGTCTTCTCGCCACTACCCAAGCTCCCTCCGGAGCCTGCCGCCGCCGCCGCGGAAAGAGAAAGCTGGCACCAGGCTGCCCAAAGATGAGCCGACCCCGGTGCCCGGGACAATATAACACATACCCCCAAAGTAAGACACAGTGGGGTTTTGGGGGGTAAAAAGAAAGTAAGACACTGCCTTACTATCGGGGAAACACGGTAGCTGAATTGTCACTTGCCTTGCTGAGCTGTCACTTGTTCTCTGAGCTGAATAAAAAGTACCGATTTGTTTGAACCCTGTCTGTGGGTCTACTTCAACACATGTTGTATTTTTTGGAGTATAAGACGCACCTTTCTCCACCCTAAAAGCGGCTGAAAATTTGGGTGCGTTTTATACTCTGAATGTAGCTTTTTCGAAGTTTTTCCCCCAGCCTTAAGAAGGTGCTAATGATCTTCTCAGCTCTTACCTTGCAGGCTTTTTCATTGTTACTCTCTCCAAAAAATGTCTTTCCAGCCCTAAGTCTTTGCAGGCTTTTTTAAATTGTTCTACTTGCTCCAAATAAGTTTCTTTCCAGCCCAAATGAAGTGCTAAGGGTCTTCCCAGCTTGCTGGCTCTTTCATTGTTACTCTCTCCAAATAAGATTTTTTAAAGCCTTAACCAGGGGATAAAATATGCTGAAGCTGACCAGATTAAGGACGCTAGCCAGATGAATTCCTGGTAGGCAGATTTCCCCCCCGCTATTTCCCTACCCAAGAATTAAGGGGTGTCTTATACTCTGGTGCGTCTTATTCTCTGAAAAATAGGATACATAAAAAATAACTTGTGATCAATGAGTTTGACAATTAGAAACAGTAGAATATGGAGGTGGGGATGGGAGGAAAAGAGTCAAGATGCAATGCTAGAATGAGAGACTATAAAATATGAATGCATTTACTCCTGCTGTAAACATAGGAGCCACTTCTTTGTATCTTTTTTCATTCTTTTGCTTTGTGTTTTTTTCTTTCATTTCTTTCCTATTATGAAACTTGCATCATTTTACTTAGTAAAAAGCCATTATTTAAAAAATTGTCCTTAGCTTTACTTGGGACAGTTTGCATCCTGCTATGATATCTGCAACATCATTAAACATCCACATCTGTCTATCTCATGTCCTTGGGAGGTGGACCAAAATACCAAATCTAATTTGGAAATCTAACTGATGGTGCGGTGAAATAAATATGACTTATCAATTGTCAATAACAAAGACAGAAAAACTTGAATTGTGATCATGGCAGCAATTAGAGAAAGCGGAATAGAAGAGAAAGAACGGGAGAAAATCATAAAATACAAAGATCTCTGAGCAGAAATGGAACGATTGTGGCAAAAGAAAGCAAAGACAGTACGGTAGAACCTTTGGTCACAATCATAATTTGTTCCATAACTTTAGTCGCAACCCAATTTAGTCGTGACCCGAATCTAATTTTGGAAAGTTAGCACTTACAAAAAGTTAGCTGAGCAGAACTAGGAGTTGGAGAGGGGGGAAACAAGTCCATAACAAGAGCAAGAACTATTTCTATTTGCTTTTATACATTCTGAACCTCTGAATCAAGGACAGGTATAGAACTCTCAAGGTCAGCTCCAATAGATGAAATCTGCTAATCATATACAAGGAAAGTTTTGTTACTAAGGACTGGACAGATTCCAGCTGTTACGATCTTTTATAGGTCCAATGACCAGTCAGTCTAGAATCTAGAAAGTTTAGTTAGAAGTCATTGCTGTGTAGCATAACCCAGAAAAATGGATTCACTTGAAAATGGATTGATTGTTTGTGCCAACACAGATTTTTCATGTTAGTCTATTTCCAGCTGATACAAAGGAGTGAAAAAAGAATTTTGCAGTCAGAGCTCTCTTAGATGCTGAGAATGTGCAGCAAGAAAGCACTCAGTGCATTTTGCCTGCTCTTAACAGTGGATTTGTAGCCAAGGGAAATACTCTTTAACTCTAAAATCATGTGAAAACCAATAATTAAGTGACTCAATTATTTCAAGAGAAGTAATTGGCTTGCTTTTGCTGCCATCTGCGCATGGACGCACGGTGCAAAAAAAGGAGAAATGCCATTTTGGTTTGGCCTTGTAAACAATGACTCCGTTTCCGCAAACAGCCTATTCAGGTCAACAGGAGAAGCAGATGATGTAACAAACCAAACCAGGAAGGGTAGGCTCGAATGCAGAAAAGTTCAAAGCCATCTGTTGAAACTAAAACAGGAAACGGCACCATCTCTCTTTTCCCATCTGTCTTTTGGCTCTCGTCCCAACTGGAAAAAACAGAATAATAGCAAGCCCGTCTTCTTCAACCTTATCCCCAATTTTAAACACAACAGAGTCATGTTTTTCAAACTTGAAAACTTGAAGAGATGTGTGGAGTTCAATTCCTAGGATTCACCAACCAGCTGAGTTTCAATTTGTCAAGTTTGGAAAACACTGCAATAGAGAATCCATCTTTGTTACCAAATTGTTATTTATCCCAAAGGAAGGTGAATTTAAAACAAATCTTCCCTACAATATTAGACTAATAAAATGGGGTTGTTTTATTCTCTCTCTCTCTCTTTATATATATATATATTCTCTGCTTTACAAGGCAAAAACTGCAAGTTCAAATCCCAGTGAGAGGGTATGGCTAGCTGATAGGCCAGAATAAGGCCGAAATAGGTCTATCCTAGTCTCCCTTAATTTTCAAATTCAGCAAAAACATGTCACACACACACACACACACACACAAACAAACACAAATACATATATATATGTGTGTGTGTGTTTGTGTGTATGTATATGTGTGTGTGTGTGTGTGTGTATACACATACACACACATATACATACATATAATGTTTTTCTGCCTTATTGGCTAATTCCCACTGAAAGCAATATTGGAGGTTTTTGTTTTGTTTTCCTAAAGTCATGTGCATGTGACAAGCAAAATTGCACAAATGCATTCTATGTATTTGTGTATATGCACTGGCCAGAGGCTACATTCCACTAAAGGGCAGTGCCACCAGAAACACATACATTAATATTAATTGCTTTAATGGCAACTGACTCAAATTGACTCTCCAAATTAGCACCCTGTTTGCCAAATTAATTCCTTCTCCATTTGCATAGGTACACACACACAAACCAGTCGTTCACATACAAGGACACAAACAGACTCCAGAGATCTATCCCTGTCCCAACTCAGGATGGGGATGCCTCCTCTGAAGTATGATCTATTGAGTTCAATGCCTTTTACTTCTAGACAGAAGGTATAAACAGAAGCTATCTTGGTTTGCCCGGTTTATTCCAAATAAGTCACAGTGGAACCTGTGTGGAGATACTTAGGACATTTATTTTATTTATTTTTAATTTGGATTTCTAGGCTGGCCTTCTCCATAAGGCTCAAGGGCGGCTTACAACACAAGGATGAATACAAAAATAGAGCATGTTAGAAACCCGACATTAAAACTAGTCTACAACTTCAGTTTATTAAAATACTCATCCATAATCATTCCATCACAATGATACATTCGGCCAGAGCAGGATGGCAGTGCTCAACAGCTCCAAGCCTGTTGGAAAAGGTGAGTTTTTAAGACCTTGCGAAAGGCCAGGAGAGTGGGGCGATACAAATCTCTGGAGGGAGTTGATTCCAAAGGGCTGGGGCCGCCATAGAGAAGGCTCTATCCCTAGGTCGCGCCAGCCTGAATTGTTTACCTGACGGGACCTGGAAAAGGCCAACTCTATGGGATTTGACTGGCTGCTGGGATTTATGCAGCAGAAGGCGGTCCCGTAAGTAATCTGGTCCTAAGCCATGTAGGGCTTTATAGGTCATGACCAACACTTGGGTTCGGAGACCAATCAGCAACTAATGCAGCTTGCATTGAGCTGTTTGCAAAACTGGAATGTTAAACAGAGAACTTTCTGCTGGGTTAGACTCTACCGATGCCTCTAATGTCATAAGCCCTATTCTTCCTATCAGATAGGTATGCTTAGAACTTCTAGTCATCTATGAAGGTTCTCAGTCATCTAGGTAGTGTTGTCGGGAAGTTGAATTATGGCAACTGGACTTCTTTTCTTTTTGGCTTAAGCAGCCAAATGTCTAAAGCCAAAAGGAAAAGAAGTCCAATTGACATGACTCAACTTCCAGACTATGTTAGCCTCAGCTTTCTCTTGTTTCTTTCTACATGTAAAGGATCCCTTGCCTTTAGGAAGGATCCTACCCACTTACAGATTAAAGAACTGAAAGGAAGAACTGATAAAGCATTTTCATAAGGCTCTTTCTTAGTCGGGACTCATCTAGGTTCATCTGATCGTTGCCTTGGTAATGGATCTTCCCTCCGTCCTTTAAAGCCACCCTCTGTACCATTGGATCAGATGGTTGAAATCCAAAGGTGGCATTTTGAGTTTGAAATGCGTCAAGTTGCAAACATTTCAAACTCAACCTCTGGTAAGCGGACAACCAGGAGACACCACATATCCAGTTCTGTCCTTATTGGGACTCCTGGGATTTGGGTAGCCAGATGTTGTTCTGTGAGATTCAAGCTCTCTCCTGGGAATTGAACTTACAGACGCTCACACTTCATAACAATGTTTCTCGCCTTTTTTTTGCCATAGGCCTCTCTGTTCAGATCCCATCACTGGCATACAGTGGGAAATAACTGGTATCAGTGACGGGCTGCAAAAAAAATTTCTACCACACTGTAGGCATGGCTTATTGTGTGGGTGTGGATTGATGGTCATGTGATCAGGTAGGACTGACTTGCCGGCCATGTGACCAGGTGGGAGTGGCTTGACAACCAAGATAAGTTTAGACAGCATTATATGTTGAGGAGCACAGTAACATTGTAAGGTTTTGTACTGAACCCACAAGGTTTAGCATGATAACAGATTAGGCAAGTAGTTCAATTTTCTTTAATTGCTATAAAAGTTCAGTTCTAATGATTAAAATCATGGGTAAACACATACTATTTAATTATTTCCTATTTGAAAAGCAATTAAGGATCATACTAAGGTAGTAGAGAAGGAAGGACAATAAAAATGATTAAGTATTCAATAAATAGTGCATAAATGCACTACCACCACTGTGTCATCGCCCCCCCCCCCAGGAGCAGTAGCCCATTACTGACTGGTATATTTTCTGCATCAATGACAGTATTTGCAGTAAAATACACTTTGCTTCTCCATGCCTTCTTCGGTATATGTCACGACCCCAAATTTCTGGGCAAAGAAAATTGGGAAAAAATTGGGAACGATTACCATTACATTATTATCATTTTGCTAAGCTTTAGCTATCAGGTCCAAGCATTCCAGTTTATCATTACACACAAAACAGAGCCGATGTCAATTTTAAACAGAGGCATCACACGTGGCCAAGGGTTGGTGGTGTTTTTGTTTTCGCAGAGCTGAAAAACATCACACATAAAATTACTTCTAATGGAAAGGCAGGCTGGTATTTGGGTCAGGAGGAGAATCAAATCTTCCTGTTTTATTCATGCAGGTTAATGGCTGTGTGTTACCGGCTGGCTCAGTCATCACAATAGCACCAGATGTGGGGTTAAGCAGATTAACCCAACAGGGAAATTAGAGAGGCTTGCCTTGCTTCACAAACACACCCACACCCTTTTATACAAGTGACAGTGCATCGCCAGCTTCACCCTGATTGTAATCTGCAGTCAATTTCTTCCAGGATATTGGTGTCTGGTACAACTTCTGGAGCGGTTTCATTGATTTGAATTCTGGCCACATCCTGACTTTGAAGCTTAAGCACTTGGCCCTGAGAGTTAGGAAGGGGCAATGGAAATGGAAACTACGTGCCAAAACTGATCCAGATCAAGATGGTCAGACATAAATGTCCAGGAGAAACAGGGTGTTCCTGAAATAAGGCATTTTGACGTGACTCAGATTGTTTGCTGGGAATTTCTTCAGGATAATCACAATCCTAGGACAAGGATCTTGCATGGAATCAGTTTATCTTAATAAGGTTGAGAGCTGACATTGTAATTTCCCACAGTACACCACTATATAGCACCTTTGAGCATTTATTTATTTATCTATTTATTAGATTTGTATGCCACCCTTCTCTGAGGACTCGGGGTGGCTAATAGCATGTAACAATACAGTGCAATGGCAAATCTAATTAAATTTGAAATTACAATAGAAAAATCCAATATTTTAAAACAATAATACCAGTTCAATCATACAACATATATCTCATTTCGTTGGCCAGGGGGCTGAGACCCAATTGCCCCAAGCCTGGCGATATTGGTGAGTGTTAAGACTCTTACGGAAGGCAAGAAGGGTGGGGGAAGTGCAAATCTCCAGTGGGAGCTGATTCCAGAGGGCCGGGCTCCCCACAGAGAAGGCTCTTACCCTAGGGCCCTGCCAAGTGACATTGTCTGGCTGACGGAACTGGAGAAGGCCAACTTTGCTGAGACTCACATGGTAGAAGGCAGTCCCGGAAGTAATCTTCCTGGATGCCACGTATAGCATTGATTTTGTTGAACAGTGTTTCTTACACTTGGCCATTTTAAGTTGGGGTGGACTTCAAAATACAGAATTCCCCACTCACAGGTGAGGTCCACACATCTTAAAAGTGGCCCAGTGTGAGAAACTCTGAAGACGTTCCCAGCAGACTGATTCTAATGATGAAGGAAGGAAATTATTAAACACGTGGGAAAGCACATTCTGTGAAATTAATGCCTTCTTAATTAATGTTAAATGAAATGTATATTTATTCCTGAGCTTGCTTACTTTCTTTAAATCTAGCCCCATCTACTTGTTGAATTACATCAACTGGTCCCCTTCTCAAAGGCCAAAGATGGTTGACGTGACGTAAAAAAAAAAGTTATGGATTCTTTCTTTGTGGTTTACTTTATTAGGGTTACACAAATCTAATTTTCTAAAATTCAAAACAATGTCTAAACAAAATACGATGGTCACCCAGAAAGTAATGCACCACATTTTTTTTTCTCAGTCTACAGCAGTGATGGCGAACCTGTGGCATGGGTGCCACAGGTGGCACACGGAGCCATATCTGCTGGCACATGAGCCATTGCCCTAGCTCAGCTCCAACATGCCCATGTGTGTGCCGGCCAGTTGATTTTTGGCACACACAGAGGCTCTGGGAAAGTGTTTTTGGCTTCCAGAGAGCCTCCAGGGAGATGACGGAGGGTGTTTCTACCCTCCCCTGGCTCCAGGGAAGCCTTTGGAGCCTGTGGAAATCAAAACACGAGCCTACTGGGCCCACCAGAAGTTGAGAAACAAGCCATTTCCAGCCTCCAGAAGGCCTCCAGAGGACAGGGGAAGCTGTTTTCGCCTTCCCCAGGGATTGAATTATGGGTGTGGGCACTTAGGCATGCGCGATAGCATACACACATGCTCTTTCAGCACCCAAGGGAAAAAAGGTTTGCCATCACTGGCCTATAGTAATGGTATGAATGCGAAACTTTAGATATACATTATTTGAATTGTCAGGAGTGCATGTGTAAATTTTGTGTTTCTTCAGACACATAGCGTAGCTGCAGCAGTGTTTCGAAGTGGCGTCTGTAAGTGATGTACATTACAAACAGCATGTCGTCATTGAATTTCTCACTGCGGAGAAAGAAACTGTTCGCAACATTCACAAACGTTTGTGTACAGTTTATGGAGAATCTGCAGTTGACAGAAGTACGGTTAGTCGTGGAAGACGTTTTGAGGATGACGAAGAGGTGATTTGCAACGTGCGGAAGTGGCTTTGTGACCAGAACATGGAGTGGTACCGACAGGGCATACATGCCCTTGTGTCTCGCTGGAGGAAGGCCATAGAATGGGACGGAGATTACGTGGAAAAATATCGAATGTAGAAGAAACATCATTCTTTCTTATGTGTAAGTTTCATTCTGTTCAATAAATAATTGTTGAAGAAAAAAAATGTGGTGCATTACTTTCTGGGTGATTCTCGTAGATCTTAGGCAATGAGGAAGCTTAGCCAATATGTTGCCATTGATAACCTTCAAGTTTAATGAACATAGTATTTAAGGATGAATATTACCATGGACAAGATTTTAAAATACTACTTAGCATGTGTTGACCGGGGACTGAGTTGATTTTAGGTAGGCTGATCATCTCAAAGGCAAATCTGGTGCCTTTCAGATACAGTATATTCATCTCCCGTAACCCCAACCAGCCTGGCCAAACTGGTTGAAGGACTTCTACTTGTAAACATGTAGAGATGATCAAGTTGAGGAGGCTGATCTAAAAGAAACAGGAAGGCTTGTGGTAAACCTAGATGGATTTTTATCCCACCCCACCCATGGGAATCTCTGTAGCAAATATATATTAGATGTTTTTGAATTCATCAAAATAATTGAAGAGGCAAATCTAAATTGAAAACGTGACAGCAGTTTTCAAAATACTTTCTCTTTCACTTTGACACATTGTCAAAAAACATTTATGGAGTTCTAAATGAGGCAGAACACAAAGCAAAATTAAAATCAAAAGGGAAGGATTAAGCTATGACATGCTGATTATAATCTCTTTGCATTGTATCAGGTTCCTTGTCAAGGGAAAACTCGGGTATCATTTCTCTCTGTAGGACAGGATGATATCAAAATATTAGCTGAATTCAAGCAGTCATAAAGCAGGCTTTTATATCACAATGCGCTATAAAAACAGGATTTATAAGGCATGGTGGCTAGCCTCACACACAACAGCAAGCAACATTCAAAATAAACAAGCATTTAATATGAATCAGAGTCACCCTTAGATTACTTTAGCCAATCCTTCTAAACTGTAACCACCATAAACAGATCCATGCAACAGGTATTCTACATCCTGGCTTAGTTCCTGTGAATCAAATCAAATCAGATCCAGCTTTGCTACTGTGTAACCAGGCAGGGGTTGCCATTCCCGCCACTACCAGTGCGATGCGCGCATGCATCTCTCCAAATGAGATTTTGCTTATGTGCATGTGCAAGAAGCAAAATCTTGCGAGGGGATGCATGAACATGCAAGATTTTGTCCATTATTTGCTTCCACGCATGTGCAGAAAAATTGCTGAAATCTCACCCACATGCGCATCACCCTGAGCTGTGCACGCAGCTCCATTTTTGCTACCGGTGCGCAGCGTGGCCCGTACTGGGTTGCAACCCAATACTGCCTGTAACCACTTGGCTTCAGTAAAAGTTATACTATCTTTCACTACCAATGGAGTCGAGGGCCTTTCTTTCCTAACGTCCAAGTTGGGGCCGGCCTGACAAGGAGTGACTCAGGTTGACTCAGCCTTCCATCCTTCCGAGGTAGGTAAAATGAGGACCCAGATTATGGTGGCAATATGCCTGCTCTGTTAAAAAGTGCTATTGCTAACATGTTGTAAGCCGCCCTGAGTCTAAGGAGAAGGGAGGCATAAAAATCGAATTAATAATAATAATAATAATAATAATAATGAGGAGGAGCAAAAGTGATATCATTATCCTGTTTCCCCCAAAATAAGACATCCCCTGATAATAAGCCCAATTGGGCTTTTAAGTGCATGGCAATAAGGGCAGGTGCTTATTTCAGGGTTCAAAAAAAATATAAGACAGGGACTTATTTTCAGGGAATCCCGGTACTTTTGAACATAGCTTGATAACTTTGCTTCTGAACTTTACCATGCTATTGCAAAAATTACCCAATGGGTATGTTTGATCTTGAATTTGGCGTTCCAGTCTTAAAGAAAGAATTGTGTTTTCAACTGCTTGCTGGATTATACGTCTTAAAATACAAATAGTCCTTGATTTAATGTAACAGTGGTCCAGAGCTAAAAGCCCTTATAATCTAAATTCACACTTGCATAGATTATAACAGTCCCCTCCTCATGTTATAAAATGTTCACAAAATCAGATACAGGCACATGATGATTTCAATGACTTATGATGGAAATTCTGCACTACTAATATATATAACATACTTGTTCAAGTGAAGAGTACTGTAAGTTAACTGAAAGATTTTGCCTTACATGCCTTAAGGAATATCATGTGGGAGGTTTTTTCATTTATTCTGGGTCAAATCAAATTGGTTGGTCACCGCTAATTGTCAAGTTTGCTGGATGCAAAGCTTGTATTTAAGTGAGAATTTTACTTGAACAGGTTGCTTATAAAAATAAAGTGATCCATCTCACTTCTGTTAAATCAGCCAAATATTATGTAATCCCACTGAACTGATATTTGACATACCTGAACATAAGTAGGTAAAGTTGAAAGAAAACAAGGGGGATGGAACAAGGGGGCACAATCTGAGGTTAGTTGGGGGAAAGATCAGAAGCAACGTGAGAAAATATTATTTTACTGAAAGAGTAGTAGATGCTTGAAACAAATTTCCAGCAAACGTGGTTGGTAAATCCACAGTAACTGAATTTAATCATGTCTGGGATAAACATATATCCATCCTAAGATAGAATACAGGAAATAGTATAAGGGCAGACTAGATGGACCATGAGGTCTTTTTCTGCCATCAGTCTTCTATGTTTCTATGTTTCTAAAACTAATTTGTTGGAAATAAGAAGAAAATAACATTGGAAACAATATAAAATCCGGCTGAATTTGAAATGATAGTTAACAACTCTGTTTAGGAAGACAACAGACTTGAGGGAATGTGAGGTCACATAATGAAACCCAACTTTAAAAACAAATGTTGATAAATATGTGTACGCATGTATTAAAAGTATTTCAATACAGTATTTGTAATGTTTCACTTTGGTTATCAGATTTAGGAAGTTAAGCACCAAAATAATAAACAGATAACCCCAATTGCAATCCTGACAGATCATATAAAGATATGGGTTGTTTGGTTGATTGCACACAGTCCTGTGATCATCTGTGTTGATTATATAAAGTGTTGCGCAAAAGGCTGGGTGAAGATACTTGCTCAAGATTGCCTATTAAGTCTCTTCAGTTCCTGTATGTTGTTTTCAGTAGTTGTTGACTTCTGGCCACAAGAGAAGCAATTTAGCTGCAACATACTTTTGTAAAGAGACTTCATCAAACTACTGTTGGGTTTTAAGTGCCTCTGATTGGAGACTGTTTATGGGGCATCTGACTTCAACAACAGGATGCCATTATATGCTTTTTATTTTAATTCTTCCCCTTGGTGCAGCTTAGAAGTGACAACATTGTTCTAGAACCATGGAAGAACTTAGAGCTTCCTTAAGAGCTTTGGAAGAAAAATAGGATATATATCTGAACAAAATTTCAAGCTGGCTGAAGCACAGACATCAGAGAGTTATTGTTAATGGCGAGTATTCTGAGCAGAGACAGGTTACAAGTGGTGTGCCACAAGGGTCTGTTCTGGGTCCTATTCTTTTTCATATGTTTGTGAGTGACATAGGAGAAGGTTTGGTAGGGAAGGTTTGCCTATTTGCCGATGACTCTAAAGTGTGCAATAGGGTTGATATTCCTGGAGGGGTGTGTAATATGGTAAATGATTTAGCTTTACTAGATAAATGGTCAAAGCAATGGAAACTGCAGTTTAATGTTTCCAAATGTAAAATAATGCACTTGGGGAAAAGGGATCCTCAATCTGAGTATTGCATTGGCAGTTCTGTGTTAGCAAAAACTTCAGAAGAGAAGGATTTAGGGGTAGTGATTTCTGACAATCTCAAAATGGGTGAGCAGTGTGGTCGGGCGGTAGGAAAAGCAAGTAGGATGCTTGGCTGCATAGCTAGAGGTATAACAAGCAGGAAGAGGGAGATTGTGATCCCCTTATATAGAGGGCTGGTGAGACCACATTTGGAATACAGTACTGTGTTCAGTTCTGGAGACCTCACCTACAAAAAGATATTGACAAAATTGAACAGGTCCAAAGACGGACTACAAGAATGGTGGAAGGTCTTAAGCAGGAAAGACTTAATGAACTCAATCTGTATAGTCTGGAGGACAGAAGGAAAAGGGGGGACATGATCGAAACATTTAAATATGTTAAAGGGTTAAATAAGGTTCAGGAGGGAAGTGTTTTTAATAGGAAAGTGAACACAAGAACAAGGGGACGCAATCTGAAGTTAGTTGGGGGAAAGATCAGAAACAACATGAGAAAATATTATTTTACTGAAAGAATAGTAGATCCTTCCAGCATACGTGGTTGGTAAATCCACAGTAACTGAATTGAAACATGCCTGGGATAAACATACATCCATTGTAAGATAAAATACAGGAAATAGTATAAGGGCAGACTAGATGGACCATGAGGTCTTTTTCTGCGGTCAGTCTTCTATGTTTCTATGTTTCTAAAACTAAAATGACTTTTTAAAAAAATGGTGTGGAGGCTAAATCATACAATGAATGGATGTGGGTACTAGGTGCTTCTCGGTTATTTTCTGTCACGCCTCCTCCAGGAAGAATTAAACATTTCATGCCCCACCAACTCTCTGATCTGGGCCCCAATGGAGTTTTTCAATAGAATAGAATTCTTTATTGGCCAAGTGTGATTGGACACACAAGGGATTTGTCTTGGTGCATATGCTCTCAGTGTACATAAAAGAAAATATACATTTGTCAAGAATCATAAGGTACAACACAATGATTGGCATGGGGGTCAAATAAGCAATCAGGAAACAATCAATATTAATAAAAATCTTAGGGATACAAGCAACAAGTTACAATCATAAGTTGGAAGAAATGGGTGATAGAAATGATGAGAAAAAATTAGTAGTAATAGTAGTGCAGACTTAGTTAATAGTTTGACAGTGTTGAGGGAATTATTTGTTCAGCAGAGTGATGGCATTTGGGGAAAAACTGTTCTTGTATCTAATTGTCTTGGTGTGCAATACTGTATAGTGTTGTCTTGAGGGTAAGAGTTGAAACAGTTTATGTCCAGGATACAAGGAGTTAGTAAATATTTTTGTGGCCCTCTTTTTGACTCGTGTACTATACAGATCCCCAATGGAAGGCTGTATCTGTCTTGTTGGGTTGCAGAACCAAACCAGACAGTTATAGAGGTGCAGATGAGAGACCCAGTAATTACTCTGTAGAAATGGGGTAGAACCAGATTTTTTTTCCTGGGATGACCATGGCCACACTGGGTGGGACAATTGAGACTGGAGATGAATCAAATCAAATCAAATGAATTATTTGTTCTGGTCTCTGGTCTATGACTGTAATAAACTTGATTTGATTTGACCGGAGACGGTTGTCCTGATTACATATTGTTTTATCCAAAATAGCTGTGCTATTGAGTGTTCACCAAATAAAGCCCTACATGGCATTGGACCAGAATACCTCCGGAACCGCCTTCTACCGCACGAATAAGGTCCCACAGAGTTGGCCTTCTCCGGGCCCCGTCGACCAAACAATGTCATTTGGCGGGTCCCAGGGGAAGAGCCTTCTCTGTGGTGGCCCCTGCCTTCTGGAATCAACTCCCCCCGGAGATTAGAACGGCCCCCACCCTCCTTGTCTTTCGCAAGTTACTCAAGACCCACCTATATCACAAGGCATGGGGGAACTAAGGCATCTCCCCCAGGCTTTTTATATTTCATGTTTGATGTGTATGTGCTGTATGGTTTTTAATTATTGGGGTTTTTATATATTTTTATCATTAGATTTGTCCCATTGTTATACTGTTTTTATTACTGTTGTGAGCCGCCCCAAGTCTTCGGAGATAGGCGGCATACAAATCTAATAAATAATAAAATAAATAATAATAATACGATGTCAAGATGAGGTGGGCACACCAGTAGTGGATTATAAAACCCTTTACTACCGGTTTGTGCGCACGCATGAATGCATGATGCTTCTGCACATGTGCAGAAGCGCCCTGGCGGGTGGGTGAAGCTTCCCATCACTAGTGCTACCAGTTCTAAGAACTTTCCACTTTACTTTTGTATTTTTCACTGGAGGCAAGTTAGTGCGCTTCCAAACCACAGACCGACTTCTGACCACCTTTTTTGCATTTTCTAAAAAATGCCTAATGGGCTCATACAGAAAGATGGTGCTAATGGTTGGTGCTTAATATGATGCACATGCTCTTCCTTTGTTGAGAAAGGCATTAGAAAGGATTATTTAAAAAGCCCTCTGCTGCGTCAGCTATAATTGAGGAAACCGCCTACCTCCTCTTGCCTAAATCTTAGACATTCTTACCCTTCCTAGTCTAACTTACCTCACCAAAATAATTTTTATAGCTGAGATAAAGACATGAGGAACACCACCCAAATTTTCTTTCTTTCGTCTTCCTTTTCTTCCAAAGGAGATTAGGACACAGTTGTGGTAAATTGATGCATCAGGACTTTGTGACAAAAGAAAGTGACACACGTCTAAAGATAAAATGTAAGGATGGCAACACCTCCAACCCCCACTAACAACGGGAGGAACAGTCACAGGTGTGCAAAGTTATGCACATCCTGAATTATGAATGTGACCTGGTCTATAAACAGGTTCAGGACTTTCCCCTTGTGTGAACAGCACAGAAATGCCACCACATCTATTGTGTTCTTGTAATGTCACCTCTGCTTCATCCTCAGCTCTCCGCAAAGGCAGGTGGTCATTTTGCTATTAAAATGGAGTTTTCCCTCTATACTCCTGGCTGGATAAACGTTCTATGACATGGGTGCCAAACTCGCCGCATCCTGTTGCCGTCACATGATGTTTCACGGTGTTTTCCCCATTAACAGAGCTGGGGTGGGCATGGCCTATGTGTGACACATCCGGCCCGTAGATTGCCAGTTTGACACCCCTGCTCTATGACATTGTCAAGCCGGTGCAAAAGTTGGTCATAAATTAGCGGCTTTGCCATACTATCTATAGAAGGCCTGATGTTTACGGGACTTGGGAGGGGTGATTTTCATGAAGAAGCAGATTTTTGTGGGCGGGGGACAAGAGATGTGAACTTTCAACTCGGGGGTAAACTCAGATTCAGGTTAATTGTCAAGGTTCCAGGTAGCATCCAACCTAAATCATAGTCCAAGTCAAAGAGTACTCCTCAAAGTTCCAATTTATTGACAGACCCCTCTTGGCACCTACACTGGGAAGCCCGAATCTAAGTTTCCCACCCAATTGAAAGTTGTCCCCCAACCACAAGCTTGTTTTTCATGAGGGAACAGGTGCAGCCACAAAGCATTCTTTCGAGGGGTTCAAGGCCATCCTATGCCCACCCACCTGGGCGGAAGCGGAGGAACGGCTTGCCATGCTGGCACAATCTGAGTGGGCAATGTGACAAGTTTGTGGGTGGGGGACAAGGGGTGTGAACTTTCAACTGGGTAGGAAATTCTGCATTCTTTTTAGAGTCATATTTTTTATATCACAGCAAATCTGGAGGCATTTAAAAGGCCTGGAAGGGGCATGCGTAAGCCTACTGTCTCTGTCCTAATGTCCCTAATTTGTATTCATTTCATGTATTCATCCATTCCATGTTTATATCTATATTTGTTACCTAAAACTTGCTTGACAATGAATGAATGAATGAATGAATGAATGAACGAACGAACGGACGAACAAACAAACAAACAAACAAACAAACAAACAAACAAACAAACAAATGAACAAGTGAGCGAGCGAGCAAGCAAGCAAGCAAGCAAGCAAGCAAGCAAGCAAGCAAGCAAGCAATACATTATAAAGTGGTATTTAAGCCTGTTCAGAGAGAAAACAATAAGATCTATTTTTTTAAAAAAAACTGAAAGGTTTTTATGGACGTCTTGCTGAAAATAGGGAAAAATGAAATCTTATTTTTGATTTCCTTAAGCTTCTGTTCTGATTTTGCAGTAATATGCTAACTACTGCCACTTGACCTGAAATATTTTGTAGTATGCAATGGCAAAGAAAAATAATCTTTTCTCCCAGCTGAGATACGAAGAATTTTCAAAAATTTCTTCCTGCAAGGAATGATAATTAAACTAACAATTTGTTGTCATTTTACAACATCTAAGGCAACTAAAAACCAGGCTTTTGTATATTAACATTACTATGGCACTACGGCACCTTATCTAATTTCCCAGCTCCTAAGGGCCATGATGAAAACAGCCATGTCAAAAAAAAAATGACATCTTGTCACCTTTTGCCCCCTCCCCCCGAGTCTGTGGAGAGGGACGGCATACAGATCTAATAAATAAATAAAACAAATAAAATTTAAAATAATTTTCACATTAACAGAAACTTCACATGGGTGCCTTACTTATTCTGACTATGCAGATGGCACTTTGAGATCTTCCCACATGTCAAAATAATGCTAAAGTTGTAGAAGATCTCAAGATGCCATCAACGTATTTGCAATTAAGAACACACCTGTGTTGGAGTTCGCCTAACATAAAGATATTCATCAATAGGTTGAAAAGTAGTTATTAAATCAATTAAAATGAATCGCCTAAATTAAATCCCAATCATGCCACATATATCTTCTTTTGACTTCTGTAGCTCTGCCAACCTTTTTTTTTTTTAAACCCAAACGTGGCAAATCTTGAAATGTAGAATATGCTGATTCTGCATCTTTGCTTTGATAAAACTCTTCATCTCAAGGACTCTATTAGACATCTAGTACAGACTCTTTGAGGATAAGCAAAAGATCTAAAAAGTAGCTTTGCTTGGCTCTTTGCCTGGCATTATCATTTAACAAACAGTGATGCCTGCATGTTTTGGTTGACAACAAGCTTCCAAAGGAAGCTATACAGCAACTTACTCAATAAAAACCCAGCAGAAATTATCTTCCGACTCTGCTAATAATGGGTGGGTTTTGCACATCAGCTGATAACAGAGGGTGTAATCTAAACCCAGGTGGTACAATTACAATTGAATGCTGACTGTAGACTAAGACCTGCTGTGTCTAGTTTGAGCATGTACCTACTGCTGGAGTTTGCAAAAATTGATTGGTGGCATAGAACAAGGGTGTCAAACTCTTATTTCACTGAGGACCACATCAGGATTGTGTTTGACCTCATGGAGCTGGGATGGGCATGGCCAAGGTGGGCGTGACCAGCTTGACATAACTCGTATCGAGGGCGTTTGTGGCAACGCGAGCACTCTGCCAGCGAAAATGGGCTTCTGATCTCCACTTTCAGGCAGAACAGCCTCCTGCAGCCCTCTCCCAGCGAAAACAGAGCTTAGGTGGGCTATGGGTGCCCTCCAGACCCACTTTTGGCCATGACAGCCTCCTGCAGCTCTCTGCCAGTGAAAACAGCTGCCAGGAGACCATTGCAGCCAAAAACAGGGCCTGGGAGGGCCGAGGCACTGCAGGCTGGTCCTTGCTGTTTCCAGGGTGGCCACGCGGGCCAGATCTAAGCAGCCCATGGGCTGGATCCACCCCCTGCGCCTTGAGTTTGACATCCCTGGCTTAGGGTGACATGGGCTATGAGTGTCTTCATTAAACTATAGCTTACAGTACAAGAAAGATGCCTTCAGCAAAGCTAAACTCCTGTTCAATATTTCCAGTTTCCAGGCTTATCCCCTTGACGAGTTTCTTCAGATATTCAGCTTTTAAACAATACACAGCCAAAAGTTTGGATTGCAAATTGCAGGTCTAAAGCTTATTCCACCATGTTGTCTCTTATTTGAGACTAGGCAGATTTCTTTTCAGTCCCAAGTCCTATTCTCTCAGTCATCAACTGCAATAATAGGTGCCCCCTCCTCTTAATTGCAATCCCACTTTGTGACTCCCAGTAGTAAGCCACCCGAGAGGGAGCAGGTAATTAATTCTAACTGATCATTGATATGTTTGAAGGGATTGTTTGGGTCACACATATCTCTTGGGCTGAAAGCTACCAATCAATCTTAATAATACAAGAGATTATTTGTTGAACTGTAGGCTCCTTGGCGATCTGTAAACTTGGTTGCTTTCTTGCAGATGTTTCATTATCCAACTAGGTAACACCATCAATGCTAGAAGTCCCATTCTTTTCTATTAATTTGCAGTTTAATGTTTCCAAATGTAAAATAATGCACTTGGGGAAAAGGAATCCTCAATCTGAGTATTGTATTGGCAGTTCTGCATTAGCAAAAGGTTCAAAAGAGAAGGATTTAAGGGTAGTGATTTCTGACAGTCTCAAAATGGGTGAACAGTGCAGTCAGGCGGTAGGGAAAGCAAGCAGGATGCTTGGCTGCATAGCTAGAGGTATAACAAGCAGGAAGAGGGAGATTGTGATCCCCTCATATAGAGCGCTGGTGAGACCACATTTGGAATACTGTGTTCAGTTCTGGAGACCTCACCTACAAAAAGATATTGACAAAATTGAACGGGTCCAAAGACGGGCTACAAGAATGGTGGAAGGTCTTAAGCATAAAACGTATCAGGAAAGACTTAATGAACTCAATCTGTATAGTCTGGAGGACAGAAGGAAAAGGGGGGACATGATAGAAACATTTAAATATGTTAAAGGGTTAAATAAGGTCCAGGAGGGAAGTGTTTTTAATAGGAAAGTGAACACAAGAACAAGGGGACACAATCTGAAGTTAGTTGGGGGAAAGATCAAAAGCAACATGACAAAATATTATTTTACTGAAAGAGTAGTAGATCCTTGGAACAAACTTCCAGCAGACGTGGTAGATAAATCCACAGTAACTGAATTTAAACATGCCTGGGATAAACATATATCCATCCTAAGATAAAATACAGGAAATAGTATAAGGGCAGACTAGATGGACCATGAGCTCTTTTTCTGCCGTCAGACTTCTATGGTTCTATGTTTCTAACTTATGATGTTAATTAGTTAGGTAATGAAACATCTACAAGAAAACAACTAAGCTCAAGAGAGCACCAAGGACCCCACATAAACCTAGTGTTTTGACTTGGTCCGTCCATCCTTCCCTCTAGGTCATGGTTTGTTAAACAACCCATAATAGGCCTTTTAAGCTAGAATTGGGTAGCATTGGGGAAGCAACATCTGCAGCTTAGACTCTCATTCTTTTGTAGCAGGTTGCTAGAGATGCAGCAACAGAGTGATGGGCTTCAACTTTTTTTACTACTGGTTCTGTGGGTGTGACTTGGTGGGCGTGGTATGGCTTGGTGGGCGTGGCAGAGGAAGTTACTGCAAAATCCCCATTTTCTCCCGATCAGCTGGGACTCAGAAGGCAGAGAAAAGATAGGGCAGGGCCAGTCAAAGGTGGTATTTATTGGTTCTCTGAACTACTCAGAATTTCCACTACTGGTTCTCCAGAACTGGTCAGAACCTTCTGAATTCCACCTCTGTAGCAACTTCATGGCAAGAGATGGTATCAGTAATGGGTTGAAGCCGGTACGGCTGGCATTGGGGCTCCAGTAGTGAAAATGGAAATGTGTATGTATCCCTGTGCCCCCGATGCTTCGGAAACTTCAGATCGTGTAGAATGCGGCTGCGAGAGCTATTGTGGGGGTTACCTAGGTTCACTCACGTCTCTGCAACTCTCCGTGGCTTGCATTGGCTGCCGATCAGTTTCCGGTCACAATTCAAAGTGTTGGTAATGACCAATAAAGCCCTACATGGCATCGGACCAGAATACCTCCTGAACCGTCTTCTGCCGCACGAATCCCAGTGGCTGATAAGGTCCCACAGAGTTGCCTTCTCCGGGTCCCGTTGACTAAACAATATCATCTGGCAGGCCCCAGGGGAAGAGCCTTCTCTGTGGCGGCCCTGGCCCTCTGGAATCAACTCCCCCCAGAGATTAGAACTGCCCCCACCCTCCTTGTCTTTCGTAAATTGCTTAAGACCTACCTTTATCGCCAGGCATGGGGGAATTGAGATATCTCCCCCAGGCTTATATAGTTTTATGTATGGTATGCTTGTGTTGTGTGGTTTTAATGACGGGTTTTTTAGATGTTTTTAAAATATTAGATTTGTTACATTGTTATATTGTTACTATTGCTGTTGTGAGCTGCCCCGAGTCTGCAGAGAGGGGCGCCATACAAATCTAACAAATTATTATTATTATTATTATTATTATTATTATTATTATTATTGTTGTTGTTGTTGTTGTTGTTGTTATTATTATTATTATTATTATTGTGTTTAACTTAACCCATAAACACAGAGTTGACATCCTTGTCCACAGCCTGTCTACCTCCTGTCTCAATGAGTTCGTCTGTACACACAAATAAATCAAATGCAACTGAGTTGTTGATTTGCACATGCAAATCCCTGGCACATACGGAATTATGTAAGATTGTCACAGCACATCTTCTCAATTCTTATTTCACTGCCGCGCTCAGACAATGGAACCAGATTTTGCAGAATCCTATAATAAACCTGCCAGGCCTGTTGCGCCAGTGAGTAATATAATAAATAATGTACATCATAAACAATGCCTCTATTATGCTGCTTTTGAGTCTCGCAGACTGCAGTCTGCCTCTAAACCTAGTTAGCAATCAGCACCACTGTGTTTTCTAGTTTGCTTCGCCAACCAGAGTATGGCAATAGGCAGAAAACACACTGATCTCCTTCCTGGCTACAAAATCATGGTTCCTATCTTCCCTTTGATAGAAGGGCTGGGGAAAAGAAACATTGCCAACCATTTACACCTTTGCAATGAATGTTGGTTCTTTTTATCAGAAACTCAAATTTAACAGCTAGGGAGAGATTACTCCCTACATTTGCCCTTGTCATAGTCTGTGGAAGGGAGTTCTGTTCCTGGAATTGAAAAATGTGCGGTATGTGTGTGTGTGTGTGTATACACACACACACATATGGGTCTATGTTTATAGACACTCACATACACAACATACACCCAAATTTTTCATTTCCAAGAACAGAACTCCCTTCCACTGACATACACAGATACACACACACACACACACACAGCAGATACAAAGAGATTGACAATAAATATGATTGACCAAATAATTAACTTAAGTAGAATTATTGCCTGTGTGGTCCTTCTAAATTGAATAGAAGCTGTTCAAAGGGGAGATTACATAGGGATTGTGGTGTTGGGGGTATGTATGTATGTATGTATGTATTTATTTATTTATTTATTTATTTATTTGTTTGTTGTTTGTTGGTTTGTTTGTTTGTCCATGCCACTCACTCCAGAAAGGATTCAGAGCAGCTAACAGTAATCATAAGTACAACGACAATAAAAATATAGCAATAAAATCAACAACACAACAAAAACAATGTCTTTAAAAAAACATACATTGCAGTCAATTCTAATTCCAGATTGCTTCAATTGCTATTCAATCCTGGACCCCACGGGCCTTGCTTTTATAACAAGCAAGTAGGGAAATTCAGTGTAATGGGCACGTTGCATAAAATGGGTTAAATGACTGAGCCTACTCTTCTACTTAACCTGCAATAAATCCATTCAGGGTTAAACTAACTTGACTCAACTATCCCGTAGGAAGGCTAAACTTAGTCATAACTAGGTTATGTAAACTTAGTCAGCTATCATTCCTTGTCTTCTAAACTATAGTGGGTTTTTCTTACCTTGGCTACTGATTCGGGAATGGGAGCGCGCAGGCACAGAGCGTTTTTGATGATGTCCAGGTGGGTGGGCGGAACCTCCAGCCGCTGGCAGTACCAGTTTGCCCAACCGGTAGCAACCCACCACTGCCTAAAAGAAGTAAAAGAAGAGAAATGAAATGGTGACTGAGCAAGGAGATGTAACTGGGTTAATGGAAGACTGGGTTTTCCCAACACCCTACTCCCTGAGCTAACAGAGCACGGTCTCACTCTGTTCATATTACATGCTTCACTACACACACACCCTGTTTACCAAATGTGAAGTGTGATTATGTCTGTATTGGTTGACTGATTCTAACATATTGAGGTTTTAGTTTGTAATTCTTAATTAATTAATTTGTTATGCATTGTTTACATTGTATTTTGTGAGCCGCCCCAAGTCTTCGGAGAAGGGCGGCATACGAATCTAATAAATAATAATAATAATAATAATAATAATAATAATAATAATAACAACAACAACAACAACAAAAACCTGATCAACTAGTAATTCACACTACATCTTAGGTCTACAACTGAATTCCTAGAATGTACCACCTAATCCCATTTTAGCCTAGCTCAGTGATGGCAAACCTGGCATGCATGTTCTATTTAACCTCCAGGAAATCCATTCAGGGTTAAACTAAGGGTTAAACTAAGGCCAGCGGGTGACATGCGGAGCCATATCGGATGGCAAGTGAAGTGTTCCCTGAAGCTTCCCCGAAGTCCCGGAGTGCAAATAACTGCCCAATGGGCAAACCGGAAGTTCAGAAAAATGGACTTCCAGTTTGCTCATTATGCTGTTTTTCGCACTCCCAAGGCTTCTGGGAAGCTTCCCGAAGCCCCGGAGTGTGAAAAACAACCCAGCAGGCAAACCAGAAGTTCAGAAAAACAGAAAAACTCCGGTTTCAGAGTTCTCGAAGCCTCCAGAGTGCAAAAAACAGCACAATGGGCAAACTGGAAGTCTGTTTTCTTAACTTCCAGTTTGCCCGTTTGGCCAATTTTTAACCACACCAGGCTTCAGTGAAGCCTGTGTGATGCACTGGGATGGGTAGGGTGGGGATATTTTTCAAGCACAGGGGGGTGTTTGCATGCGTGGGGGGGGGAGGGAAAGGGTGTGGGTACATGTGCGCATGCTACCACACCCATACATCCCCTTTTAGTATACAAACCAAAAAAGGTTCACCAAAACTAGCCTAGGTAGTTGTGTGAATCTAGCCAGGAGTAATCTGGAGTTTTTCCTCCTATAACAAGTTGGTCCACAGAGTTTCCCCCCATTCCTGTAATAGTTCTGGCTATTTCCTTTATTTGAAGGTCAGAGGGCAGCAGAAGAGCCTAACCATTAGATGCAAACATTAGTGAAACCAGTACAGACAACTTCCAAGAAAAGAAAATTAACGGTGGGCCAATGAAATAGAACAATTTGGAGAAACACAGTGACCGGCAAGATAGAAAGCCATTTCTCTGCTCTACCCTAAAAGGATCACAAAGGGAAGAGGAGCAAAACCTAGACAGTCTCCAGATGCCCAATAAGACAAGAGAGGCAGAGGTTTGGCCTCTGCAACTTTGGCACCGCCTGTCTGCAAAATCCCATTGATTCCTTTTGGCAGCTGATAGAGATTGTTTCTCATTCTGCCAAGATCTTTAACAGCACTTGGATGTCATTTCTTCATGCCATTTGTATTGTCAAACTGCTCATAAATTTCCTGCATTCTCTTGTGCTTTTTCCTGTATACATTGCAAGGCCTTTCCCCACTAGTTCTGCATTGCTTTTATATAGCTGTATTTCTTTACAATGTCTTCCTGACTCTACACTGACCTGGAAAGCTTCTGTTAGTGCCAAGACTAAAAAGCACAGTAGGAGAAGTAGAAAACTGTCTTTGTTCCCTTGAAAATGCCTCCTGATGTTGCATCCCTAAACTCTGCTCAATCTGGAAGGGAGAAAATGAGACAGGAGGAGCCGGTCAATGCAATGTCTGCAAATTTATTCCAAGCTACATTACATTTAATGGATAAAACACCCAGGCACAAACTGGACAATATGATATATGCAGGACAGTGCAGGGCAGGGAGATACAGTAGAATAGCAATAGCACTTAGACTTATATAGAAAGGAAGGAAGGGAGGGAGGGAGGGAGGGAGGGAGCATTAGCACTTAGATTTATATACCACTTTACAATGCTTTTTAGCTCTCTCTAAGCAGTTTACTGAGTCAGTCTATTGCCCCCAATAATCTGGGTCCTTATTTTACCCACCTCGGAAGGATAGAAGGCTCAGTCCACCTGGAACCAGTCAGGATTGAACTCCTGGCTGTGTGCAGAGTTAGCCTGCAATACTGCATTATAACAGTAGGTAGGTAGGTAGGTAGGTAGGTAAGAAGGAAGGAAGGAAGGAAGGAAGGAAGGTAGCAATAGCACATAGACTTATATATCACTTTACAGTGCTTTATAGCTCTCTCTAAGGTTTACAGTCAGCATATTTCTCCCAACAATTTGGGTCCTCATTTTACCCACCTTGGAATGATGGAGTCAATTGGTGAGATTTGAACTGTCAAATTGTAGGCAGCCAGCAGTCAGCAGAAGTCGCTTGCAGTGCTGCACTCTAACCACTGTGCCACTGTGGCTCATGCAGATCTAAAGATTGGAGAAACAAAGCAACCACTTCACAAATGCATGGCGCAACTTAGGAGAACAAAGCCTTCAGGAGAAGACTCAGCAGTCCATCTGCATTTGAAAAACAAAAGTCACTCTATTGAAGACAGCAAAGTCCACATTTTGGATAGAGAGGATCATTGGGATCATTACGCGAGATATAATGTGTGGTTGTGAATGAATTGGCTGACTGATTTTATTATATATGGGATTTTAGTAGTAATTTTTAATTAATTATATTTGTTGTTGTGTTGCTTTTGTATCCTGTGATCCGCCCTGAGTCTTCGGAGAAGGGGGGGGCATACAAATCTAATAAATAATAATAACAACAACAACAACAACAATAATAATAAACGAAGATCTAAAAATCGAGCTGCAACAACTCTTGCATAAGCCAGTGAAAGTGGTCCCAGTGGTACTTGGCATGCAGGGCGCAGTGCCAAAGGATCTCAGCAGACATTTGAAAACCATCGGAATTGACAAAATCTCCATCTGTCAATTGCAAAAGGTCGCTTTACTGGGATCGGCAAACATAATTCGCCGCTACATCACGCAGTCCTAGGTGCTTGGGAAGCGCCCGACTGGTGATGAAATAAGAAATCCAGCATAGTGATCTCGTTTGCTGTGTTGTACTGACATAATAATAATAATAATAATAATAATAATAATAATAATAATAATAATAATAATAGGTTTGAAAGAAGGGTTAAAGAGACCATTTATATTAGTCCTCTCTCAACAGAAGCAAAGGGATAGGACACTACTTATGTCCTGTCTACGATGCAACCCTTTCAGCAGTTCCAAGAAGATTCCACTCCCATTTGCATTCTGATTCAGATGACGCTGAAGCAGTGATGGGCTCCTACAAATACGGTCAGGTACGGAGAACAGGGAGAAAAATTTTGGTCAGGTACTCAGAACCATTAGAAAAAATTTGATTTTTTTTTCTCTTTTTCCCTTCTGGGTTCTGGGTATGTTTTTCCTATTGCAGTAAATGAGGTTGAATGTGTATAATTTTAGAAGAGCAGTGCGTGCGTGTATGTGTGTACATACACTATATACAGATAATGTATATTTTTATGTGCCCATGTGTAATATGTATGTACACACATGGCATATATACATAGAATTAAGTAGTGTATTTTGGATGTTCAGTAATAGTAAATAGAAGGGGAATTTGAGGGGAGGAGAAGCCAAGCACCCTAAACCTAACCTAAACCCTTGATATGAGTGATGTCAAGTTGTCCCCCTTTAAGCCAGTCACATGACCTTTAAGCCACCTCCGGTCACATGATCATCAAGCCACTTCCATTTGGTCACATGGCCAGCAAGCCACACCCACAAAATAAGCCACACCCCCAGTGTGGCAGTAAATTTTTTTGTAGCCCTTCGCTGCACTAAGGCCACAGATAAACCTCCAAGTGACCTCAATGCCCCCAGAGAGAGCGCGAACGGCTAGAGGACTGCAAACAAACACAATCCCTCCCTTCCCATCCTGTCAGAATCTGTCCATCCTCCATCCCACCATCCAATTATGACTGATGAAACCTCTTGGGTAAGAAGTGAAACATCTTCCCATTCTTCCTGAAATAAAAAAACAGTCCAGTTGCCTTTTGAAAGGAAAACAAAGAAAAGCACCTCTGACATAACTATGACCTGGATAGTTTGTCATGTTTTCAAAATAATGATTTATGAATGCATCGAATGTCTATGGAGCACGGCAGGCTTAAACTTGTTAGAGGGCTAAAAGGCCAAAATCCAGGTAAATAAATGCCACCCTTTTAACAACAATGTAAAATAAGCCAGAACTGGGCAACTTGAGGACCCGGATTGTGGGGGCAATAGCCTAGCTCTGTTAAAAAAAAAGTGCTATTGCTAACATGTTGTAAGCCGCCCTGAGTCTAAGGAGAAGGGCGGCATAAAAATTGAATAAATAAATAAATAAATAAACTTGGAAGGTCCAAGACTGCTCACGCAGCTGCATTTTACACTAACTGAATATTGCTATTCTACTGGTTAATTGTCAACTATCAGACTGGTTCTTGCTCCGAGTCTACGGAGAGCGCCGGCATACAAATCTAATAAATAATAATGATAAATAATAATAATAATGCAAGCATAAAAATACTCATCTGGGAGATTGAGCTAAAAAACCATAGACAATCCATCACAATAGCAGAATGGGTAGCAAAGAGATGTTTCTGGTTCTATAACCGAATCATAAAAATTTAAAAGCATCTATACAAAGAACTCACTTGCAAAGTGAGAACTTGCCATTTCTCTGTGCCATTTGCTTATACGAATATATTTTCCAGCAGAAAATCTCAGTTTTTCTTCTCCCCCCCCCCTTTGGATCTTTATTAGGCTGGGACAATGCAGAACTTATCTTCAGTGCTAAGATTAGATACAAGGCAGCAATGATTTTATGTGACTGGTCTTGATTGTCACAGGAGTCATCAAGTCAATAATTAGCTATGTGTTTAAAATAATGTGGAGTTTGTGTTTCGAAAATGTGTAATGTGGAGTTTGAGTTTCTAAAATCCTTGATTTTAGACCACATGTTCCAGTTGCTATTGAAAAGCTGAACCATATTGTTCTGGGTTCTTTGATCACTACTATTGTTTCAGTGCCAACAAAAGGTAGACTATATTTGCTAGGGCCAATAAAACAGACATGCAAACATTTCCAAACCCTGAGCAGTAAACATTTCAGGTTTCAGTCAAAGTGAGCCTGCTTTGCCTGGAGTTCATTGGAAAGCGTGGAAAAAACCACTAGCGAACTCTTTATGAACCATCCTGTAAATTATAAACAATCATATTTAGATTAGACACACAAAATTTAAATAGAGAGTATGGAATTTGAAAGGAAATGATCGGGTGAATAATTATGTATATGCAGTGATGGGCTGCCAAATTTTTTACTGCCACACTGTGGGCGTGGCTTATTTTGTGGATGTGGCTTGATGGTCATGTGACCAGGCGGGAGTGGTTTGACAATCATGTGACCAGGGGGTGGCTTAAAGGTCACGTGACTGGGTGGGAGTGGCTTACCGACCAAGATTAGTTTTAAAATAGATGCTTGGACTCTTTTTCAGTTGATTAAGTCACATTATTTGAATAGCCACAAAAAGGACAAATGATAGACAGCATTATTTGTTGAGGAGCATAGTAACATTTTAAGGTTTTGTACTGAACCCACAAGGTTCAGCATGATAACAGATTAGGCAAGTAGCTCAATTTTCTTTCATTACTATAAAAGTTCAGTTCTAGATAGTGATTAAAATGATGGGTAAACACATACTATTTAATTATTTCCTATTTAAAAAGCAATTAAGGATCATACTAAGGTACTAGAGAAGGAAGGACAATAAAAAACTATTAAGTATTCAATAAATAGTGCATAAATTTACTACCCCCACTGCCCCGTGGGAGCAACAGCCCATTACAATACTGTGTATAGGGAGAACCAAATAAGAGTGCCATAATCAGCTGTTGCAGAAAATTCACAATACTTAGCAAAAATACCGCCGACCAGGGGTGTCAATCTCAAGACCCGCAGGCCAGATCCGGCTCGTGGGGTTGCCCTGGAAACAGTGAAGGACCGGCCCACGGTGCCTCTGCCAACAAAAACGAAGCTTAGGAGGGCCGCTCGGTTTTCACTGGCAGAGCGCTTGGGCCACCACAGGTGCCCCTGACACGAGTGACATTGAGCTGGCCACACACCCCAGCCTCCCTGAGGTCGAACCAATGAAGGGCTGCAAAGAATTTTACTACCACACTGTGGGCGTGGCTTATTTTGTGGGTATGGCTTGCCGGCCATGTGACCAGGTGGGAGTGGCTTCACAATCATGTGACTGGGGGTGGCTTAAAGGTCATGTGACTGGCTAAAAGAGGGCCAACCTGACGTCACTCACAGCAAGGGTTTGGGATAGGGTTAGGGTGCCCGGCCTCTCCTCGCCTCCAAGAGATACAATTTCCCCATCTGTTTACTATTAGTCAACATCCCAAATATACTATTTAATTCTATGTATATATGCCATTTAGGTTCATAAATATTACCCACATGCACACAAAAATATACATTATCTACTATATAAAGTGTATGTACACTCATACACGCACGCACAGCTCTTCTAAAATTATACACATTCAACCTTATTTACTGCAATAGGAAAAACATATCCAAAGCCCAGAAGGGAAAAAGAGAAGAAAAAAAATCAAAAAATTTCTACCGGTTCTGTGTACCACCCCGTACCCGTAGGAGCCCATCACTGGGTTGAACACAATCCTGATGTGGCCCTCAATGAAATTGAGTTTGATACCACTGCCCTAGACCTACCCCTGCCCCAGATAATGCCATTTTTAAATAGAAGAAGACATATAAAGACCAGCTCATCCCATAGCTACTGCCCTCTTGAGTATTTCCATTGTGGATGGATTTTTTTTAATTAATAAGGATGCAATTTTTCAAACTGCTGCTGTCATAATGGATCATATCTCAGATTACATATTTCTAAGTTTTTCATGTACTTGGAGAGAGAACAACACAGAGTAGAGGCTGCCTCACTATAATCACTTTGGACAGAAAAGATCGTTTCTGGAAAAAAAGGGGGAAAGAAAACTCTTAGAGAAGATGTCGAAGCAAAGAGCCAGGCCCAGGTTTTTCCAAGCATTTTAATCTATGGCAAAGTTTGGAGATAAAGCAACGGAGGAAGCATTGTATGAATTTTCTGCCCCAGGCGGATCCTGAAGCTGTTTGTAGTCCTCAACTGAGACAATTCCAAGAAATTGGGTAAAACCTGTTCCACAGGCCTCCCCATCTCACTGGCCTAGTTTTGATTCAGGCTTCAAACCGAAACCTTGGAGACTTCCTTAGAGGAAAAGAGCGTTTGTTGAAATCAGTGCTGGAACTGGTTGGGAGTCAACCTGGAAGTGCGCGTTTTGTACACCCCCATCACTCCCAGGCTAAACTGGTCTGCGCATGCGCAGGAGGCTTACGCATGCACATAGGGTTATTTTCGTGTAAATTTGGCTCCGGTGGACGGATTTCAAGGCGAAGGGGCAGTTCGGAGGCGTGTGCAGCCAGCCTTTGCTGCCGGTTCGGCGAACAGGGGAGGGGGGAAATCCCCCTACGGGTTCTAGCAAACCCATCCAAACCAGCAGGAACCCACCTCTGTGCTGCTAATAAGAAATAGGCAAAGGAAAGGCAATTAATGTCAATAACAAATAGAACAGAATTCTTCATTGGCCAAATAAACATTGGATTGGACTGGATACCCAAGGAATTTGTCTCTGGTGCATAAGTTGTTGTTATTATTGTTGTTGTTGTTGTTGTTGTTGTTATTATTATTATTATTATTATTATTATTATTATTAATTAGATTTGTATGCCACCCTTCTCCGAGGACTCGGGCCGGCTCATAGCATCTAATACAGTGTTCCCTCGATTTTCGCGGGTTCAAACTTCGCGAAAAGTCTATACCACAGTTTTTCAAAAATATTAATTAAAAAATACATTGCGGATTTTTTCCCTATACCACGGTTTTTCCCACCCGATGATGTCATATGTCATCGCCAAACTTTCGTCCGCCTTTAATAAATTTTTTTTTAATAAACTTTAATAAATAAACATGGTGAGTAATAATCTAAATGGTTGCTAAGGGAATGGGAAATTGTAATTTAGGGGTTTTAAGTGTTAAGGGAAAGCTTGTGATACTGTTCATAGCCAAAATAGTGTATTTACTTCCGCATCTCTACTTCGCGGAAATTCGACTTTCGCGGGTGGTCTTGGAACGCATCCCCCGCGAAAATCGAGGGAACACTGTATAGCAATACAATACAAAGGCAAATCTAATTAAATTTAAAGTTACAATCTAAAAATGCAATACTTAAAAACAATCATACTAGTTCAATCATACAACATATATCTCATTTCGTTGGCCAGGGGGCTGAGACCTAATTGCCCCAAGCCTGGCAACATAGGTGAGTCTTAAGACTCTTACGGAAGGCGAGAAGGGTGGGGGCAGTGCAAATCTCTGGGGGGAGCTGATTCCAGAGGGCCGGGCCCCCCCCAAAGAGAAGGCTCTTCACCTAGGCCCCGCCAAGCGACATTGTCTGGTTGATGAGACCTGGAGAAGGCCAACTCTGTGGGACATAACCAGTTGCTGGAATTCATACGGCAGAAGTTCTCAGTTTACATACAAACATACACTGAACATACAGACATAACTTCCCAGTGTACATACAAACAGCAAAGTGATAAATCATAAGATATAATATCACTCCGCAAGCTGCATTGGTTGCCGATTGGTTTCCGGATACAATTCAAAATGTTAGTTATGACCTCTAAAGCCCTACATGGCTTAAGTTAAGACCAGATTACTTATGGGATCGTCTTCTGCATCATGTATCCCAGCAACTGGTCAGGGCCCACAGAGTTGGCCTTCTCCAGGTCCTGTCAGCCAGGCAATGTCATCTGATGGGCCCTAGGGGAAGGGCCTTCTCTGTGGTGGCTCTGGCCCTTTGGAACCAACTCTCTCTGGAGATTTGTACCGCCCCAACCCTCCTGACCTTCCGGCAGGCTTTGAAAACTTACCTTTTCCAGCAGGCCTGGGACTGCTGATCTTTAACATCTAGCCCCAGCCTTTAGTATGACTGTGGTGTGAATGAATAGGGCTCTATGATTTTAAATTTGGTGTTTTTATATTGTTTTAAATATTGGACTTCTGAACTGGTTTTTGTATCTTTGATATGTTGTGAGCTGTCCTGAGTCCTCGGAGAAGGGCGACATATAAGTCCAATAAATAATAAACAATGAAGTGATCAATCATAAGGTACCAATAGGAGATGAAAATAGGGAAGACAAGAAGGATAATTACAAAATTGATAATACCAATAATAACAAAATTGATAACACCAATACTGAAATGGTTTGATGGATAACTAAAATGGATAAAAGAAACGAATTCGAATAATAAAAAGTTTTCCTGAAAATTCAACAATTGACAACTTCAGTCATATCCAAAGCCAAACCTAAATCTTTAATTTCAGATGAACCAAATCCAGACAGTCAGATACTGTATACAGCCAAGTATTTTGTCTCCAGTATTCAGTTGAGTGCCTTTGGCATAAACATAAAGACCAGAAGAGAGATAGTAGGAAATAGCACTGGCATGTAAATGCTTAGGTCAGCCACTCACAAACAGGTGTCATTAACTGGTGTTGGATTTCTAGGCACAAACATACTAACCTGCCATCTAGTGGGAGAAAGTTACTATTCTTTTCTAAAGGCATGCTATTCAACCCATCCCTAATGAGCTCTCTCCATCTTGTGGCCATTGAAGATATTCCAAGCTTTTTCAACTACCACGCCTGTAGTCCATATGTCCAACATATCCAGATTCCACAACCTAGCAAAGCTCTTGAACAATATTCAGACTAATAACTCCAAATACGAACTGAATAATCAAATTATCACAGATAATCCCCACTCGGTTAAAGACCTTGGTATACTAATAACAAAAGATTTAAGTGCCAAAGCCCACTGCAACAATATAGCCAAGAAGGCTTCAAGAGTTGTAAACCTAATCCTATGTATCTTCTGCTCTGGCAATCTCACACTACTTACCAGAGCTTACAAAACTTTTGCCAGACCCATCCTCGAATACAGCTCATCTGTTTGGAACCCATATGGCATCTCAGACATTAACACCCTTGAAAATGTCCAAAGATACTTCACCAGAAGAGCCCTTCAGTCCTCCACTCGAAATAGAATACCCTATGAGACTAGACTTTCAATCCTGGGCCTAGAAAGTTTAGAACTAAGACGCCTTAAACAAGATCTAAGTATTGCCCACAAGATCATATGCTGCAATGTCCTGCCTGTCGGCGACTACTTCAGCTTCAACCACAACAACACAGGAGCACACAATAGATTTAAACTTAATATTAACCGCTCCAAACTTGACTGTAAAAAATATGACTTCAGTAACCGAGTTGTCGAAGCGTGGAACTCATTACCGGACTCCATAGTGTCATCCCCAAACCCCCAACACTTTACCCTTAGATTATCTACGGTTGACCTATCCAGATTCCTAAGAGGTCAGTAAGGGGCGAGTACAAGTGCACTAGAGTGCCTTCCGTCCCCTGTCCTATTGCTCTCCTATATCTCCTATACCTTCCTTCTATTCCTATATCTCTTCTTCTATTCTTTCATTGATATGTTCTATTACTATACCTTCTTTTCTATTATTTCTTAGATATATTTTACTATGAGTATCTCCTCTATAACCTTCATCATGTATTTTACTATGTGTATATAGATATATACCCACTAAAACCCTCATTGTGTATTGGACAAAATAAATAAACAAACAAACAAACAAACAAACAAACAAACAAATAACCATATTGCGTGCACAGTAGTAAGTCACTAGTTAGTTTTCCTTGTTGGAGGAAGTCAGCAACAGCTGTTCACCACCCTGAGCTGTTCATCAGTGTGAGAATCAACAACAATAGAATAATTTTATTGGCCAAGTGTGATTGGACACACACAAGGAAGTTTTCTCCAGTTGCGTAAGCTCTCAGTGTTCATACAAACAACAAAGTAATATAATCACAAGATACCAATAGGAGAAGGTAGTAGAAAAGATGAGAAGGATAATAATAATACATGGGTAAATATCTTTAGTCATAAGACAACACTGTGATCATTTTGTGTTCAGTAGAGTGATGGCAGGGGGATGGACTGTCTTTGCGTCTATGTGTTTTGACATGCAGGGAAGCAGTTGAAACAATTTATGTTCAGGATGTGAAGGGTCTATAGATACTTTCTCCATGAGCTGTACATAGCCGATCCAGGGACCCTACTTCCTATCCTCTATGGACAACTGAAGCTAAACCAGTGTGACAGGTTCTGGAGAACTGGTAGCAGAAATTTAGAGTAGTTCAGAGAACCGGCAAATACCACCTTGGGCTGGCCCCAGAGTGGGTAGGAATGGAGATTTTGCAGTATCTTCCCCTGCCATGCACAAGCCGTGCCCACAAAGCTACGCCACACCCACCACACCACACCCACACAACCAGTAGTAAAAATATTTGGATTTCACCACTGAGTTCAACAGCTTTGTTTGCTAAGGTCAGATTCTGCAAAGGTTCACCTTGGCGTCAAGGGCTTCTTCCTGCAAAGAAGTCTCTTTTGTCTTGGTTCTCCTGCATCTGAATTGACAGGTGTACAAAGTTATTCCTCTTCTGGACATGTCAGAAAGGGTTATAAGCAAGCTAGAATGCAGTTTATCTGGAGCAGGGCAATAAGATGATGATAGAATCAGAGAAGAAGACCAGAATTTTTGGTTGGAATCTGGCATGTCAACCAAAATATCATGATCATCACCTTTGACATATGTGTCATAGGTTCACCATCACTGAACTAGATCTTACTCAAAGATATTCTATCTATCCACCTACCTACCTACCTACCTACCTACCTACCTACTTATCTACCTACCTACCTACCTACCTACCTACCTACCTACCTACCTACCTATCTATCTATCTATCTATCTATCTATCTATCTATCTATCTATCTATCTATCTATCTAGACTTATATGCCACCCAATCCCTCAAGATTCAGGGCGGCTCACAACAATAAAACTAACACAATATAAAGTCAATTAAAACATTAATAAACAGTAAAAACCTTTAATCTAATCAATACAGTCATACCATCACACCTACCAATCAAAACATGTTTCAGTCAGCATTAAAAGATATTAATTCTTACAGTCCCCAGGCCTGCCGGTAGAGCCAGGTTTTCAAGGCTTTTCGGAAGGCCAGTAGGGTGGGGGCAGTAAGGACCTCAGGGGATAGTTGGTTCCAAAGAGCTGGGGACACCACAGATAAGGCCCTCCTGCGCGGGCCCACCAACCAGTACTGCTTAGTCGATGGGACCCAGAGAAGGCCGACCCTGTGGGATCTAATCGGTTTCTGGGAGGTATGTGGCAGGAGACAGTCCCGTAAATAATTATCCCATAGATAATGCTTCTATTATTCAAAATGTCCATATCTTTCATCCCAGCAATTCTTAGACTGGTTAATGCATTTGCTGGTTGAAGATGTGCAAGGAAGTGACAAACGAAGGTTTCTTCTTATTCCTCAACTCTCCAGAAATTTGATGGGTGCAGTTTCTTTCTATGGATATACTGTACATCTAATTCCCAGATATCTTCTTTGTTCACAGTTTTTAAGGATTGCTGAAATTGTCACATATCAGATGGTACACGTGATTTATGTCACCATGTCGCTACTGATACTGTATGTTTAGCTGGTTACGGCGATGAATCAAATGTTCAAGGTTTTTAAATTCTTATTTTGGAATTAAATACCCAACACCTAAAAAAATATATAATAGCCCCTTTTTCCGCCTCTTTTATCTGTGGCTGCCATACAGCTGAGTGTGCTTATTTATCAATGTAATCTTCTCAGCTCACATGGAAATTTGTCCATTAAACCTTGGTGTTTATTCTTCTTGATTTGCAACAGACGTTTGCACAATGGCCTTTTTCAAAGCCATTGGTACATCAATAGCACCAGGTCGGGTTTTTTTAAAAAAATGACCATTCTTTTTTTTTTTAATTGGAAGCAAAAGGTTTAGTAGGCTGTCACAGGCAATAGGAGGAGAAGAAGAAAAGAGAGATAGGTTTACAAGACCAAGTCAGAAAGTGTAGAGAATTGGGGATGGGCTCACTGTCTCTCTCCTGCTCAATGTAAGAGCTGCATCAATTGTTGATCCAATCATGCATTTCCTTAATATAATTTTTATACTCCTAATTTCCTGGTCTACAGGAGAGGACTTGTTCCTGGCAGAAGAGATCCCTTGCTCAAAGTATCAAGTGGCTTTCAATCACTCGTGCTACGAATTTGTGAGACTCCAACGCACGTTCACAAGTGCCCAGAGCTGGTGTGAGAGAGGAGGTGGCCATCTGGCCTTCATTGAGAATGAAGAGACTCAGAAGTTCTTGGAGGAGCACATCTCTAAGGACAAGGAGTGGTGGATCGGTATAACCTTCACCTCTTCAAATGAAACTAATGAAGGTAAGAAACACATAGGGCAGTTGTGTATGCAGCAAGTTGTAGTTAGAATTCTGGATACAAATGTGAGAGGTAAATTGTAAAACTTCCGGTATATTTACGAACATATCTAGGTAATTTTCTTGACAATGCTACAGAAATTTGTCACTCCTTCCTTCCTTCCTTCCTTCCTTTTCCTTCTTCTTGCTCTCTCTACTTCCTCTCTTCTATCTTTCTTTCTTTCCTTCCCTCCCTCCCTCCTCCCTCCCTCCCTCCCTCTATTTCTTACCTTCCATCTCTATAATTTCTTTCCTTCCTTCCTTCTTTCCTTCCTTCCTTTCCTTTCCCTTCTTTCTTCTCGCTCTGTCTACTTCCTCTGTTCCATCTCTATCCTTTCTTTCTTTCTTTCTTTCCTTCCTTCCTCCCTCCTGTATATTCCATGTACAGTGATACCTTGTCTTACAAACTTAATTGGTTCTGGGACGAGGTTCTTAAGGTGAAAAGTTTGTAAGATGAAACAATGTTTCCCATAGGAATCAATGGAAAAGCGATTAATGCATGCAAGCCCAAAATTCACCCCTTTTGCCAGCCGAAGCGCTCGTTTTTGCACTGCTGGGATTCTCCTGAGGCTCCCCTCCATAGGAAACCCCACCTCTGGACCTCTGTATTTTTGCAATGCTGCAATTTCATTGAGGCTCCCCTCGCTGGGAAACCCCACCTCTGGAATTCCGTTGCCAGTGAAGTGCCTGTTTTTGCACTGCTGGGATTCCCCTGCTGGGATTTCCCTGCAGCATCACAAAAACACGGAAGTCCGGAGGTGGGGTTTCCCATGAAGGGGAGCCTCAGGGGAATCCCAGCAGCGCAAAAATGGGTGCTTCGCAGGCAACGGAAGTCTGGAGGCGGGGTATCCCAGCGGCGGCGGTGGGTTTGTAAGGTGAAAATAGTTTGTAAGAAGAGGCAAAAAAATCTTAAACCCCGGGTTTGTATCTCAAAAAGTTTGTATGACGAGGCGTTTGTAAGATGAGGTATCACTGTATATAGAATGCCAATTTTCAATAAAAAGCACTCTTACCATATCATCTATAAGGTGTGGGGCGAAAAAAGTCACCAGCCTCTGTCTATGCCTAAGAACTTCTTAAATATTCTCAGATGGCCAATTAATGAGTGACCAGAATGCATGGCTCTTGAAGTAGTTTACAGGGCATCCTCTGATTGACAGAATGCACCCTGAGCCACTTTTCTACTTACATAAGCACCTAAGATGACTCGCAAGTTTAAAAGCAAAAATGCTATGTTTAAAATATTTAAATATTTAAGAGCCGGGGTGGCGGAGCTGTACTGCAGGCCACTAAAGCTGACTGGAGATCTGTAAGTCAGCGGTTCAAATCTCATCACCGGCTCAAGGTTGACTCAGCCTTTCATCCTTCCAAGGTGGGTAAAATGAGGACCCGGATTGTGGGGGAAATAGGCTGGCTCTGTTAAAAAGTATTATTGCTAACATGTTGTAAGACGTCCTGAGTCTAAGGAGAAGAGCAGTATAAAAATCGAATAAATAAAATAAAGATTAGAAGCTGTGGGAAAGATTAGAAGTAATGTGAGAAAATATTATTTTACTGAAAGAGTAGATGCTTGGAACAAACTTCCAGCAGATGTGGTTGGTAAATCCACAGTAACTGAATTTAAACATGCCTGGGATAAACATATATCCATCTTAAGATAAAATACAGGAAATAGTATAAGGGCAGACTAGATGGACCATGAGGTCTTTTTCTGCCGCCAATCTTCTATGTTTCTATGTTTCTAATAAATAAATAAATGACAATCACAGTCCATGAATGATTAAAAGATTGATGGAGGAGAATCTTAGTCTTCTTGCTAATTTCTCTTCTTGTTGCTGTGGCATACGACAGCAACCCAATGACTATACTTTGCCATGAAAGCCAGAGGATCAACTCTAGCTTCTTTGCTATCTGATCACCCACAACTTTCTGGGGAATAACCTGAGAGATCTTCTGGTTGAAGGGATATGTATCCAGCTTCACTGTGCTACTGCTGGCCAGTGGCCAAGCAAGGAGATCTTATGGACACTTTCTCTTTATAGCCATAAAATATTTTGCGGTGCATCCATAAGCTATATCAATGTCTTTCGATGCAGGATCTATGATTTGGCTAGATACTTCAAACATCACCTATGCCAACTGGTTCCAAGACCCACCCTCGGTCTTTGCATCGTCCTGCGGCTATATCTTGAAGAATGCTGAGTACCAGTGGGGAGTAACCGAGAATTGCAGCCAAGAGTTTGACTTTATTTGTGAATTTGGTAAGAAATGAAACCCACACCCGTCCCTTTAAAACACACTGGTATGAACACCAATGTTTCTTAACCATATCATTAAAGATGGGTGGACTTCAACTCCCAGAATCCCCCAGTTCTTCTGGTTGAGGAATTCTGAGAGCCGAAGCCCACCCATCTTCAGGCTGACAAGGTTGAGAAAATTCACTAGGTTACAAGGTTATAATCTGAGCTAGATTATATAGGTCATCTTTTGATTTCTAAGTTTTTGATTAAAAAGAAGAACAATAGGGCAAAGGAGATGGAGCTGGTTACCACCTACAGCAATGGCCAATGCCAGTCTGAGAATATTCAATCACAGACTCCCAGGTAATTCCATTTTAATGTACAATGGTACTCATAGCAAGCTTCTCCTAACGCTCCTTATTAAGCCATTGCCCAGACAACAGAATAGGAGTTCTGAAAAACTCCTGGTAAACAAAGATTCTAAAACAATGCAAATCTATCACTAAATTTACATTTGAAAGGATTGTTATATTGTGTAGATTATTGGAAGGTTATACTTTTCATATTTCATGTTGCAGCAACAATCCCCAATATTTTTAGCACTAGGGACCATTTTTCCATATACGAGGATGGGATGGGATTGGTGGAATGGTTTCACTTTTGCTCACTCACCCACCACTCATCTGCAACTAACAGGCCATGGACCATTACCCATCTGTTTTACCTGTCAGAACATAGCCGAAAATTGCAACCAGTGTATATGGGTGTAGAGACAACTTGGCTATTCTCTGGGCTGATGGGAGGCTTGAACAGACAAAATACAAGGGTTATCTGGAAAATAAAGTTACAAGGCATGTAGCTCTCGTGGGGAATGTTTGCAGGGGAAGTTGGTATTACTATCGTGTAGCGGGAAGCCAGCAGAAGCAAACAAGCAGTGCCAGTGGTCAGTAGATCATTGACTGTCGTCAATGGGGAAGGTTAGAGATGAGCGTCCTCATTCCGTTTCCCTCCAAGTGCAAAGTGCGCGCTGTAATACCTGAATGCTAAGGGCATCAATGCTGCTGCGATGGGTGCCCAAGATTTTTCTCGGCAATTGCTGAGTTTTGAATTTTGGGGCTGAAGGAGACTGGATATGGCGCCACTGCATTGATTGACGTTTGCTCTCTGGAGTATGGTGATAAGCCCACGTTTCATCTCCTGTCACTAAACAGCTGAGAAAAACCTTGCCTCCAATCTCGAAATGGTCAAGAAATTCTTGGGTGGCACTGACTCTGTTGATTTTGTGCATTTCAGTAAGCATCCTTGGCACCCATCGCAGTAGCGTTCCCGCCCTTAGCATTCAGGTAGCGTATTACAGCACACACTTCGCACTTGGAGGGAAACGGAATGAGGACACTCATCTCTAACATTCAACACAACCCCATTTGATGATTTAATGACCACTGGGACTGCTCGTTCTCTTCCGCTGGCTTCCTGCAACACGATAGTAATACCAACTCCATGCTTGCTAGGACTATGCTGGGTTGCTGGGAATGGGTGTCCATAACATTTTTTTGGCACTGATCTTTTCTGATTAGCCATGAGCTGTAGGGATCTCTGCCATCAAACCATACAAAACTGCCACAGATTTGGTGTCTTCTCGCTTCTCAGTAGAACCTATCTACTGCTCCCTATTAGAGCACTTAAGGAAAACTTTCCCAGATTGTCCCACAAAGATGTTTCTCCAGGTAATTTGTCTTTGGCTGTCTTTGGAAATTCACATATTCAAGTCCAACGCACCTGGAGAGCACCTCATTAGGGAAGCTACATTAAAGAAGATAAAGACATTTTGAAGGAAGCTTTCATTATTCCTTACCGTTCAGAGTCAGGCCGCAGCATTGCCTGTGACAACTCCAATGCCACCGTGCAGTGTGGATCGGGAGAAGTCATCCAGATCGGAGAGAGCTTCTATGGGCGGAAAACTCCTCACTACTGTGTCCTTGACACTCCCCTGCAATTTGATGATGAAGAAGAGTGCAGTTGGATCAGCGTGAAAGATGAAGTTGCAGGTAAGTCTCAAAATTCATCTGACTTTTTCCTTTGTAGTGTCTCTGGGGCCATTCTCCCAAGGTCTTTCATGTCTGTCTCTCCTTCTGCCTGCCTGCCTCCCTGCCTGCATATCTATCTATCTATCTATCTATCTATCTATCTATCTATCTATCTATCTATCTATCTATCTATCTATCTATCCATCCATCCATCCATCCATCCATCCATCTACCTACCTACCTACCTACCACCAATCATCTATCTGTCTGTATGTCTGTATGTCTGTCCATCTATCCATCCCTCTACAAAGATGAGAAACTGAAATCAACTGAAGTCATAACCCAGGCGGCCATCTTAACCTTCGCAGGGCAATGTCATGGGCTCCAGGCATGCCAAGTCACAGCGGATGGAACCTTCTTCGGAGAACCTTGTCCAGGTTTGGGAAACTACCTCTCCGTCCAATACCACTGCATGGAAGGTAAACAATACCATTTCTACACACTGTCCGGGGAGGCCAAGATTCGTTAGTGACATCTGTGCAGAAACCCTGTTTTAAAATTGCCAACCAACAGTCTGGCGTTGTATTTTTAAAGCAACAAAAATCCAATGTCTGAGATTCAGAGAATTGCCAGCTTGGTGTCAGCCTATATACCAAGTTTTCCCCCAAATAGGATCCTGTCTTATACTATTGTGAACCCTGAAATAATCACTTGGCCTTATTTGCCATGCACTTCAAAGCCCGAGTGGACTTATTATTAGTGGATGTCTTATTTGGGGGAAAACATGAGAGAGAGGGGGAGCGAGGGAGGGAGGGAGGGATAGATGATAGATATTAGATGATAGATAGATAGATAGATAGATAGATAGATAGATAGATAGATAGATAGTGTTTCCCTGAAAATAAATCCTGTCTTACATATTTTGAACCCTGAAATAAGCACTTGGTGTTATTGCCATGCACAGGGGGAAAAAGAATCACCTTAATTAGACCCAAAAGCTGCAATCAAACAAATCACTTTACCAAAAATCTCTATAGGCCTTGTGGCAAGAAGGGCTATAAAGAAACACATTTAATAAAACAAACAAATAAAACGATTTCTTCTCTGACCTTGAGCTCTATTGAGCTGGAAATAATTCCAGCTGAAAATGATAATTGTGCCCTTTGCAATGTAGGATTTATATTTTATTTCTACTTGACCTGCAACTATAACTAAACAAATTCTGTGCTTAGAGGAGGACCCTTTTATATAACAGTCGTATTATTGGACTCAATACAAAAAAAAAATAGTATTGCAATGCACTTTTATTTCATATTCCATGATAGTTATATGGTTTGTTTTAGAAGCACGGTCTTAGTACGGTCTTAGACCCTTCTGTAAAGATCTTGGAGCTTTAATATGAGAGTATTGTTGATAATATTAGCTTTTGTGATGATTTAAATAGTTGTAATTTTTATGGAGGATATTTTGACTGTTTGTGAAAGAAAGATGAGAAAGCTCTGAGTTGTCTCTGGATGCAAAAGAGGATGGCCTGGACGATAAAGGGTCTGTAAAATAAAACATACAAAGAGCGGTTGCAGGAACTGAGCATGGCCAGTCTGGTGAAGAGAAGGACCAGGGGTGACATGATAGCAGTGTTCCAATACTTGAGGGGATGCCACAGAGAGGAAGGAGTCAGGCTGTTCTCTTTGGTACCAGAAAGCCAAAGAAGGAATAACAGATGGAAGTTGACCAAGGAGAGATTCAAGTGGAAATGAGGAGGAACTTTCTGACGGTGAGAGCGATCAGGTTGTGAGAACTCCAATACTTGAGACTTTCAAGAGGAGACTGGACTGCCATTTGTCTGAAATGGTGCATGGACTCCTGCTTGAGCAAGGGGCTGAACTAGATGACCTCCAAGGTCCCTTCCAAGTCTAATAATAAATGTTAAAATCTCCCCTTTTACAGGCTTGAGCTTGGCGGTAACGGAAACCATGTTTGTTTTGGAAAACGTCACCATTTCCTTGAAATGGCTGCTCTCACCATACACTGGAAACCTCTCCTGCATAATCAGCACTGGGGATGGAATCACGGTGGATCCCTACTACCCTCCAAGGTGAGAGGAAGATTGGGGAGAAAATGAGGCAGAGGCTTTGTTAATGTATGAGCAGAGTAATCCTTGTTTACCAAGGTTGTGCACACACAGAAACGTTTAGATTAAGATTAGTTGTGAATAACTACTCAGGCACAGACAGGTATACTAACTTGAATTAAAGTTTACTTTGAGAAATAACATATTCAGATAAACAGTCTAAAGTCGTACACATAATAAGTCAGAATAACAATCCAAATATTGCCAAGTACAGTCTTTCTTACCAGTTGTCTTTGTCATAATCAGTAAACAAAGTTATCAAGCCTAAACACATTTTAGCTATACAGTAATACATACCGTAGCTAAATACAGAGAGATTGCAGAGCTAACCTAACAGTGAGTAGCCATTAACAGTGAGCAGCCAGGCAAAAAGAAACAGATAGGGTGACTCAGAGAAATAAGCTATAAACTCTAGCTCCCTCTTGTGGCAGTCTGCAACACCTGCAGCTAATATATTGTCAACCCAACGATTATGGGCAGAGTCCTAACAGGCTTTCAAGAGACTGCAGTTGCATCTAAGAGTTAGCAAGATTCAAGAGTGGGCTTTGCCAGACTTACGACTTCCGGATATGTTTTGATAACCATCCGTTTCTTCCCCACCAATGCACCACCATGACCCACATTAAAAAGGACAGAGCTTTGAAGACAGAGTCACAGTCACTGTCTTAACCTTTTGACCCTTAAAGGTAAAGGTTCCCCTTGCACATATGTGCTAGTCATTCCCGACTCTAGGGAGCAGTGCTCATTTCCGTTTCTAAGCCGTAGCACCAGCACTGTCCAAAGACCTCTCCATGCTGATGTGGCCAGCAAGACTAAACACTGAAAGCACCAGGAACACTGTTACCTTCCCACCAAGGTGGTCCCTATTTTCCTACTTGCATTTTTACATGTTTTCGAACTGCTAAGTTGGCAGAAGCTGGGACAAATAACAGGAGCTCACTCCATTACTCAGTTTGCGGGATTCAAACCGCCGAACTGTTGACCTTTCTGATTGACAAGCTCAGCATCTTAGACACTGAGATACCATGTCCTCATTTTGACCCCTAACTCATCCCTAAATGTAATTTCCTCTGCGAAGGGATGCTTGGCCAATTTGTACCTACAACCAATATCTTACACTTTTTCAGTGCCTTGCTGTAGATCTGGTGATCGTGGTTTGGTATGTACAAAGGAGGTGGATTTCCAGGAGTGAGAAGTGCATTCAAGAGAATAATAGGCAACACAGTCCAGATGTTACTTGTGACAGAAAGAGGGCGAAGACAGCCTCTCCTTCATAGTTCTTAGAATATATTGTAGATGCAGATGGGAGAACCTTCAGGCTGGCAAGAGTTTGTCTATAGGTGTCAAGCAATAAAGATCTCCACTTGGAAGAATTACCAAGTGTTATATTTGGTTTGGGGCTTGACAGATCTGCCGATAATTTGTCCTCGTTTTGTGTTTACAGCCTGCATAGCAATGTGACTCATTGCTACACCACACCGGGCGAGTTCACTGTTTTTGTGGAGTGTACTACTAGTGAGTGGCACGTGACTGCTCAAAAACTCGTCACTGTTCAAGATAAAATGGACAAGCTCACCGTGACTGGGTGCTTCAGCAAATATGAAGTGGGGAACAGCTCTTATTGCAGGACCCTTTACGAGGAAACCTTGTGGATCCAAGTAGAACTTGATGGAGGTTAGTGCAGTCTCTCTACTCTCTTCCAGTAGCCATTCAAACCAGGGGTGGGTTCCTCCCAGTTCGGACCAGATCGCCTGGACCATTAGCGACCCACTAGTGACGTGAAGGTGGCATCGCAGATCCGGTTCTGTCTGTGCCAGTCCATGCACACCACCATCTTTTTTTCATACTTTTTGGTGATTTTTGGGGGGGGTGATTGGATAAGCACAGCTGTGTTTTGGGCTGAAACTATCTACTGAGTATGCACGAAAGTGAATTTTCAAAAAGGGACGTGCGTGATGCGAACCAGGGGTGAAGGTAAGTGGAATCCACCCCTGATTCAAACAGGACATCTTCCCTGCGCATAGGGTGGAGCTCTGCTAATCTGAACTATTCCTTAAACTATCCAAATCTTTTTCCATGGACAAAAATATCCTCCAAGAAAAAGTGTATAATTCAGAAATCAGGGCCAAATCTATCAATAGGGAAAATCGGACAGATTGTCTCCAGCAGTACATTGTGAAAGCAAGAGAATAAATTACTAGCTAGGTTTATTCATAAATCGGAAGGAGGAACAGGCATTTTGGGGGTTTGGCCACCGGCAACAACTTTTATTATTAAGATATTTTTAAAAATCTGGTGACAAATATAAAAGTCGGTTTGTGCATGTTTGTTTTTTGTATGTATCAGCTTTCTGCAGGGAAAAGAGGCAAATGGGTCCTTTTGCATGTGCATGTCCCAGGGGATGTGAACATGCACGAGATTTGCACGAAAATGGAGGATAGGCAGGCTGTGCATGGCCTTCCTGAGCTCCGTTTTTACTGGCAGAAGACTGCAGGAGGCCATAATGGAGCCTGGGAATTGGAGTGTCAATGAGTGCCATCACTCTGGCTATGTTGCAAGTTTGTCTTGAGCCAGCATGGCTATCGTCAGTCCATCCATCTAAGTGCATTTAATTAATTAAATAATAATAATAATAATAATAATAATAATAATAATTTGTTGTAACTCATACCATCCTTAGGCCATTTTTATTTTTTCAGGGACTGGAGTAACCTACACTGTATTAAGTAATAACAAGACTGTGATGGAGACCAGCACAAAAATAGGAACTATCCCTCATAATCTGACTTTGGATGGGGTCCTTCAACGGCTGATTGGCCCTGGCGTCCATTCCCTTGAAATAGTTGCTACCAGCAACACCACAGATTCAGAGCTCGTAGAAATCCTGACTGTTCATTTAGTGGAGGCGATTTCTGGGCTCCAAGCCATGTTAACCTCCGACTCCTTGGAATTAGGAGAAGACCTAGAAATCAAAGTCTCTGTACGTCGGGGCACCCCTGAAAAAGTGAGGTTTGAAGTGACGGGGATGAATGAAACATTTTCCCACCTGAAAGACTTTGTTGAAGGAAAGTCTGAAATTTATACAATCCCAGTGAATTCCGAAGGTATGGTAATGCGAAGATTCTAATTATCTATATCTAGCTTGTTTATATGCTATCTTTCCTCCAAGTACAGCTGAGTTCAGAAGACCATCTCTCGGCTGTGGCGAGGGGGGCGTTCGCACGGGTATGCGTGGTGCGCCAGTTGCGGCCCTATTTGGACAGGGAGTCACTTCTCACAGTCACTCATGCCTGTATCACCTTGAGGTTTGACTACTGCAATGCTCTCTATATGGTGCTGCCTTTGAAGTGTGTTCGGAGACTGCAAATTGTGCAAAATGCAGCTGCGCGAGCCATTGTGGGGCTTCCAAGGTCTGCCCACATTTCAACATCACTCCATGAGTTACATTGCTTGCCGATTGGTTTCCGGGCACAATTCAAAGTGTTGGTCATGACCTATAAAGCCCTACATGGCATAGGACTTCATTACCTACAGGACTGTCTTCTGCCTCATGCATCCCAGCAGCTGATTAGATCCCACAGAGTCGGCCTTTTCCAGGTCCCGTCGACCAGACAATGTCATCTGGCGGGATCTAGGGGAAGAGCCTTCTCTGTGGCGGTCCCAGCCCTTTAGAATAAACTCCGCCCCCTCCCTCCTGGTCTCCTGCAAAGCTCTGAAGATCTATCTTTACCAGTGGGTATGGGGGCTGTGAGTGCTACGATTGGCTCCGGCTGATGCTGTGAGTGATTGGATTGGATGAATGTGGTGATTGTGTAGGATAGATGGGGTTTTTAAGGATTTTTTAGCTTTATAATATTTTTTAAATTAGATTTCTAACACTGCATTGAATTTATTATGTTGTAAGCTGCCCTGAGTCGGTTGAGAAGGGCGGCATAGAAGTCTAATAAGTAAGTAAGTAAGTAAGTAAGTAAGTAAGTAAGTAAGTAAGTAAGTAAGTAAGTAAGTAAGTAAGTAAGTAAGTAAGTAAGTTAAGTAAGTATTAACCTAAGGAAGGCACGAAACGCAATACTCCCAATCTTTCTGTCTGAAAGTTAGATCTAGCAGTGAGGATATTTCATGAATGAAGGCTAAACTAGGTTTCTCCATTTCTAAACCCAAACCCATAAATAATGTACACAAAGATGGAATGGATTAAGTGAAGGTTAGGATTAAAAAAGGAAGCAAACACCAAAGTATTTAAATCAAAACATGAAAATCTCATTTTGTTGGGCATATCCAACTAATCAGCATTTCACCAGATTTACAGTATTTTCAGGCAAAAATAAGACTCCTGGCTTGGCATTGTTGGCTAACTGCCAAAACTCACACTTGGCAAATAGGACCTTACCAAATGTTAATGTTTTTGAGCTTTGTTAATGCTTCTCTTTTGTTTTGCTGATTGATGAATGATGTGATTGAACTGAAAAGAAGAAGCAGAAAGTATCAGGAATTCAGCAATGACAGGAGGAAAAAGGTGGTTTGCTGAGAATGGAGAGTAAAGGTTGCCCAAAATATCCATTCTTCTTGGTTGTCAAATCATCAGTATTGGGAATGAAGAGTTCATTCATACAAGTTCTTCCAAACCATATTAGAATCTCAAACTTTTGCTGTCAGATTAAACTTCTTATTCATCAGGCTTTCCTTGCCTGGCCATTGTCTCTGCCACCCATCCTCTCTAGTTTTCTGAAATGCCAAGACCTTCTACCCAGCCAAGCTCACCTATGATCATTCAAGATTTGTTTTTAATTGTGACTCTGTTTCGGTTTTTCTATTTCATATTGGGTTTCTTTGTTTTTGCCATGTGCTCTCCGCAGGTACTTTCCTGGTCAAAGCGTTTGTGATGAATGCCTTCTCGAACATGAGTGTTGATGTTGGAAATGTCACAGTGTCTAACAGTTCTCACGAAAAAGGTAATAAACAGGACCTTGGTTGTATGGTGCAGGAAATGAACTCACGAATGAAAGCAAAATACAGTGGTACCTCGTGATACGAACCCCTCATCATACGAACTTTTCGAGATACGAACCCAGGGTTCGGAATTTTTTTGCCTCTTCTTACAAACCTTTTTCACCTTACGAACCTGCCAAGCCACCACTGAGATGCCCCGCCTCCGTTGCAAGCCAAGCACAGGTTTTTGCGATCCTGGGATCCCCTGAGGCTCCCCTCCATGGGAAACCCCACCTCCTGACTTCCGCATTTTTGCAATGCTGTAGGGAAATCCCAGGAGGGGAATCCCAGGATCGCAAAAATGGGCGCTCTGCTGGGCAGAGTAGGGGGGACAAAAACAGGAAGAAAAGACTCATGGAGCTCAAGGGAGGAGAAAGGTGTGGGGGAGATGAGCAGAGTGGGGTGGGCAAAAACGGGAGGCAGGGACTCATGGAGCTCAAGGAAGGCTCTTTTCACCTTGCTTCGTTGGGACTCCCTCCCCCCACTCCGTTCCCCTCAGCTTTGTCTGGCCACCGCTTTTTTTTTAAAGCCTTAATTTTGGATTCTCCTAATGGGAAACATTGTTTCATCTTACGAATTTTTCACCTTATGAACTTCCTCCCGGAACCAATTAAGTTCGTAAGACGAGGTATTACTGTATATGTGTTCTAGGATAAGGTTGCAGGATCCAATCTGGGTCAGTCACTGCAACAAGAGGTTTAGTCTGAGTTTAACAAAGCAATGTGAACTTTCATGATCAACTTCAGTGGATTGATTGCTGTTATATATACTGTTCTGTGATCCCAAGACCAGTGATGAAAAAATGTTCAAGGCAAAAGAAGTCCAGATTTAGCAACGGTGGAACCAAAACTCTTCTAAATGAAACCTCTCTTCCTTTTTAACTTATGCCAAGCTAGTCTTTCTAGAAACCATTTATAGTCATGGTTCATATAGAGAGAAACATCCATGTTTTGCAGAGAGAAATTCAAGCCTATCTTGAATTGAAATGAAGTTTAAATCTTCTATTGTGTTTTTTGGCCTTAACAGATCCTGTGGCAAAGGAAGAACAACCCAGACTTGTGAGTACTGGAAAAATGTGGAGGAAAAGGAAGTGTATAAAATAGTGGAGAGAGGGAATTGATTGCTGAGAAATTTATCTTAGCAATGTTTCAATAATGATATTTGATGCTATTTCAATGATGCTATTTTAGACAAACTAATCATGCAGTAGACAGTATAATATTGCAAGTGTTAACTCTAACCCAGTGTTTCCCAATTTTGGCAAATTTAAGATGTGTGGACATTACCTCCCAGAATTCCCCAGCCAGCCTGCTGCCTGGGGAATTCTGGGAGTTAGTCTACAAGTCTTAAAATTGCCAAGTTTGGAAACTCCTGCAAAAACCTATTGAAATTATTTGTAGACATCTACATTTAAAAAAAAAAATGCAATGGATCCGAATCCTTCAGATGATTTAAATCAGATATGTAGTCCTGTATTCTCTACTGGTTTATTTAGAAAAAACGTAATCCAATTTATCCAAACGTATTCCTCTATGAGACACCGCCTTTTACCGCACGAATCTCAGCAGCCGATAAGGTCCCACAGAGTTGGCCTTCTCCAGGTCCCGTCGACTAAACAATGTCGTTTGGTGGGCCCCAGGGAAGAGCCTTCTCTGTGGCGGCCCCGGCCCTCTGGAATCAACTCCCCCCCAGAGATTAGAACTGCCCCCACCCTCCTTGTCTTTCGCAAATTACTTAACAAATTACTTAGATTCCAGTTGCCTCTTGAAAAAGCACCTTTGGGACCACTTGTTAGTCATTTAAAAACAGTTCAATCCCGGCTGCAAAAGAAATGTTATTATTTGTAAAGCTATGCTACTTACGTTATTTGGTTATGCCTGTTAAGTAAGGAAGTTTGGAAGCATCTATCTACTGCCACAGATAAAATACTTTGCAGAGATATGTTTATGCCTAATTTGTCCCATTTCTGTGCTTCAGGATCATAAGGGGAAAAATAGGATATACATTTCACCCAGCCGCCATGCCGGTGTCTTTGCAACAGTTATCTTGGGTTGGCCTGAGACTGACAGCAACAACTCACTCTATACTTGGTCTTGTGGTAAGTGCATGTCTCTCAGTGTGCTTCCCTATCTCAGGCAAGATACTTTTAATGTAGCCTTACAATCAGGGGTGGGTTCTAGCTTACCTTGCTGCCAGTTCGCTTCCTCTTATGCCTCAAGAACATGCACGTGCTTTTCGCATGTGTGCGCATGCGCAGTGCCAAAAAAATTTAATAATAATAATTTTAAAAAGCCAAAAACAAGATGGCGACCCCATGCACAATGCCAGAAACTCATCTTCTGTGCATGCTCAGAAGAAGAATATATATATATATATATATATATTTAAAAATTAATTTAGGTAGAAAAGTGGAGATCTGTAATGAGCTGAGCATGAAGCTCTGGGAAGTGGAACAGGAAGTAGAACTCTGGGAAGTATGATGCTTTACCGTTTTTGCAGGTAGAACGTTCCGAATCTTGAAAGGAGAAATGAAACAGCAACATCCAATAGGGACCAATCTTTTATTTGCTTACACTTAATGGACAGAAGTGTGCCAGACTAAAGCTATAAGTTTCTAAGCTGCTAGACACATCCGATGAGATTCTAGGGCAGTGATGGCAAACCATTTTTCCCTCAGGTGCCCATAACCATAATTCAATGCCTCCCATGTGCCCCACCCCCTGCGATATGCGTGTGACTTCCTCCAGGCTGCCCTGCCCCCTGTGCATGCGTATATGACCCCCCTCTCCCATTTCCCAACTTTCCCAAGCGTCAGAGTCCTTCCTGGAGCCTGGGGAGGGCAAAAACACCCTGCCCTGTCCCCTTGGAGGCCCTCCGGAGGCCAAAAATGCCCTCCAAGAGCGTCCCCACAAATCAAAAATCAGTTAGTTGGAGCTAAGCTAAGGCAACAGATATGGCTCCACATACTATTTGTGGGACATGTACCATAGGTTCGCCATCACGGTTCGCGGATATGATTACCTTGAACTTCTTCTTTCGTTCCATATCCAGCACTCTCTTAATCCTAGTCTCCTTTTGGGACAGCATTTTGTTGTCAAAAAAGTCTCCCTCTGCTTCTATAGGTGCACATTCCATCACAATTGTGTTTTTTTAAACACATACAAAATAATGACTTCAACTCTGAAATAACTCAAGATGCTCAGGGCCGGTGTGGATTCCCATTCCCACTGCTACCGGTGTGCTGCATGCGCAGCTTTGCTTCTCCTGCATGCGCAGCTTTGCTTCTCCTGCATGCGCATCCCAGTGTGTTTTTGTTTCTGCGCATGCGCAGGAAGCAAAATCTTGCGAGGGGATGCATAGGTGAGATTTTGCCGATTTTTTTGCTTCTGTGCATGTGCAGAAACAAAAAATCACCGAAATCTCACGCACGGGCGTGTCCCTCCATGACATTTTTGCTTCCTGCACATGCGCAGAAGCAAAAACATGCTGGGACGCATGCACGCACACACAGGAGAAATGAAGCTGCATACGTGGCACAACTTTCGCTAACGGTGCAGCGTCCTTATCTATACCGTTAGCAACCCAGTACTGCTCAGGGCCATAATGATTGTCCTGATTCTGGGGTAGGTGAGAAAGTGCAGGTAACTTGGCTGAAAAACTCCCTTTGCAGGGTTCTGCTGGCCTCAGTGGGAGGAATGTGTGCAGCAACAATCTATCGACACTGAACAAAGAGAGATCCGGATACCCCCCAGCTGCCTGCCTCCTCCCAGCTCTGCAGTGACAGTGAAGGTTGTGGTGAAAACCCCCGAGAGAGAGGAGAAGCAGGATGAACAATGTTTGTACGTCACAGCGAAACAAGATCTGAACCTGAGGATCAGGTGTGGCAACCTTGCATTCTTGTTCTTTAAGATGGATGGGGAGAAACCGCTTTAGAAAGTTAATCAGTTTGATGTTATTAAAAAAAAAGATCCACCTTTCTAGTCCCACAATTATTGTTGTGAATTCAGGCCCTGATATTCATGAATTATGATTTCTCCCTTTCACTTCACAAATCTCTCCAAGGATCATTATTTATTTGCTGATCTGTTGAACATGATCTAAATGTTATACTGAAAGATATGGCTGATGTGCCAATCTAGTATAGAGCATACCTTATTGTCCTATTATTATTGTTGTTGTTGTTGTTTTATTGTTATTGTTATTGTTGTTGTTGTTTTGTTGTTTTTATTTCATTTTACTACTTTACTTTACTACTTTATTTTATTTGATTATATTATATTATATTCTAGTTTATTATGTTATTGTTTTATTTATATCATATCATATTATATTATGTTATAGTGTATTGTATTGTATTATATTATATTATAGTTTATTATAACTTATTATAATTTATCATAGCTTATTATAATTTATCATAGCTTATTATATTTTATTATTTTATTTTATTATTCTTTTTATTTTATTTTTTACTTTATTTTATTCAATCAATTAATTTCAAATGCCTCTCAACTCAAGCAAGTATCTGGATGGCTTATTATTCAACACACCATAGTTATGAAAAATTATAGAGGAACAAGGTGTCTAAATCAATGTTTGAATTGAGTGTGGTTTTTGACTGTCAAATAATTATTGTAGCAGTGAGTTAAAATGCCTTTGTATTAAGGATGGTGTGAATCTCTCTCTGAACGGATGTTGCAATATTTATTGATTTATTTACTGAATTTTTATGCCATCCATCTCATTATCGAGTGACCCAGCATATTGATTAGCATTCTCTGATGCTATGTGTCCAGACTATTAACGCACAAGCTCCAATATTTTTTCTTGTATGTCTATTAAACCAAACCATATTTAGCTTGTGAACCACTAAAAGTTAGTTATATTGAAGAATTGAATTTCTATGCTTCTAAGAGAGATCAGTTATATGCTACCTCTGGGAAAACAGCAGAAAAAGAGATTGAAAACCTAGCTGTCATCTTGTGCCATTTTGGTAGGATCAGTTAATTTTCTCAGCAGGCACTTTTTTGTAGTTTACTAAATGCCATTTTCTTTGTCTCCTCCTAGCTGTGAGAAGAATTGCAATCCTGTGAATGTCAGTGAAGATGTTACGCTTAGAGTCTCAATGGGGGAAGATGCAGAATCTGTACTTTATAAGTGGTATTTAGACCACACCTTTGAAAGAAAGGTAAGACTATGATGACCACCTCAGAAACTCCATATGTTGCTATACACTCTTGAAAAAGAATCTTTTGTAGAGAATAACCTTCCTTTGAGAACAAACAATGTCCAAGAGATATGGACATATCGAATGACCAAAGAAGGTTTATAAGGAATTACACTGTATAACTTTTTCAAGGAGCAGATTCCAGTTCTTCACTTCTAGTAAATTCACAATGTGTGACCATGAGTTCAAAGATAGAACTAAATTCTACCTAGAATATAATTCTTTATTGGCCAAATGGGATTGGACACACAATGAATTAAGAACTAAGAACATAGAACTAAGCATAAATTTGATAACAGTGAAAGTGTTAATCAATGGAACAGCTTGCCTCCAGAAGTTGTGGGTGATCCACCACCGGAGGTTTTCAAGAAGAGTTTGGGGCATGGTATTGGACAAATGATGACAAGCCTATGGCACATGTGCCATAGGTGGCATGCAGAGCTATATCAGAGGGCACACAAGGCTTTGCCCACGCTCCAGCGTGCATGCATGCGATAGACAGCTGATTTTCAGCCTTGGTGAAGGCTGGTTCAACTCCTGGATGCTTCAGCAAAGCTTCTCTGAAACCCTGCAGTGCAAAAAATACCCAACAGGCAAACTGGAAGTATCGAAAAACGGACTTCCAGTTTGCCCGTTGTGCTGTTTTTCACACTCCGGTGGTTCAGGAAGCTTCTCTGAAGGCATTAAAGTGTTTATTGGTAAAAATATACTATTTAATTATTTCCTATTTTAAAAGTAATTAAGGATCATACTAAGGTACTAGAGAAGAAAGGACAATAAAAAAAAGGTTAAGTATTCAATAAATGGTGCATCAACTTACTACTGTGTACCCCTCCCCCCTTGAGGACAGCAGCCCATTACTGTACATGACCCAAACAAATGCTGCTTATGTTCTTTTCAAAAAATATTTAAGAAGGAAGAGTTTAATTTCACCATTTGTGGAGGAGATAGATAATCGTACCTAGTAGACTTCTCATGTTTGGAAGGGATGGTGGCCACTAAAAAAAATTGGATATTTTTTAATTCCTATTTTTCTTTTACTTTTCTTTGATTTCCTTCCTCAGTCTAAGCTGCTTCCTCCAGGATGCAACTTAAATGGTTTCCCACAAAGCTCGCTCACTTTTCTTCAGAACGATACTGAAGTTCTTCTCCTGAACAGCTCCTTCCTGCAATCACATGGTGAAGCCTTTCAAATCAAAGCAACAGGTAATGGCCACTAAAATTTGGATATTTTGTTTGAAGTAATTTATTGCCTGATTTAGTGGTTTTTTTTAAAAAATTGCAGTTTTTAGTGTTACGCTGATAATTATTAATTGTTATGTTAATGGCTTGATTTGGACATAGAAACATAGAAACATAGAAGTCTGATGGCAGAAAAAGACCTCATGGTCCATCTAGTCTGCCCTTATACTATTTTCTGTATTTTATCTTAGGATGGATATATGTTTATCCCAGGCATGTTTAAATTCAGTTACTGTGGATTTATCTACCACGTCTGCTGGAAGTTTGTTCCAAGAATCTACTACTCTTTCAGTAAAATAATATTTTCTCATGTTGCTTTTGATCTTTCCCCCAACTAACTTCAGATTGTGTCCCCTTGTTCTTGTGTTCACTTTCCTATTAAAAACACTTCCCTCCTGGACCTTATTTAACCTTTTAACATATTTAAATGTTTCGATCATGTCCCCCCTTTTTCTTCTGTCCTCCAGACTATACAGATTGAGTTCATTAAGTCTTTCCTGATATGTTTTATGCTTAAGAGCTTCCACCATTATTGTAGCCCGTCTTTGGACCCGTTCAATTTTGTCAATATCTTTTTGTAGGTGAGGTCTCCAGAACTGAACACAGTATTCCAAATGTGGTCTCACATGAATAGAGTACAGTAGAGTAGAGTAGAGCAGAGCAAAGCAGAGCAGAACAGAATAGAATTCTTTATTGCTCAAATGTGATTGGACGCACAAGGAATTTTTCTTTGGTGCATGTGCTCTCAGTGTACCTAAAAGAAAATATCCAATTCTTAACAAAAATTGATTTCTTTTCTGCTAACTTGGAGAATACTTTTTAAAAGTACTTTCAAGTCTCAAATTCCTTTTTCAAAAAGTTGACACCGACTTTTTTAGTAGATTTATGTTAACACCATAAACCCCGCAATTCAGCTAAAAACAGGCCATAGCATATTAAATCAATACATTTTCTATTCTGTCCTAACCAATAACACGCAAAAAAGATTGAAAAAGGAACTGCAGATGGAATAGCAACAGGAATAAAATAACCTGTTCTTTAGCAAAGAAACATGCAAAGTACCGTATTTGATTTTAAAAGATTTAGCGCCTATTCCTTATAACGCACTTCACGGTAAACCAATTTATGACCGCTTTTTGTTCCCAAAATGTCCAGCTGTGAGTGGGAACAAGTATGGAGAAGAAACCTACATTGTCAGCTCGGTGCCTCCTCCAGTAGCTCCAGAATGTTCCGTGTCTCCTCCTCAAGGATCCGTGCTCACCAGCTTCTCCATCTCCTGCCAGCCTTCTTGCCTACTGGGCCAATGCCCTCCAGCCCAGATGTCTTCATTCACATATTGCTTCTACCTGGAACCAAGTGAGAATCAGTGATTAGGTTGAGAATATAAGTGAGAATCAGTGATTGAGTTGATACCCTCGAGGTCCTTCTTTAACTAACAGATGGTAATGGAATGTAGCAGTGAAGGGCTACTCATCTTTGGCACTACCGGTGTGCCCTCTGAGGCCGTGGCAGGTGCGGGAGCATCTAGCGGGCATGCGTGCACCCATTAGCATGAGATTCAGATTCTGTGCATGCACAGCAAGCAAAATATTTTGTGAGGACATGTGTGTGTGAGATTTTGGTGATTTTTGTCAATATTTTTGCTTCTGCGCATGCGCCGAAAAAAATCACCAAAAATTTGTTTGTGCAAGTGTCCTCATGCAAGATTTCGATTGCTGTGCATGCACAGAAGTAAAATCTCATGCGGGGGAATGTGTGCACATTTGGGACATGCAGCTATGCACGCAGCTCCCATTTTTCCAACTGGAGCTGCACATCGGTTTGCGTGACCTGCAACTCATCACTGGATATAGTCTGGATTCCACAGAGGGAGGGGGGTGGATTCCAGAGGAACAAGAAACAGCAAAATTTAGATAATTTGTGTGGGAGGAAGAAAGTAAAGGCAGTTTCTCCCTCACAGTTCTCAGAGCATAGGTTTAATGATGCAAGTAGTCTGATTTAGTTTAGGAATATCTTGGTCTATAGGTGGGGAACAATAAAGGAAACTGCTTAGAACAGAAGTTGCCAGAACTTGGCAACTTTATGATTTGTGGACTTCAACTCCCAGAATTCTCCAGTCAGCTGTAGAATTCTGGGAGTTGAAGTCCACAAGTTTTAAAAGTCGCCATGTTTGAAGACTTCTGACTTAGAAGAACCTCAACATATATTTTTTTTGGTTTCTGGATCTTGACAAAGGCAGCACTAAGAGCTCTTCTACAACTACTGAATTATTTCTTTATCTCATATCCTGATGTTTTGGCCTGGGGTTGAGAATTCATGCTTTTGAAAGCCACAAGAACGTCACACTATTGCCTGTGGAATTCAAACATTTTCAACAGCCTAATATCTCATGGAGAATATTTTGATCATGCAATATTTTATCACTCTCTTGGGATATCTCATGATATCTCACCGTCACGAAAGCTTTCACAAATGCTTGCAAGTGAGATTGCACAATCTCACAAGAGTTCAGCCATATTTTCATGGTTGGGATTTGGTGTCCCCTCCTGGCTTAAAAGCATTATTGTTTAGTGCAATTGTGCAAATCAGCTTAGAAATTTGAAACATAATTAGAAATTTGAAACAAAATATCTTAGAACTATGTTGCCATTGGCAGGACCTTAGCATAGCTCATAAAATAATCTGCTATAATGTCCTTCCTATCAATGACTTTCTCAGCTTCAACCACAATACTTCAACCACAATACATGAGTACTTCAACCACAATGCATGAGTACTTTCTCAGCTTCAACCACAATACACAAGTACACAACAGATACAAACTCAAAGTGAACTGCTCCAAACTTGACTATAGAAAATACGACTTTAGCAACCAAGTGGTTAATTCCTGGAATTCACTACCTGACTCTGTGATTTCATCTCCTAACTCCCAAAACTTTAGCCTTAGACTGTCCACTGTTGACCTCTCCCGAATCCTAAGAGGTTAGTAAGGGGCGTGCATAAGCACACCAGTGTGCCTTCCATCCCTGTCCTAATGTGTCTATCTTATCAGTACCCATCTCATGTATATAAACAACGTTATATCTATGTATATTACCAATACGTACTTGACAAGACAAACAAACATAAATCCTGCAAAAGGCTCTAATTGGGAAGTGCTGTATGCTAACTGCTGTTTTCTTAGATGAATTAGTGACCTCTGTTTCCATTTAATGATCAAGCATTGAGACTAGCCAATAAATTATAATGTAAAGGCCATTTAAGAGCACATCCTCCTTTTTCATTTGGTGAGTCCAGTCTTCCACCTAAGTCCACTTCCTTCTTTCTTGTTCTTTTCAGATTCACTCCTTCACTGTGGCCAAGATCCAGCCCTACCCTTGGTCTACCTTCCTCTGGGAGAAGAAGACAATGACTTTATTCTACAGATTAAACTTTCCCTGACCAACAATTATGGCCATATTGTTTATTCAAATGCCACCGTCAGGGTGAGTGATGGTCTTGCTTAGCTTCCCAGCTTTTGGCTTCACGTCTATAGACTTTATCATCCAGGACAGAGAGAAATAAATGATCTGAACCAATTTTCTGGGTCTTCCCTCCCCTCACCATTGACACTTTCTTTTAACCTTCCTAATGCCTTCATGTTTACAAAATGAACCTTTTTTAAAAAAAAAAATAGCCATTCACCATTTAAACGTCAACGTTGTCAGTTCTTTTTCTTTTTGAATTGTAATTTTATTAAAAACTACAATTGCAATAATAAAAACAATACGAAGTAGAAAAATAAACAGAAAGTGCAGAAAAAAATGCAGAATGAAAAACAGAGAAGAAAGAAAAAAGAGAATGATAAAGAAAAATAATATGATAAAGAAAAAGATAGGATATAGGAAGAAAAGATCAGTTGCTGTGTTTGAAGAGGAGGTAATAAGTTAGTAAGTTTTACTAACTTCTTACCTCTTCTTCAAACACAGCAACTGATCTTTTCTTCCTATATCCGATCTTGTAACAAATCAGCATTAATTCTTCTACAGGCTCTGCTTTTAATTATCTCAGGAAATCAGCAATGCCTTCATGCCCAGAAAGTATATTGCATTACCTTGAGAAGCGTTCTTCAACAAAGATAGGAGGTTTATTTAATACAAGCAGTCCTTGTAACTGCCTCTTTTAACAACCATTCACAGTTACTGCCAGTTACTATCATGGTGTGATAACTAAATGAGGGATACCTATAAGACGTCATTGAATAAACTCACAATGGGTTTCATCTGCATACTGACTTAGATCAGAACCTCAGGAAGTACAGGTTAAACTTGAAAAAATAGAATATCATGCAAAAGTTCATTTATTTCAGTAATGCAACTTAAAAGGTGAAACTAATGTATGAAACTAATATATGCCCCCCCGGAAAGGGGCGGCATACAAGTCTAATAAATAATAATAATAATAATAATAATAATAATAATAATAATAATGAGAGTGACTCATTACATGCAAGGCAAGATAGTTCAAGCTGTGATTTGTCATGATTGTGATGATTGTGGGGTATAGCTCATGAAAATCCCAAATCCACCATCTCAGAAAATTACACTGCCAATCAGCTTAAATCTCTGTTGGGAGAACTGGTGCTCAGCTTATGGTTGGGGGTCACCACAACATGACAAATTGTATTAGGGGGTCACCACGGCATTAGAAAGGTTGAGAACCACTGCAATATGACATTCCTTAATAATTCTATACCTTGAGGAATATGCCTGGCTCGGAGTTTTGATTCTGTTGGGAACCCTGACAGACAACTTTGTCCCCCACCCCGCAAACCTTCTTGTTTTATCAGGTTCTACCTGAAGATATAAAGAGTGGGAACCAAACTTTCCAGGCCATGATTTTGGAAAAATCAAACAACATCCTAAAAGGAGAGAATAACAGCATGTCCCTCTTTCAGCTGTATAAGTCGGTTTCTTCTGTTCTGAACCTAGAAAAGGAAGAAGCCGCCTTTAATTCATCTCTGCAGACAGCTACGCGGAAAGAGGTTTGTCTTTTGAACTTCTCTCTCAAAACCATTTGCTCCAGTGTGCTTGAATTCGGAACCAATAGTTCAAAAAACAATATCGGTTCAGTTCAGCTATGGAAAGCAATTCCAGGGTCATAACGATTTGTTATTATATACTGGGAAGACCATGGAGTGAACTTCTTGTTAGTCGCGAAGTCATGTCCGACGCATCGCAACCCCATGAACCTTCCTGTCCTCTACCATCCCTTGGACCCCATTTAAGCTCAATGGAGTGAACTGAAATATCATATATACACCCAGCAGTTGTTGAGAAGTAGAAGAAAACAATAAGATGATTGTAAACAACTTTGTCACTACATATTTATTTATTTATTTATTTATTTATTTTATTTATTCAATTTTTATGCCACCCTTCTCCTTAGACTCAAGGCGGTTTACAACATGTTAGCAATAGCACTTTTTAACCGAGCCAGCATATTGCCCCCACAATCCGGGTCCTCATTTTACCCACCTTGGAAGGATGGAAGGCTGAGTCAACCTTGAACCGGTGATGAGATTTGAACCACTGACCTACAGATCTACAGTCAGCCAGCTTCAGTGGCCTGCAGTACAGCACTCTACCTGCTGCGCCACCCCGGCTCATCATATGATGGAACCTTTAACGTATTTACGCTATCCTTTAGAAACCTGGGGACCACAATCACACAAAAATTCATAGCAAGGGTGTGTGCTTGTGTTCTATTTTTATAGTTATAATGTACACTGAAGATGGCACTCAATTTCATTGTATGAAGCTGCAACAACAATAAACTAAACTAAGATGCAATGGAATGTCATGGACATGGTGACTGAGTGGCTAAGATGCTGAGCTTGTCGATCAGAAAATTTGGCAGTGTGTTGGTTCGAATCCCTAGCACTGCGTAATGGAGGGAGCTCCCGTTACTTGTCCCAGCTTCTGTCTACCTAACACATAGAAAAATAGGGACCACCTGGGAAGGTAATAGCGTTCTGTGCACCTTTGGTGTTTAGTCACGCCGGCCACATGGCCACAGAAACATCTTTGAAAAGTGCTGGCTCTTTAGCTTTGAAATGGAGATTAGCATTGCCCCCTAGAGTTGGGGAGAACTAGTATATATTTGTGAAGAGAACCTTTACCTTTAAGGTGCAATGACAATAAACTAAACTAAACTTTATTAAAATAACGCACAAAAACCATGACTTTGCTAAAGATCATTTTATATTAAGTACATTAAGGTAATGTATGTTAAGAAAAATGTAAACAAAAATGTGTCATTTTAGAGAGCATGTCTACATTGAGAAAACTATATTCAAAAAGGTAATATTCAGGGGGATGACAGTGAGAACAATTAATCAGTGGAATGTCTATAAAGATTCTCGGACATTTGGAATACCATGTTCACTTCTGAACACCTTACCTACAAAAAGACATTGATAAAACTGAACGGGTCCAAAGACGGGCTACAAAAATGGTGGGAGGTCTTAAGCATAAAACTTATCAGGAAAGACTTCATGAACTCAATCTGTGTAGTCTGGACTCTGGAGGACAGAAGGGAAATGGGGGACATGATTGAAACATTTAAATATGTTAAAGGGTTAAATAAGGTTCAGGGGAGAAGTGCTTTGAATAGGAAAGTGAACACAAGAACAAAGGGGCACAATCTGAGATTAGTTGGGGGAAAGATCAGAAGCAACGTGAGAAAATATTATTTTACTGAAAGAGTAGTAGATGCTTGGAACAAACTTCCAGCAGACGTGGTTGGTAAATCCACAGGAACTGAATTTAAACATGCCTGGGATAAACATAGACCATCCTAAGATAAAATACAGAAAACAGTGTAAGGACAGACTAGATGGACCATGAGGTCTTTTTCTGGCGTCAATCTTCTATGTTTCTATGTTTCTATCTAGGTCATAGTTATCTGAAAGGTGCTTTTTTCAAGATGCAACTGGCCTTTCTGGCCTTTCTTTGAAAGCTGAAGAAGCTTCTTGGATGGGAAGCGAAACATCTTCAAAGAAAAACCAGAAAGTCCAGTTGCCTCTTGAAAAAAAGCACCTTTGGGATAATCAGTGGAATGTTATTCTATGTTATTCTCTTTCTTTTACGGTCTCTCCTTGTCTTTCAAGCTTAGAGAGATAATGCTGACAACCCTTTCCGTGGTTAATGTCACATCAATGCAGACAGCCTTCAAAATGTCAGAGGTTCTCAAGGAAATCACATACAGAAGCGAAGAACTCTCTTCTTCTGCACAGGTGAGCAGGTAGCCCAGGAGATGGTGGTGAAATTCAAATATTTTTACTACCAGTTCTATGGGTGTGGCTTTGTGGGTGTGGCAGGGGAAGGATACTACAAAATGCCCATTCCCTCCCCACTCTAAGGCCAGCCAGAGACAGTATTGGCCGGTTCTCCGAATTACTCAAAATTTCTGCTACTGGTTCTCCAGGGCCTGAATTATTGTATTTTTTTGGAGAATAAGACACCCCTAGATTTTAAACAAGGAAAAAAGTATTCTGAATCAAATGGTGTAGGAATATATTATTATATATTATTTAATAAAATACTAGTGTAGAAGAATACTTTTTACAACCATATATACATTTTACAAACCAAACCTGACAGCTTTATGCAGAATTCCTCCTCTAGTCCACAGGTCTTAAACTTGTACCCCAATCCCTAACCCAGAGGTTTTCAAACTTAACAGCTTTATGCAGAATTCCTCCTCTAGTCCACGGGTCTTAAACTTGCACCCCAATCCCTAACCCAGAGGTTTTCAAACTTGACAGCTTTAAAATGACAGCATTTTTCTGAACTTCCGGCTTGTCTGTTTGTCTGTTTTTTCACCATCTCAGGCTTCAGTGAGGCCTGTGCACATGTGCAAAGATGGGTGGGATTGTGCGTATGCGCAGGGGCAGCACGGGGGGTGCACATGTCTGTGGGGAGGAAATGGGTGTGGGCATATGCGCGCATGCTAGCACACATACACACATCCCTTTGTCACATGAACCAAAAACGGTTGGCCATCACTGCTGTATAAGAATTTGAAGTATTAATGAGGGCTCCTTGGTGCTCTCTGAGATTGGTTGTTTTGCTGCAGATGTTTCATCATCATCATCATCATCATCATCATCATTTATTAGATTTGTATGCCACCCCTCTCCGGAGACTTTATGCAAACTGTTCTGCTTTGGGCCTGCCAGATTGGAATAAAGAAGCCCCCATGAGCAAAGGATTCAATTCAAACACTTTTATACTACTTTTATATAGTTAAAGATGCTTTGTACAGGAGCAGACTGTTCAGTTCATGTTGGCAGAGGCCCCATTCAAACTGGCCAAGAGATAACAAACCGCCCATCAGTGGAGCTGATTAGCACATTCTTCCTTGAGATAATGTCTGTAAATCATACACATACCCTTACAAATCTCCAGGTTTCTTTTCTTTCTCATTCATTGGCATCTCTACATGACTCTTAAAGGAGGCACGGCAGTTCTGGCACTTCGGATCTGAGTCCTCCACCATGACAAACTCCACACCCCTTTACCCAGAAATCTTCCTTTATATACTGTCTGGGTGTAGTCAACTGTTTTCTAGAGCTATACTGACTAGACTTTATTTCATAGACTCACTTTCTGAACTTTTCCCCATAAAGATATTCCTGCCTGCTTCTTGACCTTCTGACCTGGGTATCGAATAAGGGCTCCTGATCCCCAATGTCTTCCTCCTTCTTTGACTGAGACATTGCCATCCTGGGGTTTTTGCAGTCGCTGAAGGTTTCTCAGGTTCCAACTCTCCCTCACTCTCACTCTCTGACTCAGTTATAAAGAACACTGGCCTAGGGTACCAAGACGGACCCGGTTCATCTTCCTCAGAATCTATGACTAACTGACCTGCTCATGGACCACTCACAACGCAAGCTAGGTCATATTATCAGTGCTTTGGAGACCTCTCATCTCAACCCTGAGCTGCAAATATTCTCCTTTATTGAGAACTATTAGCAGTCAAAGCATATTGGCACTAGATAAGAGTTAATAGAATTCAAGGTGGGCTGGACTTAAGATCTCTTTCTAGGAGCTTCAAGAGACTTGAGACCAATGACATACTTGACCCCTCCCTCCGGCTCTGCCTGGTCATCTGCTACAGACCTCTTCCTCTTCTCTCTAGGTGGCAGCTAGTCAAACTCTGAAGAGCGTTAGCGAATCCTTACTGGTGGTAGACACTGAAGATAGAGAAGATCATCTAAAGCACAAGGAAGCTGCCAGCTACCTTTTCACTGCAGTGAGCAATGTCCTGGAAGCTACTGTGCAGAACGGAACAGATGAAGCCTCGGTCCCTGAGATGGCACAGGTGAGGGTGTGGTAAAGCAGGTGTGTTGCCTTGCATTGAGATGCCTCTGCAAAGCTTGTTGGTATCCTCGTTCACCATTTATGGTCCGAAGGGCATGTTCTGGATACTCTCATAAAATAGGGGCTTGTCTTTTCCCTAACCCAAACCCGAACCCGTAACCTTAACCTTAACACTAGCCTTAATATAAAGGACTCTTACAGAATCTAGTTTATTTATTCCGCCATAGAATTCAGTCTCGCAAGAACTCATAACTACAGTTGAAAACCTTCAGAGTGCTCTCCTTTTTGGGAAATTGCCCAACAGTGAGCCTTTGGTGCTAACAGCTCCTTCTGCAGCTATGTATATCAACAGGTAATCCATCTCAATTGTTTTCTATTTCTGTTTATGAAAGACATATTATATACCATGATAAAGATTTATATCTGGGCTGCAAACTTTCTTATGACCACTGGGGAAAAAAGGAGGGAGGGAGGGAGGGAGGGACGAAGGAAGGAATGATCCTAGTTTGTTTCATAAAGTACATTTCTGAGTTTATGCATTGTATAGACTCAAAAAAAACCTCATTTCATTTAGCATTTTTTATTTTCCTAGTAGTAGCTTTTCAGAATGATTTCCTAGAAATCATTTCCTAGAAATCATTAGTAACTAAGTAGTTGATGCATGGAACTGACTCTGTAGTATCATTTATTTATTTAATTGGATTTGTATGCCGTCCCTCTCTGAGGACTCATCAAACCCCCAAAACTTTACCCTTAGACTATGCACCGTTGACCTATCCCGATTCCTAAGAGGTCAGTAAGGGGCGTGCATAAATGCACCAGTGTGCCTTCCATCCCCTGTCCTAATGTTTCTTTTATTTTTCTTGTTACTAGTATCATGTATATGAATATTATTATATCTTTACATGCCTAATATGTACTTGACAAAACAAATAAACAAATAAATATTATACCTTATGCAATGATGCGGCTCCGTGGAAAATACCTGCTACATAAAAACTACACATTTTTTAAATCAGAACAAAAAAATGATTAAAAAAACTACAAAGTCAGCTGCAATGATTACAAAAATATTTTTTTGTAAACCTGTGTTATTGTTTTCTTATTGCTGCCAGTATATTTCCTATACGGTTTATACTGTATAATGATGCTGCAACGTGGAAACTATACCTGTTACAGAAAGACTATATATATATTTGAAATCAGAACAAGAACAGAGGAAACCATAAAGAAGAACATTTGGTCAACAGGTTTTAAAAACAGAACCACTGGCTCCATACATTGTTGTTGTTGTTGTTTTTGAAGAAATTTTATTGGTTTTCAAATATATTTTGAAAAAGACAAATAAATAACAATGAAAAGAAAAAAATTAATAATAAAAAAACAAACATCAATAACAGCAAAATAAATTATATTATCAGCAAACATTCAGTATTTCTGCATTTCTACATCGGATATTTCATTAAACCCTATAATAATATGCATATTAATTAATTAAATATTTGTATTATTTCATATAATCACAGAAAGCCTATTCAAAACATTCATATTTACATATTTATATTCTTTATTTTACTGATCTTTATATATCTTTTGTGATCTTTTTATTTGTTGCTTAACTCAATCCATCTGTGCCATTGTGCCCATATTTCATAATACTCAGAATCTTTTGGCCCCTTAATTCCATCCTCAGTTTGTTCATTTCGGAACAATTATATATTTTATTAATTACTGCTTTTTCTGAGGAGGTTTCTGTATTTTTCTAATATTGGGCGAAGGTAATTCTGGCTGCAGTCGTGCTACTGCAGAAGAAAATTTGGTCAACAGGTTTTAAAAACAGAACCACAGGTTGCACACATTGTTTCTTAACCTCATATTGTACTAAGCCATAAACTATGTCTTGCAAGCCACAAAAGCTAGCTTCAAACCTCACACTAAATCAGAACCATAGATATCTATAGCTTAGCATGTAATATTTCTAAAGCCATCCATCATTTTCTCTCCTTCAGGCAAGCTAACAGTTCCATCTAACCACATATCCAAAGAGAACTCTCCCCTTATTACCTCAGAAGCTGTCAGAATTAAAGGCCTTCAGAAACCTACCAGGTGGATGGAATCTTTCAGTGATGGCCCCCAGCAGGAAATTCAGTTGCTTTTAATATTGGTAAACCTCCTTGAAATCATTGATAAAGGTTGACACATAAAGGTTCCCAATATAACAATATAAAACAGTCCAGGCTAAGTCTGTGGGCCTCCATTTTAATTTCCCTCAGAGCTGCAGGGGGCTTTTCAGGTGGACCGTTAATAACACCTGTCACTGATTAGCTCCGCCCTGTGAAAGACAAAGCAGGCTTTTGGTTCTCCAAAGATTTAAAGGAACCTCCTGCTCACATATTCATGTATACCTGTGTTTCCCCGAAAATAAAAACAGGGTCTTATTTTCTTTTCACTTCCCAAATAAAAAACCAAACAAATGAAAAACAAAAACAACAACAAAAGAAATTATAATATCAGCAAACATTTAGTATTTCTGCATTGCTACATCAGATATTTCATTAAACCCTATAATAATATACATATTAATTAAATATTTGTATTATTTCATCTAATCACAGAATCCCTATTCAAATCATTCATATTTACATATTTATATTCTTTATTTTACTGATCTTTATATATCTTTTGTGATCTTTTTATTTCTGTTTCTTAACTCAATCCATCTGTGCCATTCTGCCCATATTTCATAATACTCAGAATCCTTTTGGCCACTTAATTCCATCCTCAGTTTGTTTATTTTGGAACAATTATATACTTTATTAATTACTGCTTTTTCTGATGAGGTTTCTGTATTTTTCTAACATTGGGCGAAGGTAATTCTGGCTGCAGTCTGGCTGCAGTCGTGATATTGCAGAAGAACATTTGGTCAACAGGTTTTAAAAAGAGAACCACTGATTGCATAGTTTTTTAACCTCACATTGTGCTAAACTAAGCTAAGCTTTTGCAAGCCACAAAAGCTGGTTTCATACATCACACTAAATCAGAACCATAGAAATCTATAGCTTAGCATGATGCATGTAATATTTCTATAGCCATCCCTGATTTTCACTCCTTCAGGCAAGCTAACAGTTCCAACTAACCACATATCCAAAGAAAACTCTCTCCTTATTACCTTCAGAAACCTACCAGGTGGATGGAATATTTCAATGATGGCCCCCAGCAGGAAATTCAGTTGCTTTTAATATTGATAAACCTCCTTAAAATCATTGATAAAGGTTGATACATAAAGGTTTCCAATATAACAATATAAAACAGTCCAGGCAAAGTCTGTGGGTGTCCATTTTAATTTCCTTCAGAGCTCTAGGGGGCTGTCCAGGTGGACCATTAATAACACCTGTCACTGATTAGCCCTGCCAGGTGAAAGGCAAAGCAGGCTTTTGGTTTTCCAAAGATTTAAAGGAACCTCCTGCTCACAGATTCATGTATACCCATGTTTCCCCGAAAATAAAAACAGGATCTTATTTTTTTGTCACCTCCCAAATAAGTGCTTGGCCTCATTTCGTGGAGGTCTTGTTACACTGGTCAACACAAAAAAACCATCAGCAAAAGTAATGTGTTTGTTTTATGGAGTTTGATGTGCTGATTCCAAAAACATGCTTAGTTTTGCTCTATCACATAAAGTGTCTGATGTAGAAGCATTTTTGTTATTACCTTATTTCTGATAGGTAGATTACTGTTTTCTTAAAGTCACCAGTATATTTCTTATACCTTATAATAATGATGCTGCTAGATGGAAACTATACCTGCTACAGAAAAACTATATACATTTTTGAAATCAGAACAAAAAAATGATTCAGAAAAGTACAAGGTCAACTTTACCATGAGACTATCCACTGTTGACCTTTCCTGATTCCTAAGAGGTCAGTAAGGGGCGTGCATAAGTGCACCAGCGTGCCTTCTGTCCCCTGTCCTAATGTTTCTCTTTTACTAGCATCATGTACATAAATATTGTTATATCTTTGTATACCACCAATACTTGACAAAACAAGCAAGCAAGCAAGCAAGCAAGCAAGCAAGCAAGCAAGCAAGCAAGCAAGCAAGCAAGCAAGCAAGCAAGCAAGCAAGCAAACAAACAAACAAACAAACAAACAAACACACAAACACACAAACACACAAATAAATAAACCCAGATCTTCTGTTTAGATGGAGATGCTAGGAACAAACCAAGATTTATTTAATACTTGTACTTTTTGCTCATCTCTGCTCTCATCGGATAGCCCTCTCCTCCCCTCCCCTCCCATCATTGCAGGATTTCCATTATAAACCATGGTTAATAAACAATGTCATATGGCGGGCCCCAGGGGAAGAACCTTCTCTGTGGTGGCCCCGACCCTCTGGAACCAACTCCCCCCCGGAGATTAGAATTGCCCCCACCCTCCTCGCCTTTTGTAAGCTCCTTAAAACCCACCTCTGCCGTCAGGCATGGGGGAACTGAGATATTCTTTCCCCCTAGGCCTTTACAATTTATGCATGGTATGTTTGTTTGTATGTATATTTGGTTTTATAAATAAGGGTTTTTTAATTGTTTTAGTATTAGTTTTAGTATTGGATTTACATGATGTTTTGTACTATTGTTGTTAGCCGCCCTGAGTCTACGGAGAGGGGCAGCATACAAATCCAATAAATAAATAAATGAATGAATGAATGAATGAATGAATGAATGAATGAATGAATAAATAAAAAATAAATAAACAAACAAACAAACAAAAAAATTATCCAGATCCCTACAATATATTAAGCAAAACCCAAAATCAAACAGCCACATTCTGTCCTACAAAGTTATTATGAACCCAGTTTCTCACTTGTTTCTTATTTCTCCTCTTAAGGGTGTATAAAAGAAGATCAAGGAGTCATTCCTCATAAAATTAAGCTCTGTAGTGACCCACGACCTAGAATCCGTGTGTTGCTTTTCTGCCTTGTCTTCTCACCTGTCTTGTTTTCTGACTCTTTTGTGTAAAGGTTGCAGACCGAGAATGTCAACAGCACGGCCATTAAAATCTCCAACTCCAGTTCTGCTGCTTTCACGCTCCCTTCTGCTTCTTCTCTCAGCATCTCGGGAGACAGCGATGAAACGGTGGACATTAGGGCAAGCGCGCACTTTTATTTGGGGTTTCCTTTTGCCCTTGGAATGGGTTTCCTTCTGGTCTGGAAATGTCTCTTTTTTAAAAAATCGGAATTTAAATGTTGAAATACCAGTGAGGGTCCATATGACCATCTCTTCTTCTTTTTAAAATTTAATTTATTTGACTTATATGCCGCCCAATCCTGTAGGTCTCCAGGCGGCTTACAGCAATAAAAATATGATGCAATTACAATAAAGTCAAATGTTAAAGAGTAAAAAAAAAAAGTAAAATCCCCCTTAAACTAACTGTTAAAAAAACAATAAAAGACTCTTAACTTAAGTAAACAATCATACACCCATATGTACCAAGTGAATCATACTTTGGTGCATTCAAATCAAGATGGACTTCAGAAAAAGTCTCTGCAGGTTTTCCTGGCAAGATTTCAGAAGTCATTTGCCATTGCATCTTTCCAAGGGCTGAGAGACAGGGACTGGCCCCTATCTGAAGAAATGTTGACCATTAAGTATCCCTTCTTGCAGATGGTGAGCTTCTCGGTGAATCCCTTTTCCTCAAGTGACTCACTTGATATCCAGGGAACCATTGGAGGCCTGACCCTCACCAGCCTAGATGGACTGGTCATTCCAGTGTATAACCTGTCAGAAGATATTGAGGTGATTTTTCTTCTCTGTGGGCTTTCCACCCTAAGGGCAGTGCAGTGCTTCTCAAATAGTATGGGGGGAAGGCCTGGAGGGGTGCAGAGCGATGCTAAGGGTCGTGTGTGACACTGGGGAACATGCACGGTCCCTCTCGATCGATTCCCCCAGATGGGGAGTGTTTTCCCAGTTGCACACTGCTCCGAGCGCAGAAAAGAAGGTGGATAGGCGGGGTGGAGCGGCTGTGTAGGTTCTTGTTGTTCTTACCGTGTTTCCCCAAAAATAAGACACTGTCTTATATTAATTTTTGCTCCAAAAGTTGTGCTACGTCTTATTTTCGGGGGGTGCCTTATATTTCTCAAATAAGACAAACTCACAGGCAGAAAAGCTGACACCCCCAAAGAAAGTGTACCGTACGATACACTGATTACGATACGGTACCTGTCAGTATGGCACCCACACACACAAACGACGGCACTTATATGGTACAACAGTATACTCCCGCTATTGCAGCTTCCGGCCACCAGAGGAACTACAGTCTACACACTGTAGTGGAGACTGTAATGGCGGTGAGACAGCAGCAGACTGTGTCTGCTGTACTGGATGGTACAAAGCGATGGAAGGGGCCAGCAGGGGACGCCACATTATTACGGTACCGCTATGAACAGCTTTGAATGGTACCATATGTTTTTCCACCGTACCGTATGTAAACTTGACTACGGTTATTTTCGGGGGGTGCCTTATATTAGCAAATTCTGCAAAACCTCTGACATGCCTTACTTTCGGGGTACGTCTTATTTTCGGGGAAACAGGGTAGTAGGTGCTGCGGTAGTCATGAACGGGGGGTGAACCTGCTGCTGGGCAAGGAGGTGCATCCTCTGCAGCCGGGCAACAGCTTCGAACGGCACTCTAAAGCCTCTTTCTCCACCATTCGCTGTGAGTGCCCGCGGCAGAGGCGGCACTTATGGGAAAATGGCACACACAGAAGCAAAAAACCTCGCCGGAACACGGGTGCACCTGCGTCTCCGTGCGCGATTTTGGTACCTGCAGGAGCACAGAAGTATAATTCCACTCAAACTCACGGTACCTCCAGAGTTGCAGAGGTGAGCCCAATTAGGCGTTCCGGCTAGCAGCCCACCACTGGTTAGTGCTATCCTTTCACATGTAACCGCTTGTCATCTATTTTTAAAGCTGTCAAGGTATGAATGGATTTCCAGAGCTAATAAGTTAACTTTAACCACAGATAAGGTTACCCAGGAGTCCTGCAACCCAAGAGGACAAGAATGTATTGAATCTGGGAAATTTCACAGCTGTCCAAGTCAACGTGACTTCAGCAGACTCATCTCTGGTGATTTACCTGGAGGTGGATCAAAATATTCCACTTATCCTTTATTTGGGCTATGATTATCTTCCCAACGAGACTGATCATGAACTGATGGCACATCTTCCTCACAACAGAAATACCCGAGGTAAAATAAAATGCTCTCAGAAGTTGCATATTTTTAAAGCTTTGTTGAGTAAGCCATAACGATTACCCATAGTCTACGAAGAGGGGCGGCATACAAATCTAATAATAATAATAATAATAATAATAATAATAATAATAATAATGGCTTGGATCAGACCTAGAACTACATCTTTAACTACATTATGACATTGTTTTGTAAACGAGTGTCAATTATTTTGTAATTATTGTGTGACCATAATGATAGTTAATGTAGAATCTGAATTTGTGAAAAACACACCTAACAAATATGTTGTTGTTGTTGTTGTTGTTGTTGTTGCTGTTGTTATTGTTTTGCGACTCAGATGAGGTATATTCCTGGGTGCTTCACTCAGAAGATCTGATCTTTGGAGAAGGATTGTATTATTTTGTAGTGAGACCAGACACAGAACTGGACTTCTTTGCTTCCAATGAAATGAACATCTCCATCACTTGCTTTGTGTCCCAATGTGTATTCTGGGATGAGCACCAAAAGAGTTGGAACAGCTATGGATGCCGTGTAAGTAGAGAGAAGTAGAAATATTGGAATACATATTGAAGATTTATTGCTACACTCTAACCACTGTGCCACTCTTCTCCTTTTCTGCTCCTGAGATTTTTCTTCTGTGTTGAACTATTAGCCTTTCCTAAAAACAATCCATGACCTTGGCCCAGATCCAACCCCTTTTTTTCCAGATGGGCACTTCACTTACCACACCGACAGATGTGGAAACAAAGACCTCAAACATCTACGTGAAGTCTGTGGCTATACAGATGTGCCAGAGATAGAGGTTTAAGATGACATCTCTTCCTTGGCTTCTAGGTTGGTCCCAAAACTACTCCTGAGGACACTCAGTGTCTCTGTAACCACTTGACCTTCTTTGGCAGCTCTTTCTTCGTCATGCCAAACACCATCGACGTCAGCAAAACTGTGGAGCTGTTTGCCACTTTTGTGGACAACCCTGTTGTGGTGACGACAGTAGGATGTATCTTCCTCATCTACTTTCTGGTTCTGATCTGGGCCAGAAGAAAAGACATCCAAGATGATGCCAAAGTAAGTTGTATGTAGGATCTGTCTGACTCCCCCCCCCCCATTGCAATACAAAGAGTTCTTTTTCTGCTTGTAAAAAGAGGCCAAGCCATTATGAAACCTACAAGGTGATACAATGGTTTATTTACTGACGAGACACGATCCCCGCTGGACGGGGGTCTCGACAACCCTGTGATGGTTCACTTTACGAGGCCCGATCCTGAAACCATTACTAGTGCTTACCAATGAAACACGGAGTCAATGGTCTGGGTAAAGTGACAAAGCTTTATTGTTTACAGGTGTGCTTTTTATACCCTTCATATGCAAATGAAGGGGTTTCAGCTAGTAATTTTCTATTGGCTAAATACAAGTCTAATTTCTGCTTGATATATTACTGAGCCAACTGTAGCAGCAGCCTTCACATAATCAATCAATATTTTAGAGGGGTCTGTACGCAGGGGACCCAATACACGTTGACAATCCGCATTGGCATTTTCAAAGGCTAGTTTAAGCGTGAGTTGTTTTCTTGCTTCCTCGTTATTAATTTCCCTGTTGATAGATTGTTGCAATCTCTCAACAAAATCCCCAAAACTTTCCCCATTATTTTGCACAATTTTTAAAAATGAGGAGGAGGTTTGATCTCCAAAGTTGCCTATTTTTGAAAATGCAGTCAAGGCGGCTTGGGCAGTGTAATCTAGGGTGGCTCGAGGAATAGCCATTTGTTGCTGCTGGGTCTGAAAATTCCCCACACCCCTCACATGGGCCTCGGGAACCCCATGTGTATTAGCTTTTTTTGCAGCTTCTTCCTTAAAAACTGCTTTCCACATCATGAATTGGGTCAGATTTAGCAGCGATTTTGCCAGGGTGACCCATTCCAGCGGCAAGAGTGAGTAACTTGTTCTTAAATTTCCCAATAAACCACATACATAGGGGGATCCCAGCCCATAATTTTGTACAGCATATTTTAGGTCCTTAATTAAAGAGAATGGTAGCGGGGTATATACCGGCGCTGCCCCGGCAAAATCCACAGGAAACGCTGACATGGTTTCTAAATCATCAATTGAAGTTGAGGGATCTTTTCTGGCTAGTTCTATTCCCGTCATTAACGCTCCCTTCTCTGTTTTAAGTGTGGTTACAGGGTATATGGTTTCTACCACCTCATTAGATCTATTCATCTTTTTAGCTTCTACTTCCTCATATTCAGGAGGTGCGCTAGGTTCCTTAAAGGCTTCTTTATGGCTATCAGTTGTTATAGTCTCCTCATCGTAATGAAGCCTTAGGGCTGTTAAAACAACTTTCCATGTTAATAAAATAGGTGGAGGAGCCCTTGGTTCTTTATGTAAATATTCACCTATTTTTGTCCATGCCTCAGTTTGTAATGTTCCTTTATGAGGATAACTTGGACATTCTTGCCAGATATATAATAATAATTTGGCCAATCCCTTTTTTGTGGGATATTGCCCTTTCTTTTTTAAATAAGTTTTATTAGCTTCAACTATCTGTCCTAATTCCCGAACATGAAGTTCCTGTTGCAAAGACAGCCTTACTCCCATACTTACGTATTTGTGCACTGGGTAAGAGATGGGAGGTTGAGTGCGCTGAGATGCGTGATCCAAGCGTTGCCCCCTCAGCGATGTCCTTAAGGCCAATCAGTCACCGTCTGGGGTCACCACTTGACGAGACGCGATCCCCGTTGGACGGGGGTCTCGACAACCCTGTGATGGTTCACTTTACGAGGCCCGATCCTGAAACCATTGCTAGTGCTTACCAATGAAACACGGAGTCAATGGTCTGGGTAAAGTGACAAAGCTTTATTGTTTACAGGTGTGCTTTTTATACCCTTCATATGCAAATGAAGGGGTTTCAGCTAGTAATTTTCTATTGGCTAAATACAAGTCTAATTTCTCCTAATATACGTTTCTTATAGGCTACAAATATAAGGTTTTTCAAATCTATAGGCTAATAATAAAACTTTTGAATACGCAAGTTATCATAGGCTATTTCTATATGCAAAAATAAGGCTTCTAGATACCTAACTGTTCATAGGCTATTTCTATTAAGCTTCTAATTGGTTATAAAAGGTATCATCTACAGCTTATGATAGGCTACTAAATTCTCACTTTATGCACCTATCGGTAGCTGAGCTGCCAGCCAATCACACCGTCAGTGTGTTATCTCGTGCCAGGAGCGCTGTTGAGGGTTTTTTCTTACTGTGTCCAAAGTTCATGGCCATTGTATGACTCACTGTCTCTGGGCAAATCTTCACCATGCTTTTTCAGATAACTGTCTCTGTGTATATCCTAAAGCATAGCTAATATTTGGCTTACACAATCCCTACAATTTACCATTCATGAAGTCTATGGAGAGTCTCATGAGTTATCCAGGTTCTTTTTTTCAATTCTGTAGATCTTGAACAGTGTACATTTTTTAAAAACCTGTCAACACTGATTTAGCAAGGAATCTATCCTTGTTTATTTACATGTCCGCAAATTAAAATTAACAGAGTTGGAAGAGACCTTGGAGGTCTTCTAGTCCCACCCCCTTGCTTGGTCAGCAAACTCAACACCACTTCAGGCAAATGGTTATCCAATCTCTTCTTAAAAACCTCCAGCATTCACAACCTCTGGAGGAAAGTTGTTCCACCGATTATGGCAATTATTCTAACTATCCTTTTTCTATTCATCATCTCCTGGTTGTTCCTGAAGTTGCATTACTTCTCTCTAGGTGAAGATAACCCTCCTGGAAGACAATGATCCTTTTGCTCAATATCGTTATCTAGTGACAGTTTATACCGGACATCGCCGAGGTGCAGCTACGACCTCTAAGGTAGCAATGAAGTCCCAGATCTTGTGGTTTAAAAGAGCCACAGCACTTATTTTACCCTGAGTCTAAATAAGCACCGAAGAGAATGTTCTCTTAAATCACCAAGCCATAGACTGGTGGGAGACATCTTTCTGATGGGAATAGATTACAAAACTAAACCTTCCTTTCGTCCTCATTGCATTCCCCACTTAGCATGGCTGGCGCACGCCCCAGTCTTTAATTAACAAAAATGAAAATGAAAAAAACCTATCTGCGTAATGTTCTCTGGTCTGATCCTCAGACACACATGCAGAGGTTCTGACCAGTTCTATTGGTAGTGGAAATTTCGAGTAATTTGGAGAATTAAATGCCACTTCCGACTGGTCTACCGCCATCTATTCTGTGGCTCCTGAGTCCCAGCTGATCAGGAGGAAATGGGGATTTTACAGTATCCTTCCCCTGCCATGCCCACCAAAGCCACGCCATGCCATGCCCGCCACGCCCACCAAGCCATACCACACCCACCAAGCTACGGCCACAGAATCCCACCACCGAACGCATGCCTTGTTTTTTGCTAGAAGGAAGATAAACATGAAGCAATGATAGACAAATAGGAATCCTCCATACTGTACAGGTAGTCTTTGACTTACAATCAGTGATGGGCAGCACCTGGTGCGGTCAGGTGCTCCATATCCCAGTAGAAAATTTCAGGATGCAGGCACAGCTACTCACCCCTGAAACATGCACACGTGCCCCCTTGTGAGATTTGGCTTCTGCATATGTGTAGCAAGCAAAATCTTGCCTGAATATGCTTGTACAAGTGAGATTTCGCCGAATGCGCAGAAGCAAAAATATCGGGAAAAATTGACAAAATCTTACTCTCTTACGCATCCTCATATGAGATTTCACTTGCTGTGCATGCACAGAAGGCAAATCTTGCTCCTACGGACCTTGGAAGATGCACCGGTAGTGCCGAAGAAAGCGGCCCTTCACTGCTTACAATGATTTGTTTAGTGACCATTTGATGTTAGAACAGGATAGAAAAAAGTTACTTATGAACGCTTTTCACACTTAGGATTTTATTCATTTATTTATTTTGTCCAATACACAATAATACACAATGAAGGTTACAGAGGATATAGTAGAGAAGATATACAAGATATAGGAGAGACTCTAGGACAGGGGACGGAAGGCACTCTAGTGCGCTTATGTACGCCCATTAATGATCGTTGTAGCAGCCCCCATGATTTACAGGATCAAAATTTAGGGACTTGACAACTGGCATGCCCAGATAATTCTTGACATAAAACAGTTCATTTAGTGAACTGGAAAAAAGAGACTTATGATAACTTTTCACACTTACGACTTTTGTAGCATCCCCATAGTCATGTGATCAAAATTTAGCTGGTGGGCAACTGGTTCATACTTACAACCGTTGCCATGTCCCAAGGTCAAATGATCTCCTTTTGCAACTTTTCGACAAGCAAAATCAATGGGGAAGCCAGATTCACTTAACTACCATGTAACTAACATATCTATCTCCCACTATGCAGTTTCCTACTGCATTGCTCCCAGGGTCGCTCTTCTCTGGGTCCCATCAGCTAAACAGTGTCACCTGGCCCCCTACCCTACTGGCCTTCCAAAAAGCCATAAACACCTGGTTTTCAGGCAAGTCTGGCCTATGCATAATTTTTCTTAATTGTTTTAATTATCTGACTGTGGTTTTAGACAGTTTTGAACTGTTTTTAGGATTTTTTTTGTTATCTTTTATTCGTATTTGGCTGTGAGCTGCCCAAAGTCCTTTGGGAGTTGGGTGGCATATAAGTCCAAATAATAAATAAATATCAACTGCAGTGATTCACTTAAACAGCTGTGGCAAGGAAGGTCATAAAATGGGGCAAAACCCACTTAACAAATGTCTCACTTTGCAACACAAATTTGGGACGCAAATTGAGGGCTACCTATACACAAATGAAATACACAAGGCAGTGAAGCAATTCTTCTGCATCATTCCTTTCTTTTCCAGGTGACTCTCACCTTGTACGGCCAGGAAGGTGAGAGTGAGCCGCATCATTTGATGGACCCTGACACCCCAGTTTTTGAGCGAGGGGCTATGGATATCTTTCTCTTATGTACTCTCTTTCCTCTTGGAGAACTACAGAGTATCAGACTGTGGCATGACAATTCAGGAACAAGCCCTGCCTGGTAGGTAAAAGAGGGAACTAGATATGTCCTTTGATACTTTATCCTTTTGCAAAGAGGACACCTTCTGAAATACTTTTGTTGTGTTTCCATTTACATTTCTGGGAATTTTTTTTGGGTGGTGGTGGTGGCATGGTTTTGCATTGAAGTAACTCGTAGTCATGGTTGTGAGCTGGGCAGCCATACCCAGAGGTGGGTTTTAGCAGGTTCTGGGGAACCGGCAGCAGGAATTTTGAGTAGTTTTGAGGAATTTTGAGCCGCTCCGAGTCCTTGGAGAGGGGCGGCATACAAATCTAATAAATTATTATTATTATTATTATTATTATTATTATTATTATTATTAATTTATTTATTTAGATTTGTATGCCGCCCCTCTTCGCAATATTATTATTATTATTATTATTATTATTATTATTATTATTATTATTATTATTATTATTTTGGAGAACCGGCAGTGGAAATTTTGAGTAGTTTGGAGAACCAGCAGCAGAGATTTTGAGTAGTTCAGAGAACCGGTAGCAGAGATTTTGAGTAGTTCAAAGAACTGGTAGTGGAAATTTTGAATAGTTTGGAGAACCAGTAAATACCACCTCTGACTGGCCTTGCCTCCATCTGTTCTCTACCTCCCAAGTCCCAGCTGACGGGGAGGAAATGGGGAATTTACAGTATCCTTCCACTGTCACACCTACTAAGCCACGCCTACCAAGCCACACCCACAGAACTGGTAAAAAATTTGAAACCTACCCCTGGCCATACCAATTTAACAAATAGAGACATGAATGAAGAAATAAATTTGCTCTCTTTCCTGAAGGATCAAGGAAGGGATCTTCTATTTTAATTCATGATTGCTACCCACCCCAATTTAAAGGGCCCTTCAGATATGTTGGTTTACAGTTCTAGGTTTATTAGATTTACCTTTATAGATTGGCTAACTCTGTGGGAGTGGTAGACCATGACTTCTGAAAGATGCCCAGTTGGAAAATTAATTAGTGTCCTTAGCGCAAGACGTGAAATATTACTGCTTTCTACGAAGTAAAAATTGCTTGCAGCCAGAACATATTGGCCAGTTGCCAATCTACTCCATCAAGAATAACTGCAAGGCAGCTTCAGGTGATTTTATTGGGTAAGTTAAAATGACCCAGGTTTATAGGCTAGTTTCACATGTTCTATCAGCCCAGCTCAATGTTGGCGTGAGTACCGAAATGGAGGGGGCGCACGCATGTGCATGATGGAAACTGGAAGAGTAGCTGCCCAGCGCGCATGCACATACCGGGAAAATGATCTTCCAATTTTTGGTGCACACCTGCGCACCTGCCACCTGGTCTTTTGGTTTCTGGTAATCATGCACATTTGTAGACTAGCTAGCAGGTGTGCATGCATGTGCCATAAATTGGGAGATCACCTTCCCAGCACACACATGCACACTGGGCGACTGCTCTTCCAGTTTCTGGTGCTCCCATGCGCTTGAAAACCAACTGGCTGGCAACAGCTGATGGTTTGCATGCCCAGAAAGATGGCTCTGTGTGCCACTTCCAGCACACCTGCCATAGGTTCACCATCACGGACCTAGCTATTCTATGATTAAGATGGCACTAGAACTCACCATCACCTGGTTTCTAGTCTGATGTCTTAGCTACTAGATCAAACTGGCTCTCTGTGTTGTATGGTGTGGGAATCAGATACTGTAACTCTGTTTTGCTAACCAACTGTTATTTAACTATGCCATTGCTTAATATAATGCATGAGTGTCCTTTCTTTCATATTTTTCATCCGTAGGTATGTGAATCGTGTTCTCGTCCATGATGTGGCCACTGATCAGAAGTGGTATTTTCTATGTAACTCTTGGTTGGCCATTGATGTTGGAGATTGCGTCCTAGATAAAGTCTTCCCTGTGGCCACTGAACAAGACATGAAGCAGTTCAGGTGTGTATTTTTGTTTATCTATCTATCTATCTATCTATCTATCTATCTATCTATCTATCTATCTATCTATCTATCTATTGTCTATCTATCTATCTATCATCTATCTATCTATCTATCTATCATCTATCTATCTATCTATCTATCTATCTATCATCTATGTATCTATCTATCTATCTATCTATCATCTATGTATCTATGTATGTATGTATGTATCTATCTATCTATCTATCTATCTATCTATCTATCTATCTATCTATCTATCTATCTATCTATCTATCTATCTATCTATCTGGATTTCAACTCAGGGCGGCTTACAAGATAAAATCGGATACAAAATACAAAATTTATGAAACCCAGACATAAAACCTGAATCTAAAACCCCAAACAATAAAAAACAAATTCAACCAAATTCATCCAATTACAATCATACTATCAGCTGGAGCACAATGTCAGTGTTGAGATTTGTTTTGGAAAGTGGCGTGCCTTAACATACAGTGTATTTTTTGTTCCCAACAAAGACTCAAAAAAATTTAAAAGGTTGGTCAAGTTTCCAGAATTCTATTCATATTTTTTAAAAATTTACTCATATTTTTAAAATTCTACCTGTAATTTTAAAAAATGGCCCTAGAGCAGGGCCAACTATGGCAACCTTTAAGAATTGTGGCCTTCAACTCCCAGTTCTGGAGTTGAAGTCCACAAATCTTAAAGTTGTGAAGGTTGGAAACCCCTGCTCTAGAAATAATTAATTGGTGAGCAAAAAGCAACATTCTTTGCATTGGTTCCTCCTAGTCTCACCTGGCCTGTTTCTCTTCTCATCAGCAATCTCTTTTTCATGAAGACCTCCAAGGGCTTTCGTGACAGCCATATCTGGTACTCCATTTTCAACCGTTGTCCACGCAGCTCTTTTACACGAGCCCAGAGAGTGTCCTGCTGCTTCTCGCTTCTTCTATGCACGATGTTGAGCAGCATCATGTTTTGGGGGATACCCAAGGATCCAGCAGACCAAAAAATGGATTTAGGTAATAGCATCACAGGTATATTGCTTTAGAGTACAGTAGGAAGGACAAACCAAGAGGAGTTAAGAGGACTATCTGGATATGAAATCTAGCCACGGGGAGAAAATTCGAGGGGTTTTAATGTTACATCGTGTGTTTTATTCTTTGGTTGAGAGCCGCCCAGAATTCTTTTGGAGTTGGGTGGCATACAAATCCGAATAATAAATGATCATAAATAAACAATAAACTTATTCTTCCCAGGCAAGATAGAGTTCACGTGGCAAGAGGTGATGATTGGTTTTGAAAGCTCCATCCTGATGTTCCCCATCAACTTGCTCATCGTCCAGATCTTCAGGAATATCCGTTCTTGGAATAAGAAAGAGCAGAAACCAGGGAAAAGTGGGCGTGTTTCCCCCGACTTGCCTTCTGTTCCCCAACAATCTCCCCCAAATGTCTCCCTCACCGCCGAGGCAGTGATCAAGGCAAGCGATTGGAATTATTTAGGGAGAGTGAGACGGTTGGTTTGACTCAGGCAAGAGACGGCATCTCAGATACAATGCTCGAGTACCAAATGATGTATGATGTGCAAGACCATGATGGCGAACTGATGGCATGTGGGCCACAGCTGGCACTCAGAGCCCTCTTGGGAGGCAACTGAGCTCCACCGCGCAAGTGTGTGCGCCTCCTGCTGGCCAGCTGATATTGGGGATGTGTGAAGGGCACATGTAGGAGATGCGTGAGCATGCACGGGGGTGAGGGGGGGTGCAGGGGGAGCGCAGTTGGGCGTGGCGCCCCCTCCACACCCCGTTTTTGTATCCAGGAGGCTGGAGCGAGGCCTACTAGACCCCAAATGGAGGATTTGAATTTATGCGCAGGGGTGTGGGAAGTAATGGGCTGCCCCCGGAATGGTCGGGATCGCTGTTTTGGTAGTGGAAATGGTGATGCGCCTGCGCCTGCGTGTCCCTGACATATGCACACATGCCCCTGTGTGAGATTTTGCTTCTGCGCATGCTCAGCAAGCGAAATCTCACATGAGAACACTCGCATGCATGAAATTTTGGTGATTTTCGGCCCTTTTTTGCTTCTGCACGTGACCTAGATTATCAAGGTCATCCTTTGTTTGACACCTGTCAGGAAGTTGATGGGAGTAATGGACACATTGGCATGAAGGAGACTGGTCAATGTGATGAACCTGTGGGTGTGGGAGCAAGGGAATGAACTTTAAGCTGGGTGGAGAAACCCTGGCAGCCTAATATTCGGGTTTCTCACGGATATTCCAACATCTCTCTGATTTAATTTTGGATGCTATTTGGAATCTTGACAGTCTCTCTTTTTTAATACCACCATTTTTTAAAACAATTTATTCAGGATATTAGGCGGATTGCCAATTCCTTGTTCAAAACCCTAAAGGCCCCTTTACCTCCCTCGGATCCAGATTTCAGTAAATCGACTGATATTAATAAGCTGCTGGCCTTGGTGGAGGACATTATCTGTCAGCAGAATCGGGTGGCGGAGGAATTTTATGACGAGAGCAAAAAGAAAGATGACCCCATTATCATTAGCCTCGGGCTGGTGGATCTAGAAGGTAAGTCATGTGGCAGAGTTCCCGTAGGTGAAGGAGATGGTGACCTCAAAGCTGAATCTTAATTAGCCAATTAAAATCTCCTTCAGTTGTTATGATGATTACGCTGGTTATTCTTCCCATGTTTCACAGGCAGGTGTGTTTAAAATGATTTTTAGCACTATCTCCTCTCTTTCAATGAACAGAGACTTTCACACCTCTGGACCATATTATATGTGTTGTGTTGAATACAAAATTAAGTTTGTCCCTGAGCACACTTTTATATAGAATTTCATTTTTTTCTTTTTTCTTTTTAATGCACAATACAAAACTGAAATCAAAAACAGATATAAACACATTTGAAGAAAAAAAGAAAAGAAAATGAAAGAAAAATAAAAAGAAAGAAAAACAAGAAGAAGTTTAGAATAACAAAATGTAAAATAAAGTAACAATTGGAGAGAGATTTTGCTCTCTCCTTCTTTCGTTATTATATTTTATAGATTTACAGTACAATATAATATTTAATATATTATAATATTATCTTCCTCCTTCCCTCTCTCCCTCCCTCCTCTCTGCTCCGCTCCTCTTCCCTCCATCCCTCATCTAACATATTTCCTTCCTTCCTTCCTTCCTTCCTTCCTTCTTTCCTTCCTTCCTCCCTATCTCCCTCCTTCACTGCCTTCCTCCTCTCTGCTCCGCTCCTCTTCCCTCCATCCCTCATCTGACATATTTCCTTCCTTCCTTCCTCCCTTCCTCCCTATCTCCCTCCTTCCCTCCCTTCCTCCTCTCTGCTCTGCTCCTCTTCCCTCCATCCCTCATCTGACATATTTCCTTCCTTCCTTCCTTCTTTCCTTCCTCCCTCCCTATCTCCCTCCTTCCCTCCCTCCTCTCTGCTCCGCTCCTCTTCCCTCCATCCCTCATCTGACATATTTCCTTCCTTCCTTCCTTCCTTCCTTCCTTCTTTCCTTCCTTCCTCCCTATCTCCCTCCTTCCCTCCCTTCCTCCTCTCTGCTCCGCTCCTCTTCCCTCCATCCCTCATCTGACATATTTCCTTCCTCCCTCCCTCCCTCTTTCATCTTCCTTCCTCCCTCTCTCAGAAAAGAAAAGGACCCCAACCCCAGAGAGAGGGATGGGGGAAAAACTCAAGCATCGGGATTACAAGCGGTGCCTCCATGCCCAGCTGCAGCATGTGGAGCTTGAGCTGGAGCTGCTGGGGCCTCACCGCTTCCAGGATCCTCAGAGCTACACCCAGGCGGTTCGACAGGTTCAGCACATGAAACGCTTTTTGGAAAGCCAGCTCTGCTCTGCCATGCCTGACAGCGAAAGGTAAAAACGGCGCGCTTACAATCCAGAACTTTAGCACTGCTCCTGTTTCATAGGAAATGGTTTAAAAGAGCCAGTGTGGTTTAGTAGTGGAGAGGCTGGTCGAAGAACCAGGGAGACCCAGCTCCTAAAGTCCCTCAAGGGCAGCCATGGAAACCTCTTGCAGGGCTTTGAGCCGGTTGCCGCTTCTTAGTTCGGCCTATTTCCAGAGTTGTTATTGGATACTTTAAAGAAAAACAACCTAAAGAAAATGTGAGGTTCACATCCAATAAATAAAACCAATGTCTGGTCCTTTAAGTACCGTAGCAGTGAAGGGCCGCTTGTCTTTGGGGCTACCGGTGTGCCCTCTGAGGCTGTCGCGGGTGCATGCACATCTGGCGGGCATGTGTGTGCTCTTCAGCATGAGATTTTGCTTTGGCACATACGCAGCAAGCGAAATCTCGTATGAGGACGCATGCATGAGCAAGATTTCAGTGATTTCCACCAATAGTTTTGCTTCCGCGCATGCGTGGAAGCAAAAAATCATCGAAAATAGCTGAGATCTTCCTCGTGAGAAATTTCACCTGCTGCGCATGCGTAGAAGCCAAATCTCACACGGGGGGTGTGCATGCGCACGTCGGGGGTATGCAGCTCTGTGCACATCCTGGATTTCCCTACTGGGATGGTGCACCTGATAGCGTAACCTGGAACCCATTACTGTACCATAGAATGCTACTGTGAAGTTTCCGAAAGACGCCCTTATTAATGGAAGAGTCCAAAAGAAATACAAGCTCTTATTAAAAGCGACATCTCGGCAATACTCCGTTGCAGGCAGAATTGAGGTCGTGCAGGCTGCACGCTGTCTTGACCCCGTTTCTCCCCTTCCCATTGGCCATATGATGGATCATATTCTCTAATTAAATCATGTTGGTGGATTGGGATCCCCACATACCCCTCCTTCTGACTCCGGGAGCCTGGGACCCAAACAGTAAAAGAAACATTTGTGGAATGCATTTTCAGTTAGGGAAAGTGCCTTCCTCCAATTTTTCTCCTCCCTCCTTTTCATGGCAACTTGAAATCTTTGCAAGTTGACAGTTACTTTACATCAGACTTATCCATAAGATCAATAGTGACGGATGACTGAACTTCTTGTTGTACAATAGTCTGTCCTTCCTTCCTTCCTTCCTTCCTTCCTTCCTTCCTTCCTTCCTTCCTTCCTTCCTTCCTTCCTTCCTTCCTTCCTTCCTTCCTTCCTTCCTTCCTTCCTTCCTTCCGGCTCAGCTCTTTCTCTATTCTTTGCTCCTTCTCTAATTTTTTCACCATGTGGACTGGATTGCTTGCAAACGGTGTCCAGCCTTTATGCCATCCTTGTTCTTTGTTACTCTAGGAACTCACCAACTCCAAGCCTTCTTGGAGAGAACAAGAAACAATTGACACCTAAAGGTTTGCCTTGGTGGTTCGTGTTTGTTGGGTGGTTCTTGGTGGTCCTGACCAGTGGAGTCTCTGGTTTTTTCACCATGCTGTATGGACTGCATTATGGCAAGGATAACTCCATCAAGTGGCTAATTTCCATGGCCATCTCTTTCTTTGAGAGCCTCTTCATCACCCAACCATTAAAGGTATCCTTCCCCCCCCCCATGGACAACTATGTCTCCTCTGTGAAGTACAACATGGCTCCAACCCTAGTTAGCATGATGCAGTTTGATTTGAATGTTGCTATCCTGTAATATGACAAATGACTTAGCTTTACTAGATGAGTGGTTAAAGCAACGGAAACTACAGTTTAATGTTTCAAAATGTAAAATAATGCACTTGGGGAAAAGGAATCCTCAATCTGAGTATTGTATTGGAAGTTCTGTGCTAGCAAAAACTTTAGAAGAGTAGGATTTAGGGGTAGTAATTTCTGACAGTCTCAAAATGGGTGAACAGTGCGGTCAGGCGGTAGGGAAAGCAAGTAGAATACTTGACTGCATAACTAGAGGGATAACAAGCAGGAAGAGGGAGATTGTGATCCCACTGTATAGAGCGCTGGTGAGACCACATTTGGAATACTGTGTTCAGTTCTGGAGACCTCACCTACAAAAGGATATTGATAAAATTGAACGAGTCCAAAGACAGGCTACAAAAATGGTGGAAGGTCTTAAGCATAAAATTTATCAGGAAAGATTTCATGAACTCAATCTGTATTGTCTGGAGGACAGAAGGGAAAGGGGGGACATAATTGAAACATTTAAATATGTTAAAGGGTTAAATAAGGTTCAGGAGGCAAGTATTTTAATAGGAAAGTGAACACAAGAACAAGGGGGCACAATGTGAGGTTAGTTGGGGGAAAGATCAGAAGCAACGTGAGAAAATATTATTTTATTGAAAGAACAGTAGATGCTTGGAACAAACTTCCAGCATATGTAGTTGGTAAATCCACAGTAACTGAATTTAAACATGCCTGGGATAAACATAGATCCATCCTAAGATAAAATACAGGAAATAGTATAAGGGCAGACTAGATGGACCATGAGATCTTTTTCTGCTGTCAATCTTCTATGTTTCTATGTTTCTATCAACCCTGAAGCTGGCTTGTCTGAGGCCATTTTGAGACTTCAGTGGTCACACACTGGATAGGGAAGGGGGAATAGAGATAGATGGACCGTTGAAACTTACCTGAACGGTCTTCTCGATGCACTGCAAGGAGAGTCCAGGATGAGATAGGATGGGTAATTCTCAATCTGATTGGTCGGGACTGAGTTTAATTTAAATATTAGGGAGGCACCGCCCCCTTAGCCCTCCAGTCTAAAAGAAACAAAGGAGCAGTAAAACTAACAAACTTTATTAAAACATGCAAGATAACCTTCTAACAGTAACCCCGGTCCCGAATTCGGGCGGGTCTGGACTCTCCTTGCAGTGCATCGAGAAGACCGTTCAGGTAAGTTTCAACGGTCCTTCTCCAATGCACTTGCAAGGAGAGTCCAGGATGGGATATACCCAAGATATTAACCAAGGGAGGGAGAAGGTCGGACCGGGGGCTCTGAAAAGGAACACACCCGCTGTAATACCCTCCTCCCAAAAGCTGCCTCCGCGGAAGCAAAGGAGTCAATTCGATAGTGTCTGACAAATGAGGACGGAGCCGCCCAAGTGGCCGCCCAACAAATGTCTTCTAGTGAAGCCTGGGTCCTCCAGGCCGCTGTAGTAGCCGTACTGCGTGTGGAATGTCCAGTAAGTCCCTGTGGAACAGGTGATCCCTTAGATCGGTAAGCCTCCCTGATGCAATCACACAACCAGCGGCTTATTGTCCTAGAAGAGACCCTGGTGCCCAAAGTTCTAGTTGCAAAGGAGACGAATAAAGCCTCCGAAATCCTGAATTCCTGAGTCCTGCGGATATAAATCTTCAAAGCTCGTCTCACATCGAGCTTATGCCACCGCAGCTCCGAAGGGTGAGTCCCATGGCTACAGAAGTCCGGTAGCACTATCTCCTGTGCCCTGTGAAAAGTAGAGTTGATCTTAGGAAGAAAGGCTGGGTCCAGTCTCAATACAACTCTATCAGGGTGAAACCTACAGAGGTCCTCTCTGGTAGAGAAAGCTGCAATCTCAGAGACCCTCCTGGCAGATGTGATCGCCACCAAGAAGGCAGTCTTGAGTGTTAACATTCTGAGCGATATATGGCGAAACGGTTCGAATGGAGGACCCGTTAAGGCATGAAGTACGAACGACAAATCCCAGGAAGGAAACCGATGTATCGGTGGTGGCCTGATGTTGGTGGCCCCCTTCAGGAAGTCCCTGATCCAAGGATGTCTGGCGAGGGAACGGTAACTGTCTCCACCTATGATTGTAGATAAAGCGGCCACATGACGGCGCAAGGTGTTAGGCGCGAGTCCTTTTTCTAGGCCTGACTGAAGAAAGCTTAAGACCAAGGGAGGGGAAGCCTTTTGTGGATCCACCCCCCGCTCCTCACAGAACCTGGAAAAGGAAGCCCAGGTTGCCTGGTAAATTCGTCTTGTCGAAGGTCTGCGAGCAGCCTGAATTGTGTCGATAACTGTATCTGGCAAATTTTGACGTTTTAGATGTTGCCGCTCAATCTCCACACGGTCAGCTGCCACCACTGAGGCTCTGGGTGGGAGATCGAGCCCTGTGAGAGGGAGATCCGGTGATCCGGGATCCTCCAGGGGGGTGACGCTGACAGTTGCATCAAATCCGCAAACCAAATGCGGCGAGGCCAGTAAGGAGCCAGCAACAGCACCTCCGCTCGTTGCTCCAGAATCTTCCGCATTACCCTGGGAATGATGGAGATCGGTGGAAATGCGTACAGAAGTCCTGGTGGCCACTGAATTCGAAGGGCGTCTACCCCTTCCGCACCCGGGGTCGGGAAGCGGGAGAAGAAACGTGGGAGCTGAGAGTTGCTCCGAGTAGCAAACAGGTCCAAGAGTGGCCTCCCAAACTTTCGAACAATGTCCCGAAAAACTGCGGGATCCAGCTGCCACTCCCCTGGATCCAAGGTCTCCCGGCTCAGCCAGTCCGCGCACACATTCTCCACCCCCGAGATGTGCTCCGCTGACAGGGAAGCAAGATTGGCCTCCGCCCACCTGAGCAGGGACTCCGACTCCCTCATCAGTCGTCGAGACCGTGTCCCCCCCTGTCTGTTGATGTGAGACCGGGTGGAGACGTTGTCGGTCCGAACTAGGACATGCTGACCCCTCACCAGGTCTGCGAAACTGAGGAGAGCCAGGGAAACCGCCTTCAACTCCAGGAAGTTGATGTTCACCTCCCTCAGGTCCGATGGATCCCAAAGGCCTTGGGTCAAATTCGAGGAAAGATGGGCTCCCCACCCAGTCAAGCTGGCGTCTGTTGTCACCGTGAGAAGGTATCGTTCCAGAAAGCGGGAACCCCTTGTTAGAGCTGGGGATACCCACCACCGTAAGGACCGTCGAACCTTTGAGTCGAGATGTACTTGTAGGTGGGAATGGCTGATCTTCCTTCTCTGGAATGGCAAAAGGAACCATTGTAGAGGCCGTAGGTGATACCTGGCCCATGGAATGACATCGATACATGAAACCAGTGTACCGAGAAGCTTGGACAGGAAGGAGAGTCTGGGGTATCGCTGTGATGCCAAGCCCCGAACGAGCTCCCTGATGGTGGACTGCCTCTCCTGGGACAGGAAGACAAGGCCCCTCCTGGAATCTATGCTGGTTCCCAGGTGAGCTAGTCGAGTCGTGGGAGTCAAGTGGCTTTTGTCGAAGTTGACCGAAAAGCCATGATCCTGAAGCGTCTGGATGGTTAGATGTAAGTCCTGAAACGCAAGGTCTCTTGTCCTGGACAGAATCACGATGTCGTCTAAATAGGCCATCAGGTGCACCGATTGCTGCCTGAGACCTGCCGTCAGGACATCCAGCAGCTTCGTGAAGGATCTTGGGGCCGATGAAAGCCCGAAAGGCATGGCCCTGTACTGAAAATGGGCCCCATCTAGGCTGAAACGCAGATATTGACGGTGAGGCGGAAAAATGGGGATGTGGAGGTAGGCCTCCTTTAGGTCTATGGATGTCATGTAGTCCCCCTGCCGGATGGCAGCCAGAATGGAACGCAGAGAATGCATTCTGAACCTCCTGTACTTTACATAGAGGTTCAGCCTCCGAAGGTTCAGTATGAGACGTGCCCCTCCTGAGGACTTCGGGACCAAGAAGATTGCTGAGTAGAACCCCATACCCTGTTGAAGTAGGGGGAGCTCCTCGATTGCTCCTATCTCCAACAGGTGAGACACCTCTTGGTAGAGGAGCCTCTTCTTGGAAATGTCCAAGGGGGCACGACAAGGCAGATAGCGGCAAGGTGGAGGGCGAAGAAACTCAATCTGCAGACCTTGTGAGACCGTGGCAGTCGCCCATGGGTCCGATGAGGTGTTTGTCCAGACGTCTGAGAAATGGATTAGCCTGCCGCCCAAAGGAGTATCCATAGGAAAGTCATTTGGTTTTCCTGAACCCCCTGCCGGAACCTCTAAAGGGGTGGCGGCCCTGGAAGGATCCGCGATCAAATTGCGGGTTCCTGTCCGAACGAAAGGAACCCTGACCAAAGGATCCTGGAAAGTAGG